>NC_136503.1:82119389-82174389 GCF_053919585.1 Euprymna scolopes | reverse complement strand
GAAGTATTTTAATTTAACGATTAAAAAGTTAAGTGACAGGTGCGTGAATTTAATGAGGTCAAACATCACGCGACTTAACTTTGGCTGCAAGCTAGTTTTCATAAAGTGTTTAGGAAACCAGCTCCTCATAAAAAGGGGAGTGTCCAAATGAATAACAATTGTCTGATATAAGGGATTCCCCCCCCCCGCATTCATCAAAGCCGATTGCTTTTCTGGACGTCTCTGCACGTTAGGCTGAGAACACACCTTTGCTTTCACAGTTTCGCCTTTCTATATGGAAAAGCCCACACAGACAGTAAAAAATATAAAAATAGCGTGTAAAAGTCGCCCATAAAAGATACATGCAAGCTCCTTTCGTAAATTGGAGATATTACAATCTAGGGAGCATATAAAAAGTTCGAAGAAACAGTAACTTCCTCAGAGCCCTCCTCCCCCAAAAGCCTTTGGCAGACATACACAAAAAATGCACACACACATACTAACACACATTTTGCTTTATATATATATATATATATAGATATATATATATATATATATAGATGTATGGACTAAGATGAAAAAGTCTTGCAATAGTAAACCACTAACTTATTACCAAAAGTACAATGCAATTGTGTGAACTGCTTTGCTCCTTTGCACAATGTGTAAATTTTATTCGTTTTCCCTTTTTTGTTTTATTTTACTTAAGTCGAAGTTCTCAGAAAACCAGGCGCCCACTACCTGGGGCTAACACTTGAACTCTGTATGAGATACATAGATATTCGAATGTTGCATTAAAGTTCTTTTATTTCTCAAACACTGGGTAAAAAAAATTTTCCTCTCCCCAATGAAACATTTTCATGTTTTTGTATATGTTTCGCTTTAATCTCTTGGGCTTAGAGGATTTTAGGACAAGAATTTATCTTGTCTGGTGGAGTATCCATCTTCATGCTATTACTTGAGGTAACATCACTTTAAGAAGGTGCACCGTCCCTTGTAAAAGTTAATGTAAGTTAGCCATAGTGAGGAGATCTAATTTGGGCAGCGAATACTATGTGATTTTGAATATTTGGTCAGGGTTTATTTCTATGGAAAAAGTATCCTCATGCCAGATTGTTCTGGCAAACACCTGTACAGAGAGACCTTACAAATTCGAGGACAGTGTCTAGTAGGCATTCAAGTTTAATCTTGAATGTATAGCCTTTTGGTTTCTAAAATATATCCCATGTAACTTTTTATACGAAAGTCAATATTTCGCTTTCTTAATAAAAATACCTTTTTCCTTTCAATTTGTGTATTCTAACCCATTTTTAGTCACCACACAAAGTTTCAATTTTAATAGTAAAAAATTTAGATACCTTGGGACTTAATGGGTAATGTGTGTGTGTATTTTTAACGTAATTGACACATCAAATTTTTTAAAATTTACTATTAACTGTGTATTTATTAAAACAAAAAAATAAAAATAAAAAATGCAGTGGCGTAAAATAAAACGAAATTAAAAAAAAATTTTTTTTATCACCCCCACCCAATAAAATTACAAAATTAAATTTATCACAATGCATTTTGATTTATTCGTAAACTAGTCAGCTTTTGTTAGTGAAGAAAATAATATTAATGAATTTATTTTGCGACTTTTGAAATTTGAAAGGAATTTGAAAGCATTTAAACTGTCAAATAGATGGCCAGTTTTGGCTTTAAAATTCCCAGCAAATTCTCGTGTATTGAAAATTATGAAAGTCATTTACGTCCCAACAGTATCACAGAGATTAAAACAACATTACTTTAACAAAAGTATAGTTTTATAACTAGTTATTTTAATAATTTAATGACTAAACGATATCATGATTAAATTTTAATTTTAAAATCCTATCAGAGCACTGTTATGGTGTCTAGGTCTTTTCTCCATATCTAATACGTGCGTCTGGGGAGAGTTTAAAGACTGGCTACTCGAATGGTGTAGGCTCTATCAGATCTGCTCTATAAAAGTAAATTCAAAAAGCTTAATCTTTTCTCCTTTGAGCGCCGACGATTACGCAGTGATTTCACTTTGGCCTAGAATCTCATCAATGGTCATTGACATACGTCAGGAGCTGTTATTTACTCCTGCATCAGAAAGAGGACTACATGGACATTACAAGAAACTATTTTACTGTCAATTTCGATTAAATCGAGGGAAGGAGAGCACTTTCTCAAAAACGATAAAATAATTAAATTCCTTGTTAAATTCTTCAGGTTGTGTAACGAAAGCGTTTAGCATCACAATTGTGTGCGTGCTGCACTGAATTACCACTTATCAAGGTCAGAAGGCACTTGACGATGAGGATTAATAAGTTGGTCGGATTGTCAGTTGAATGATGAAGAATATTATGAGAGGATTGAAAATATTTCAAATGGACAAGTCATTTGAAAACGTGTGGGGAGCGTTTTTAACGAGTTTTTGTTCACAGATCTAAAGATAACCATGTTGCAATCTGCAGGGAAGCAATCCTGTTGTAGCTGTTCTCAGAAATAAAATAAAATTTATTTTTGATCTTCATATTTTGGTAACATTTAAGGAATGTAACATTTTCATTGAATATCACAATTTCAATTTTTATCACACAAAAAAAAATGGATAACTTATCTAGAAGAACGGTTAAGAGTACCCTGTATCTTTACAAAATCACCATTCATGCATACGTAGAGCACTGTTGTCATATCTGGGCTGGTGCAACTACCACTAGTCTCTCACCTTTAGACAGGGTTAAAAAAAATAGTCTCAAATCAAATAGGTTGTGAACTATCAACCAAGTCGCATTGCCACAATGTTGCATTTCTATGCTTGTTTTGCAAGTACTTAAATGGAATTGTGCACTGATGACCTCATACCATTTTTACCTCTTCAGTATATATAATACTGTACGGCATAATCACGTTGACACACCAGTTCTCGGCAGATCACCGAAGTTAAGCAACGTTGAGCCTGGCTAATACCAGATGGGTGACCATTTGGGAATTCTAGGCGCTGTATGTGCTCTCCGCTTATCTCGGCATTGTTTCCAGTTGTCTTGTACCTGAACTTGCCACTGGTATGCAACAATGTTGACTCAGGAGAGGCGTGGTTGGAGATTGCGCAACTCTTGCCACACAAATTTCACGCGCAGGCACCCTTACAGTGGGTATCCATAGTCTGTCAAGACTGAAGGAAGCCTTGATATATAATACTACCTCGATAAGTAGCAAAATCACACCCCTTCACTATAGAGGTCTCTAGATGCCAGAAAGCCTTCTACTCTATAGTTTCTGCTTTTGAACTGTTAGACTTTGGAATTCCTTCTGTTTCCTGCTTCTCAGTCTGTACTAATGGACAGAAATTTAAATGTAATGCGAACAGACATTTCTCTCAACTCAACTCCATATATAATGCCCCTGTAGACACGATCCCAAATAGTAGTCCCTTACATCCAAATGTCAACTACCTTGTTTGTGGTGAAAAAGCGTTCTTTTTTATTTTTATTTATTTATTTAAGTAATACTTAACTTTATGACAATCCTCGTTAACTACAGTAAATATGGTTCTGCTTGTTATTTTTTTATGCAGGTTCTTCCTATTATTGTGTAGAAAAGTCATCCATCTATCCATGTGCACGTTAACAAAGCAAAATGTGGCATTTTTTGCTATAACCTTCACAGGAACAAGGTCACCATACTAAAACTTGTCCCCAGAGAGAAGGAAGAGGGGGAGGATTTATACAACACTATTTGACAGGAAAAGGTTACAACGTAATCAGCAAACAATTTAATGTAGCCCAGATAAGATTTTTTATCAATATTATTATTATTATGTTTCTGGTGTTTTGAGGATTGATAATTCGTATTATTCAGACTTTTATTCTCATTTTGAGTGTTATTCTCACAATATTTTGGACGATCTAGTCTCCGACCTTCTCCAGATGTGTCTTGTTGAACTCGGAAATCTTTCTGTTGAACTCTGGAATCTGCATGAAATGTTGAACGGAACCCTTTATTTAATCAACGAGGGTAGCATGCTCTCTTTCCATGAGTCATGACCGGGCAGAAGTACTAAGTAATATATATATATATATATCAATCCTTATATAAGAAGCTCAATGTAATTACAGAGCAATATAGAGAATAAATGACAAAGTTATATTCGAAAATTCATGTTGACCATCTTATAATTTATTCCTTTAATTCAGTTGACTTATACAATTCTTGACAGTATCTGTTTCATAGCGCAAAATCACTATGCTACAAAACAGATAATGTCAAGAGTTGTATAAGTCAACTGAATTAAAGGAATAAATTATAAGATGGTCAACATCTTTTTGTCATTTATTCTCTCTCTCTCTCTCTCTCTCTCTCTCTCTCTATATATATATATATATATATATATATATATATATATGTATATATTAAAATTATAAATTCACAAGTCACAATTAAAAGAAATATGTATATATATATATATTCCGTTTTAAATTCTGTGCAGATTCATGAGTTCAACAGAAACATTCTCAATTACAACAAGATACATTTGAAGAAAGTCGGAAGTTACATCAGCCGAAACATTGTGAAAATAACATTCAAGATGAAAACAGTAGTCTGAATAATCCAAATAATACATTTTATTATTATTCATTCACTTTTGTGCAAGTCATTATCTGTAATTTTTTACCTATAAAAACCAGCGTGTTCTCTGGAATCTGAGTGACAAGTCCCCCCAAATTGTCAGCACTCTCACCTCTTGGTAACAATTGCAAATAATTTTGCATTATTAAAACATTCGTTTACTGTTAATTTTTTGTCAGTCACAAAAATTGAGGTTTCTCTGGAATTTAATGGCAATAAGCCTGTTTAGGTATTCTTGCTATAGTAAGTCATTAATTTAATGCCAAAATTGCAACGTAACTCTTTATGTAAACTACTTTGCTCCTGAACATAACGTGTAAATTTTATCTTGAATATATAGCCTCATGATATCTAAAATATATTACACAAACCCAGAGTCCTATTTATAGGACAGTAAATATTTCGCTTTCTAAAAAATAACTCAAACAGTAGGGAATGTGGCCGGAATACTATATGTTTTGGTTTCAATTTATTTATTTTTTAACTTTTGAAATCAGTACTATATAATATTCAATAGAGAATTGGGTATGTAATAATAAATATGAATTTTGCATGAATTAAAGTATATATAAGTCTATTTTACAACTCTGCAAGCCCCTCTCCCTGCTAGTAGAATAATATATTTGTGGAGAGTATTTTTGGCTACCATGCCAACCTTAACCTCATCCCAAAAGTTATATTTATACAAAATCAAAATTAAACATTAGATTTTCAACATCTACTTTTTTCTTTTTTTTTAACAACCTAGCCTGAGCATAAAAAAACACCTGGTAGAGTATTCAGGTGTGCTGTTATCCCCCATGGTTTGATAGATTCATTAATCTTATCAGCTCATGCATCTTGGAGACAGAACTCTTATGTAAAACTTCTGTGTTGCATTATTTCTCAGTGACATGGCGTTGGCTTATCATTGAAACCAGGCTTTGTGAGAGAGCATGTTTGGAATAGGAATTTTAAAAAATTTAAAAGCTGAATTGAAAATAAATTTCCAGGTTGAGGAAATATATTTAAGATTTCATAAGTATTCATTTGACTTCTAGCATCAATTTCTTTTTTTTTAACAATTACTAAATCAGATTAATAGCAGTATTGCAAAGCATTTTAAAATGGAATGAAGATGAATTAAAAAATATTAGATGAATTTTAAAAAATTAGACGTATTTAAAAAAATTACGTAAATAAAAAAATTACATGAATAAAAAAAAACTTACATGAATAAAAAAAACTTACATGAATAAAAAAAAAACTTACATGAATAAAAGAATGAAAAGTAATGGTGACAAAATTAAAGCACTTTTAGAAATTATTGGATGAAATATTTAAGTGAATTCGATCTGTGTATTAATTATTGTATAAATCTTGTGAAATGACTTTTTGAAGGTTGAATTTAGATAGTTAAAAAGGGAGATTGACAAAAAGAAGCAAAACAATAATCCAATATATATATAATTATTGTGAAATTTTTAAAAGTTGGACCTAAATAGCATTTAAATTGACCGGTCAAACTTTGATTCTAACTAGCAAATTATTTTTTGTTTTAATATCTTCGTTATAGTTTTTTTTTTTTTTTAAATTATGCATTTTTGATTAAAACAATGGATAAAAATGCAAATATTTATCAAAAAAAAAAAAATCAAGATTATCAAGGAGAATAACCCATTTTTAATTGAAGAATATACAACAAATGTTTATCTATTTTCTGTAGGAGTTAAAATACGTGCAAACAAATAACAGTTATAAAAAAAATGACCTTGTCTTATACTAGGCAACTCCAGAGAGATACTAGGTGCTGCTGCTGCTGCTGATTATTATTATAATAATAATAATAATAATAATAATAATAATAATAATAATAATCATTATCATCATCTATATCTAAAACAACCATTGATGCCAATTCACATCAAAGTATAAAATAGATGATAATTTCTAAAAATTCTTGATAATCCTAACAGTTGTTCCAGATACGTTATTTCTTTTATGTATTAGATTTGGTAATAGCAAGTTTATGGACATAAGCAAAAATAATCAACAAAAAAGACTAAAAATAAGAATGTTAGTAAAAAACAAAAATACTAAAACCTTACAAAAAGAAATAATTCTTATTTAAAATTCAACCTAATTAAAATCGAGTAGTTTTATTTTCATAAATAAAATCATTTTTAAGAGATTAATGGGAATTCATCAGCATTATAACACAAATCTAGTAATTCTTCAGTTATTTTTTTCATATTCATAAAACTTGATTTTCTACTTGATTAGTTTATGTGCTTTTTGGAATATGATATCTTTGTTCAGTGATGGGTACGTACACCAAAATTTTTTTTTTCCTTTAAATTAAGTTGAATTCTAAGTAAGAACCAAAGAAACTAATGTTAGTGAACCAATATTCCAATGAACAAAATAAATGTAAGCTATTAATATTGCTCAGGGTGTATAAAATTGGGGTTGAAGTTGGAGGGAGGGGAAGAACCCAGAGAATTCAAAAAAGTAGAGGAAGTGAGTAATCAACCTAATGGATAACTAATGTAGACTATGAAATTGGAAAAGCTTACATCCAATTCTATTATATCTAGTGTATTCATTTTCAAAAATTATATATAAAAAATGAAGGATTTTAAGGATTCAAGTAGGGATCAATTATACACACCCTGTGATACTATTTGTATCAGAGACAGGAGAATAATATTAATTATATGTTGCACATTAATAAAAACAAGAATAACATTTTCAAAAATCTTCTTTCTTCAACTGTTTTATAATATCCAGAACCTTTTTATAAAATGTTTAACATATAAAGGTAAGTTAGTTGGATTATCTATATTAGAAACAAAGACAGCATTGCATATGACATATCGGTTTTATAGTCAGCTAACATACTTCCTAACTTCTGGTGTAGCGCTACCGGAAGCGGTGACAAGGCAAATCAGTTCCTTCACTTTTATTGTTCTTCAATATTTTTTTTATTGTGAAGCGATTTATTGAAATAAAATAGAAGCAAGGTACATTATTGAAAAGTATACAATAAAAATTAACAAAGTTATGCAGATAAAAATAACGTAATTAGTTTTTATTTGCATTTTTAATGACAAAATTAAAAGAAATAAAGATTTTATTTTATTTGAAATTTTATAAGAAATTATAAAATTATAAAAATAATTTTTTTTATTTGAATTTCTATAATAAATATGTTTATGAAAATATAAAAATAAAATTATTGAAATCAATATACAAAATTTCAAACAACATAAAAAAAATGTATCCAATACATAATATTCACAAAATACGATTAGTTTTAAAAGATTAAAAGCGTTTTTAATAATTCCTAAAAAAAATAAAACTAATTTGAATAATTCTTCATTAAAACAAGACCAAAAAAAAAGTTATTCAATGATTTATTAAAAAAAAGTACAATCGGAAAAACATAATAATAAAAAAAAGAGTACATGCACAGGGGAGATATAGACATGGGAGAAAAAAGTGAAGGAAGTGATTTGCCTTGTTCCCGCTTCCGGCAGCACTATGCCTGAAGTTAGGAAGTATGTTAGCTGATCATAACCGATAAATCACTATTTTATCCTTACTAACCAGTTTCAATCTGTGTCATTCAGATGAATAAAAAAAAAAATTCCAATCATTTTCATAGATTACATATTTGTTCCAGCCCATTTAGTTTTTCTTATACTTTCTCTTTTTTTTTTTTTGAGGCAGAGAGAAGGGGATTGCGATTTATTTTTTTTGTCTTCTATAAATTGAAAACATCATGCATGTATATTTCTTGCGCTTATATGTTCATTTGATAAATATTGACTTGTTACTTTATTTTTAATCTAATGTTTAATTCAATCAGAAAGTTTTCTCCTTTTTAATTCTACTTAAAAAAAAAAAAACATTTGTATATTCTTGCATTATTTGAACTACTGATCCCAGCTGGAATATTATATGCACAATGTTTTGGTTGATGTAACCATCAAACCTTGTTTGAGTATATCTTGACAAACTCGGAAATCTTTCTGTTGAACTCGGAAATCTGTATGGAATTTAGAATGAAATCTTCTATTTAACCAGATGGATAAAGAACCCACAATGTGCTTGGTAAAATTAAGTTGTCAGTTAGACTCTTTTGGAAGTTGATGGTTCAATCCTCAGTGCAGGCGACACTCAAAAATATAATTATGAATTACTTAGGATTTTTACTCAGTCATTACTGACGGAATAAGAGCATGCTACCTAAAGGGTTCCATTTGAAATTCCGTTCAAATTCCCGAGTTTGACAGAAAGATTCCTAAGTTTGACAAGATACAACTGAAGAAGGTCGGAGTTTACATTGACCAAAACGTTGTGTGAATAACACTCAAGATTGGAACTGTAATCTGAATAATCCAAATATACATTTTATTTTATTTTTCTCTAAACCTAGGTAACACCAGATCATTACAGTTAGAGTCATATATATAAAGAGATTATTTCTTAACTTAACAAAGCAAAAATTTACAAAAAAGTTTAAGATCTTTAATTTTAATACTCAGCCGTAACATTCAAAGAGTGAGTTAAACATGGAAATTAATGCCAAGAGAACGTGACCTAAATTTTCTGAAGCCAAAAATTTAGAATCCTTTCCATACACTAGCACCCATACATGTTTGTTCATTTATGAAATTCAGAAAGTCATAGTTAAGGATGTTCCGAAACAACTATGTTCCTCCATCTCTCTTAAATGAAACTAAGTTTAATAACACGAAACCAGCAGTAACAGCAGGCATCTAACATAGAAATTTATTTTGTGAAATTTAAAAAATGTTGGACCTTGAAGCTGACATGTCAAACTTTGATTCTGACTAGCCAATTTTCAAATAAAAATTATTAACTATAACAGCTTCATTTCATCCTGGGCATTGCCAGGTAGGTAGACCTAGTAAAATATAAAACAGATTTAAGTATCCATAAAGATTAAAAAGGTGTTGAAAAGGAAATAGCGAAAAAGAATATCATTGAGAATGTTTCATTATTATTGATGCAATTTTATTAGACTGGGCCAATGTTTAGGAGAGCCGGAGAATATTCTATAATTAATAAAAGAATAATATTATAAATACAGTGTTTATGTGAATCAATTGTGGGAAAGGTGGAGGAACTTATGAGGGATAGATTTTGGTATCAGAACAGAATTTGTCCTCTTGAATCCCTTAAAAACGAAAACAAAAGTGACTCTGGGCACATGGTCTTTTTTTTTTTTTTTTGCAAAATTTGTTTAAATTTTATTCAATTTTTTTAAAAATAAATAAATTTTATTCATTTTTTTTTGCAAAGTTTCATAAAATTAAAAACAATTTGATATTAATGTTTATTTATGTATAATGTTTATAAATAAATGTTAATTTTTTTTTTTTGACAGATTTTAGGTAATTTTGAAAGTACAATCTTATAATTCTGCATTTTTTTTTAAATCATATCCTGTTAGCAGTGGGGGCAGTAGATTAAACAGAATTTTCACATATTTTAAGAAAAAAAAAAATGAGATTAAAAAATGATATACAAAACAAATCAATATTCAGGCTTTAGTAATAGAAAGCGATTTTGAATTTAAGAATTTTGCAATAATTAAAAATAAAAAAAATAAAATAAAAAAAATGAATTCTTTGGTTCATTCATGGGTTGTTTTAAAGGGCAATGCACAAGACCATATACTTGTAACAGGTTGAGAGCTCTAACATTTTGGTCTTTTACTGGAGGAAAGATATCAAGATACTTAGCAGATATATTTTTAGTTGTTAGTGCTTCATTAGAATTACTTCAAGAAAATTTAATTTTGAAACGGAATTCAAAGCAATCAAATTTATCAGAATTTATAAAACAAATGAATGTCAGATTTTGGATTTTAAACAAATCAAACGAAACAATGTCTGCAACAGGAGGCATTTAACAAAGTTATCTTGTGAGATTTTAACAGTTTGACCTAAATAACATGTCAAACTTTGATTCTGACTAGCCAATTTTCGAATAAAAATTAAATACTGAAACACATTTTAAACAAATTCAATGAAACATGTCTGCAATCAATTATATTTTCTTTAACTAAAAAATAAAAATAAAAATGGTATTTCTTGAATAAACAATGCTGTCAATATGAACAGAAAACCTTAAAACATATTTTGACATGAAACTTTTACAAAGTACATAAAACTAAGTTTCTAAATTTTTTTTAGATGAGGAATGATAAGTTGTATTATTTAAATTCTTCAGACTATTGTTCTCATCTTGAGTGTTATTCGCATGTTTCAGCCGAGCTAAGCTTTGAACTTCATGTGTATCTTCTTGAATTTGGAAATCTTTCTGTTGAACTCGAGAGTCTACACAGAATTTTGAATGGAACACTTTATTTAATCCACAGGGGTAGCATGCCCTCATTCTGTCAGCTATAATCAGATAGAAACACTCTTCTGGAGGATGAAGGTTCAATCCTTAGTTTGGGACTATGCACTGAATATAATTGCGAATTACTTTAGACTTCTACTCAGTCATAACTGACAGAATGAGAGCATGCTATCCCCATAAATACAGTAAAGAATTCCATTTGGAATTCCATGCAGTTTCCAGATTTTGGTAGAAAGATTCCAGAGTTTGACAAGATACACCTGAAGATGTTCAGAGGTTACATCAGTTGAAACATTGTGCGAAAAACACTCAAGATGAGAACAGTGGTGTGAATAATACAAATAATATAAGACTTAGAAATTTGGCTAAAGAAATTAAACAATATGAATTACTGTTCTTATTTTTTTTTTTTTAATTAATAGTGGACAAAAAAGATAATTCTCAAAATTAAATTTTGATTCCACAAAATTATAATCCAAATGTATTTTATTATAATAAAAATCTCAACTGAAATACATTTCATGGGTTAGCATTCCTTTTCAGAAATAAAATTTTCTTGAAACAATGCGATTAAAGTGTTAGCGGCTAAAATGATATCTGCAAACTGATAAGAAATCTTGCCTCTTTGTTGAATCTCTCGGCCTATTAGAGGCATAAACTTGACATGGTGTTTTATTGTTTTGGTGCTAGTTTATATTGGTGATCTGTTAAACCAATGCATGAAACATTACATATTTGAAATGCGTGAAAACATTACATATTTGAAATTAGTGTAAATTTAAAAAATTACAAAAAATAATCCAGTAGATGATGTGCTAGAAGTATTTTAAGTAATAAAAAAAAAAAATTCACCTCAATTACATTTCCAGATATCATGTTTAAAAATGGTGGACCCTTAATCGAAGTTAATATATATCAAGGATTATCTCCCTTGTTTGTCATACTGAATTGGTCACAACTCTTTCACATTAAAACATACAATAAAACTCCATTCAATAAATTGTATTTTTACTTGTAATTATTTTCCTACTGGATCATTTTTCGCAATTTTTGGAATTTATATTAGTTTCACTATGACACGTAAGTATGTAATAATGTTCTCACCTGAAATGTGTTGGTTCAAATGATCACTAATCTACACAAGCACCAGTGTTTCTCCCATAGACTAACCCAACATCCTTGCATTATTAGTAAAGTATTAATCAAAAGAGGTGAAGAAGGAGGAGGAAGTTGTGAGATTTTATTTGATTAGCAAGGGGCGGGGGGGGGGGAAGGAAGGAGCTATTTAATTTCAATATAACATACCCTGATTATAATTTCTGTACAGAAGGGCTTTGTTCCTCATTTCATGGGCATCCAAATGACTCTGGCAATATGTAATCCGCTTCAAAGATTGTGAACCTGTTTTTTGAAATAGGGAAAAACATTGAAATTTTCAACATATATCAAGGGGAGATAACCTATATGCTAGCGTTCAGAGTCGTGTCTTTTTTTTTGTTTTTAATCAGTTCTGCTTTATAGAAATGTGCTTTGCGTGCCTATTCGTACTTGTCTGATATCGTGTTATATAGCATCCATATACTACTAATTCTAGATGTTGTTATACAAAACCTTTCATCTCTTTTAGGACACTATCAGATCAGGTTGTTAGAAGGTACAGCTTCAGGACTTAAAAATGCACCAAACATTGATGTCATTGTTTTTATTTCGTTTTCCTTTCCAAAACTAAATCATGTTCCGCAAAGCCAGAAATAAAAACAACAATTTTCCTCTCTTAAATAATCAAACCAAACCAAACCAAACCAAACATTATAAATAAATATTTAAAGATATAAAGAACTTGAAGCATAAAAACTTTTACTAAAATGACCAAATTCCATATTAAATAACCCCAAAAGCATGGATATGCCGTTAAACAAAATAACTAAACCAAGTACCTTATCTCATTAAAAACATATTTCCCTTAAAAGCCAGCCAGCCGAGTTCAAAGAAAGGTAATTTTCGTATAATTTTAAAATTATCAAATAATTCAACTCCTATAAATGCTAGCTGTTCATTTATATATAAAAAAATTTAATTATATGGAAAAAAATAAAGATAAATAAATAAAAGAAAATACCTGCCATAAGTAATTGCTAAAACCTGAAATGAACTAGAAACAGTAATCGTTTGTTTTTAGCTTTATGATTTAGTTAAATAAAATGTGCAAAAAAATCCCAATGAACACATTAGCAGGAGACTGCTTACTTTCAGACGATAACATGGTCATCTTCAAATCCAAGGTTATAAATCGATTCAATAAGTAATCAAATTTCTTAATACCATTTATTTTCTATTATTTTCAATCTTTTATAATATACGGTACTTGTACATTTTAATCAAGACATTAAAAAAAAAAAATGAAAATATTGAAAAAAAAAAAAAGTTATATTGTACGTACTCGTTATGGAATAAAGTTTTCATGAAAAAAAATCATTTAATTTGATAAAATAGTTTTTCTTATTTATTTAATTTTTTTTTTTACATAGGAAAATCAAACTTTAACAAGACCGGTTGTGTCGCGGCTATCTTGTTTTTTTTTGTGGATGAGGAAGGGGTGCCAAGGGGGATAATTCCAATCACCGCTTAAGGTTTGTCAAAATTTTACGAGATTATTTTTAAACATGGGCAGAAAAAATACCTAGATAAATATTTTAGTTTTTTCACTTATTTTTCAGAGTTTTTATGTTTTTTTTTTTAAAAAAAAATCCCTTTTTGATTTTTTCCTTTGTTAAAATCACTTTTTCGTCCCCGGAAATAAGTAAATGGTGACGATACGATCGATTTCATTAAAATTTGATTTTCCTCTGTAGAAAAAAAACAAACAAGAAAACTACTTCATTAAATTAAGTGATTTTGGGGTCTTATCTACATTTGGGAATATAAAGAAATTTTTTTCAAGAAAATTAAAAAAAAAAACTTCATGATGTATGTACCTGTCACCGCACGAACATGTCATATTCCAAAAATTACGTAACTTGGCCAATTAGTTTTTTTGCTTTTTTTTATTTGAGAAAAGCAAATTTTATGACATTTTATCGAAGGATTAGTGCGCCATTTTAATTTCAAATGATAGGCTGGCGATACTTTTCAGGAATGTAGGATCAACAACGGCAGACAATAGATTTGGAAAAAAAAAAAAATCTTTTCATCCTCGAAAAAAACTTTTAAGTTACCACTTTTCTAGGTTTCTAGGCATTAAATCCGGTTAACTAAAATAAACCATGAACTACTACCCTTATGGGTGTTACCAGCTCTGTTCCGGCAGGAAGCTAAAGAGGCACTTCTTTTACAATTTGGGTCTTTTTACTTTAATAAAATTTACGTTGAAGTTTAAAGGTGAGCATGTTGTGATTTCTGATTGCTTTCTTTCATACTGCCAAGGGTAAAACCGAGGTGAGATAATATCTCACAATGGCTGCAGGTGTATCAGAAATTTCGTGAAAATAGCGAATAATTCCACCCCATCTTTCCAAGCTTATAACTCCTCGAAAAATGCAATTCAAGCCCTAATTTTTTTTTCAATTAAAGGAGCAAGGACCAAGATTTCATTAAAAAAAAAAAAAAAAAAAAAACGTGTTTTATTTTTTTAAAAGGTTTTAAACTTCGGACTTTAGAGGTAAAATTCTACAAGAACACTATGTTTTTTGTTTGTTTTAAATTTGAATATATTATGTATTGACCTTTTCTCTTCAATTTGTGAGTAAATAATTATGTACTTATCGGGGTCTAAATTAATTATTATTAGACATTTACAAAATGGGAGGCGTGAATTATTCGACCCCCTGTCTTTCCAAGCTTATAACTCCTCGAAAAATGTAATTCAAGCCCTAATTTTTTTTTCAATTAAAGGAGCAAGGACCAAGGTTCCATTAAAAAAAAAAAAGAAAAAACAAATAACGTGGTTTAAAAAAAAGGTTTTAAACTTCAAACTTTACAGGTAAAATTCTAAAAGAACACTATGTTTTTTTTTTTTTTAAATTTGAATATATTATGTATTGACCTTTTCTCTTCAATTTGTGAGTAAATTAATTATTTACTTTCGGGTTACTAAATTAAGTATTTACTTTTTAATAGACAGTTAAAAATTGGGATGGGGGGGGGGTCGTGAATTAAAAAAAAAAAAACGTTTGTCTGAAATATTATATTCGATTTATTGGAAAGAACATAAAATTTCACATTGACCCTGAAAATATCGTAAAAATAGAATCAATAGAAAAATTTTGATAGATTTTTAAAGTTTAAAAATTGAAAAATATTGAGTTCGGAAAATTCATTACTGTTTAAAAAAAATATATATTTCTATTACTTTTAAAACAACTGTAATAGTTTATTTTGGAAGTATAATCCATAAAGAAAATAAATAACCCACTTTTAACAGAGAAATTCCGAGATTTTTATATTGTATTCGCAGTTTCGTGTTAGGGGTGTCAAAAATTCCTACAAAAATTCTGATACTGAGGCTGCACATTTCAACGATTTTAAACATTTTTTTTACAAAAAATAAAACAGCAGATGCTCCACTCGATGTTTTTTTTCCGTAATTTGTGGATATATTGCTATTTCCGACATGACAATTAAGTAAATACTGTTGTTTTTGCTTAAACGATATAGTTAAAAATCGATCTATTGACTATTTTAGCACATTTCTTTCTATAGGATATTGTCCCCCTTACAACTATTTATTTTTCTGTATAAGTTTTTAAAATGCGCAAACAAATAAAAACATTAAATACTAAAATGACTTCACCGCATCCCGGACAACGTCGTGTACGTATAATTAGTAGATTATAAAAATTAACCATAATCTTTGTTTATTCATTTTGTGTAAGATTGTATTTTATTGTAGGCCATTTTATTACAGGAAATACTGTTTAAAAAATTAATAAAAGTTGCGTTTATTGGGCACGATTAATCACATTTTATTTATTTATTTATTTTTTTTACATGGAAAAACTAGTTTCTGTTTTAAGAAGCCAGCAACAGTTAGGAAGGAGGTTGACTGTGTTTGTTTAGTTTTGTCAATGGCTTAACAAAAAAAAAAAAAAAAAAAAAAAAAAAAACACACACACACACAAAAAAACAAACAAAAAACGAAACAAAACAAAACAAAACAAAAAATGGGCAAGAGACGGTAGGAAGACTATCTCCCTCTGTCTCTTTCACCTAAATAAATAGAATTTCATTTATCAGAAAGTCTAGCTGTCACATTGGGTAGACACGTGAAGATAAGAGAGAAAGAGAGGAGGGGGAAAATGACACAGGCCCATATTTTTAAAAGTGGGTCCCTCCACCTACGAAGGCCGGAAATGACACAACAGTTTGCCAGTGTGTGGCGAGCCACGAACAGGTGGAAATTATATTGGCCACTTTCGTTCGGCCTCATTGCGCAGAGTCCAGCACATTTGCTGAGAGAATGTCATTATGTGAGAGACTATTATGATGATGATAATGGTCATATTAGCAATGATAATTAATATAATGAGAATTACTGGTGCTATAATTAGGACAATAATTAAGCCGGTACCAACGACGGTAATGACCATACAAGGAAATACCATTCATCGTTTTTTTTTTTTTTTTTTTTAATTTGACCCTAAAAAAAGAGAAAGCTTTATTTGTGGGATAGGGTCGGGGTGACTGCTTACAGCATTTATTGCAGGGATGTCAACCTCCGACAAACAATAAAGTTTTAGACAATAAGAGTACTTTTGACTCCTTTCTAGAAGGTCACCAAAAATCACTCTTAGTCTTCTCCATTGCCCCCTTTCCTTTTCCTTTTTCCCCTATCAGTTATCTTTCTTAAGTCATCTTTAATATCTCCACTTCACATCCCTCTAGGCGAAAATCCAGAATGCAACCTAATTAAATGAAAAAACAAACAAACAAACAAACAAACAAACAAAAAACAACAAAACAAAACAAAAACGGTGCTTCTTCGGAATTTAAACAAAAATCGAAATATAGAGCTTTAAATAAAACTTATAGTATCTGCATAAATTTCATGTTGAAATTAGAATAATATCCCAAAATTACGAAAAACAATAAAGTAGAAAATTAATTATTAATGAAAATAGATTTCCAAACCATGAGTTATGTTAGGGTTACCAGTTGGCCTTTTTGAAGCCAAATTTGGCCTTTTTTGGAAGCAGTTTACTCTTCATAAATTGTATTTGGCCATTTTAAAAAGTTTGGTTTACCTTGCATATAAATGCAAAACTAATCCTCCACTCTAAATTCTAAAATACAGTGGGCGCGGCTTGATTATGCAACACCTAACTTTTTTTTGTATAACTCCTCAAATAAAAATTGAATCTTGAAAGTTTTCTTATCAAAGCATAATTTTTATACAGACTATCATGTACTTATGCATTAAACCCTAAACATTTTGATTAAACTTACTTTTTTATACGATAATAATTTTTTTGTACAATGTTAAGTGTCTGGTTAGATTATGCAAAAGGTAAAAAAATGATTATTTTGTTGTTTCAAATGCTTTTATTTAACAAGTACAAAATCAAAATGAATAAAACACACAAAAAACTATAAAATAAAACAAAGAAAAAAAATAGTTGCAATGTTATTCACTTCATCTTACGAGTCAACATAAAATCCTCAAAAATGAAGGAGGCTAAGAAAACGCTTGTCGACGGCAGAAGTAAGTTTTTGGACTTCACACGGCTTAATTGATCTACAGGCTTCCACTATTGCATTCCAGAGAACATCCAAGTTGTTAAATTGCGTCCCATCAGCATAAATTCTCTGCTTAATGATAGACGACAAATTTTCGATTGGGTTTAAGTTAGGGCTGTTGAGAGGCCAAACCATCAATCTGCCCTCTGTAAAATCGTGATCCCTTAACCAACTTTGTATGTAACGGTACGTGTGCAGGTGCATTATCCTGTTAAAATACCAAAGATTTTCTCTCCATAAAAATCTGATTTTTCAGCCAGGGAATGAAGAAGCCCATAAGAAGCTGGCAGTAACCCTTGGAATCAATTTTTATCATTTGTGGCACCCTAAATGATCCAATAATCTCATTGCCTTTGATTTCTGCTCACAACATTATACTTCCACTACCTTGCTGTTGGCGGATCCGTGATGCAACTGGGCGACCATTCAACACTCAACCAGATGATCATCCGTCTGGTCCATCCAGCGTCGCTCGGCATTCATCAATGAAAACAATGTTCTTGAAACCTATCTTTAGATATTGTTCAGCTCATTGTACACACTTTTCCATGTGATTCTTGCTCAATAGAGGCTTTTTTTTTCAACCTCTTCACTTTTCCAAGACTACTTAATGTCTCATACCTTGAAGTTTTTTTTGACATTTGAGGCACTCCAGTTCACAAAAATTTTCTTGCTAATAGAATGGGGGGGGTTCTGACCACCTCCCTGGCAAACCGGCGCTTATTCCTCTCATCAAGTTTTTTTCAATGAGCTCTTCCAGGTACTTTCCTACTGGTCTTTCCATTTACCACATACGCTTTGATAGTTCAATGACTTCTACAAAGTTTTTTTGATATTTCGATGGTAGTCATTCCTTTACCAAGCATTGAAGTTATTTGAAGTCGGTTACCCCCCCCCATTTTGTCACCCATGCTTAATCAAGCCGGACGGCTAAAATCACCACGTTTTAGAAAAATTCTATAAACAAGATTATCAAACTGAATATTTTTAAGTATATCTCTGTATAGGGAAGAAAATATCACAATTAAACTGTATACGCAAACATTTTTACAGAGAATGTGAAAAAGTAAATTTTGGTAGCAAAAAATTGATTTGCATAATCAGGCCGCACTCACTGCATTTTTTTTTCCAACATGTAACCGCCTAAAACAAGGATAATCTTACTTGAGGGAATGGATATTTAGCTGAGGGCACTCATCTACAAATTTATCAATAACTTTTTAAATATAACATTTTCAAATATTCTTTAAAGTTCTCTGGTACGCTTTAAAAAATAATATGAACCCAGTAGAATGTATTATTAATATTCCTCAGCATAAGCGTTTTTATTTAGAAAAAATCTTCTAAAAATATAAAAAGCCTATGATTTCAACTTCATAATAAAAGTCTTTACTTAACTGTTAAGAAAACAATATGAAACTACTACTACTACTACTACTACTACTACTACTACTAATACTACTAATAATAATAATAAAAAAAAAAAAAAAAAAAAAAAAAAAAAGATATAAATGTTTGGAAGCTAATATCTTCAATGTAGTGCTTTTACTTTATATAACCAAATGGAAAAGTTTTGTTTACTAATGTAAACAAAACTTTTCCATTTGGTTATCATTGGTTCTTTTTCCTAAAAAAATTGACTTTAAATATTTTTATCGTCTGGCACGTTACAATTCTAAAACAAACATGGCAGACCATTGTGTGGTGGAATCATAAAAATACGTATTTTATGTAATAATGCAGTAATATTAAATTAATTGTGACATGACAATTAAGTAGATAACATTGTGTTTTGTTGAAATTAACATAACAAGTTAGTAGATACCCTCGGTTTTGAAAGAAAATTCAATTTTTGGACTTTCGATATTTGATTTAATACTAAAGAAGCACCAAAAATTTTTGTTATAAGTACTCTTCATGGAAGGAAAATATGCTTCCAAAATCATGTAAATTGATCAAGTAGTTTTCTTTTACGAGCTTTAATGATTCATAGTATACTATAGTTATGACAAAGTTGATTTTAGTTCGAATTGAGTTGTCTCCCTTTATTAAACATAGCCGATCAAAATAATATTTCGCTTCATAATAAAAATAAATTTTATCAATTTACGTGAACCAATAATTATAAATAATAAATGCAAACACCATTAATATATATTTTACTATAAACATCTTAAATAAAATTAGGCTAAAAGATTCCAAAATCCATACTAGAATTGTCCATATAGACCAGTGTCACAATGGATAAAGGTGATGAGTTACAATCGGTTTTACTACAGGTGATACTCAGATTTAAGTAAAACGTAACACTTCTACCCAATCACGGCTAATAGAACGAAGACCATCTACTCCTGCAGATTGAATAAAAAGTTCAGTTTGTGATTCTGTATAAATTTCTGAGTTCGAAAAGATGCAGAAGAAAACGTAGGAGGTTACATCGGCAAAAACGTTGCAGTTATAAATGTAATAAAAAATTATTTTCTCTCACGAATCAATGTCCCTGCTGAGAGATTTGGCCAATCAGCTGGTCATATGGATTGCTATTTAGGTCTAACAAGATAGCTTTATATGTTAGATGTTCATACTTTTTTTTTTTCTATTTTTCTTCTCCCATATCAGTTTGTAAATTTAAAAATGACACGAAATCTCTTTACTTCTTTGTCTTTCCCCTGTCTTTTTCCTCTTTCCTTTCAATGATTATCACAGATTTATACATGTAGAACGTGAAAATTTGACAACAAAACTAAAATAATGTTTCAAAGAATTGCTGCAGTTATCATTTGAGGAAACCATTCTTGTTGTCAGAATGCAGAAGAATAAAGCTTAAAAAAAAAAAAAAAAAACACTATGAAAAAAAATTGATCGTTTTCGACAAGCCAAAAACTGGTTTTGTTTAAGAATGAAAAAACATCAAATAACTTTTAAATTAATTATAATTATATCAACCCATTAAGACCTACTGCAACTGGGGACCGCTTGTCAATATAATATTCTCTTCAACCTGCCTAGGGAGAATACCTATAAATAGGACACCAAATATTTTCTTTTTTAAGAATTAAGTATTATATATTATCTTATAAGATAATATATAATACTGCTTGCTGTATAATTACTCTGAAGAAAGGATAAAATTCATTTATATTCATCAACTTTTTCTGAGAGTTTTGAAATCCTCTAAAAATTCTTGTGAAATTTTCTAAAATTCAACTATGTATGAAACCACTAACTTATTGACAAAAATGTAATGTAACTTTTTTTTTGCGTGATCTGCTTTGCTTCTTACCATAATGTGCAAATTTTATAGCTATTCTGATTTCGAAAATGTATCACATGTATCCAGTGTCCTATTTCGCTTTCTAAATAATTTTTTCCTTTCAATTTGTGTTTTTCCAACCTATTTTTAGTCATTATGCAAAGTTTCAACTCAGTAGTAAAAAAAATTAAATACTCCAGGACTTGATGAGTTAATAACAGGGCTCTACGGACAAATTTATCTTTAGCTAACCTTTGACAACTAAATATTTTCGTTTACTAGCCAAATAGAAAAGTTACTAGCCAAACACATATGATTTTTAGAATATGACATCTTCGTTCTGTGATGAATATGTACATCATAAAGATTTTTTTAATAAATGTAATTCTAAAAATACAACAAATTTTATGTTGATACTTGAAAGTATAAACATTCCGATTTCTTCAGATGTTTTTAAACAGACTTCGTTTTAAAAAGAGTATATTGTTCTATTAAACTGTTCTTGTTTAAATAATTTGACTTTGTTCGTTTTATTAAAAAAAAACCAAAAAAAACAAAAAACCAAAAAAAAAAAAAAAAAACAAAACTGAAAAGATATTTTTCATTCAGTAGTGAGCTTTGGAAGATTGTCAGTGAAAGAAACACAATCGCCAAAAGATAAATGTTTCATTATTTCTAGTCGCCACTTTGAAAAATCACTCACAAATGCAACTGTTTCACTCGCAATGTAAAGCCCTCAATAACATTTCCTTGATCTGGAATTTTATTTCAAGACGGATTCAAAAATTATCAAGCAATTGAATTTTTTTTTCTTTAGAAAGTGAACAGTCAATGTACTTTTGGTAACCACATCCCCCCCCCCCCACCAGTTATATTTATATTGAATTGAAATTGAATATTAGATTTTCAGCATTTTTTTTTTTTAATCTAGCCTGAACATAACATAAAAACTCTTGGTAGAGTATTCAGGTGTACTGTTATACCTCTAGGACTTAATGAATAGCATAATATTCGTCCCATAGAATAACATTTTGAGCTACACATTATCATACATAGAAATATAGAAAAGATATACAGGTAGAGTTTATGCAACTGAACATTTTTTTTTTGTTGGCTTCTGCCAAATCTATGGCAAAGCAAAAGGTAAATATTTTGTTAATCTTATGAAATGCTTGTTAGGTTTCCTTAGAGGCTTAGATCTCTAATAACATTTATTATGAAAAATATTTTGTAGGAACAGACATGTATATTGACCAGTTTTTTTTATTGAGACGGTAAGGAGATAATGCAAGAAAGAAATAATGTCATCATTTTATCTACTATATTGCTTAATGAACCAATCATTATGATTTATCGGATATATTATCCCATAAATCATAATGATTGGTTCATTAATTTAGGTGTAAATCCTATAATAGAAACACACATACACACATGGAGTTAAGGGTGACTTTGTGACTGGATTAGAATTTCTCAATAAGCAGTAATTATCACTTCTTATCTAAATATTAATTTACTTGTTCATGCATCCAGTGTCACAAAAAAAAAAAAAAAAAAAAAAAAATACCATCATCGCAAGCTTTAATTAATAGGAAACGAATTACCTCCCTTTATAGTCGCTCTTTATCAATTAAAAATCATTAAAACCATACCCTCTTTAAAAATTTAAATAAAAATATATGTGGCTGTCTGTTTACGGTTTCAAATTAGCTATTTTATTGTAAAATTTAAAAATAAAAAGTCATGTTCAGAGGAGATTAAGTTTTTTTTTTTTTTTATTATAGATTCTTTTTAAAATTAAAAAAAATGTGTAAGTGAACTGACATCTATTCCTTCATAATTTATATTAAAAATTATTCAGGAAAAAAAAATGCCTGGTGTGTTGAATTTTCATTGAAAAAAAAAAAAATGTAAATTTTTAAAATTAATTCTTTTTAGCTTTAAAACTTTAAAAAAGAATTTACTAAAAAAAGGCGTTTTAAAATTGTCATTATTTGTTTTATTTTATTCATTTTATTTATAATGTGTTTAAAAAATTTTCAACTACCGTGGAATTTCTACAGGTTCTGCTAGTTAATATTTATTATCATAAGTCTCTGTAAGATAACTAAAATTGAGCCCTGTCTGGAGAAGTAAGAAAAAGTGGTTAACCAGTGATATGCAACATTCCGACTTCCTGACATAGAATACTCTCTTACTGCTTACTGTTACACCCACATTTGGCATTTATAGGTGTTTAAAACCTTCCACTGCTGGTAGTAATAATAAAATAATAAATATTTATTGATTTTAAAATACCATTAATGCTAAAATCTATAGATTCCCCCCTCCCCACACACACAAAGTGTATTTTTACGTTTGAGTAAATATGTGCACATTTGCCACCTATTTTATGGTAATCAGGGGAAAATAGCAACTGTATACTAAATATTTAAAGATTTATGAAGAATTGTAATTGGTAATTGTATCACAATTGGGAATTTTGTGCAGAATCGATAATAATATTGGAATCATTTCATCACTAATATATATATATATATATATATATATATATATATATATATATATATATATATATATATATAAAAAGACATGTACCTAACTTTATAGAGAATAGTAAAAGAAACCTTGGAACAGCGTTTTTGGTGATGTAAAAAAAAGTTGTTAAAAATAAAAAGAAAAAACATAGCAATAATCCGGAGTGTTTTTGTTTTTTTCTTTTTTTCTATGTTTATAGAGTATGATATTTATATATATAAAAAAACAAAACAAAGTTGACCAGGTTAAAAATGTAACATTTCTATCAAAGCTTCTTTCTATCTTCTCCTCTTCAGATTTCATCTTCCTCTTTTCAAATATTCTTCTTGTTTTACTCAACCTATTCATTCCGCTCTAGCTGGCCATATACACACACACTCATTTATATATCAGATTCCTTGTGGAATTAGTCTGCATTTTCTTTCCAAGTACATAATCTATATATATATACAAAAGCGAAAATGTGTGTATGTATGTATGTGTGTTTGTATGTCTCGCAGAAACTTTCAACAGAGGCGACGGATTTTCACGAGATTCGTATCATTTTGAAGCCCAACATCTTGGATGATAAATATCGAAAAATTGGCCCAAAACATTAATTCCTTCACCCTAAACTGGACCCTTTTCTACAAGGAGGGGTGCCGAAAAAATCCTTCCTTTATTTTCTCTCCTCCAGCTACTACGACAATGACATCATGTTTGACCTAGAAAACATTGACGTTAGTTTAAACCACCTGCAAGTGTTTTTAAAGGTTTAATTTTATCTGTTATCAATTGAATGTCTTTTGGCGTAGGGGTAACGTGTCAGGCTATTTTTTTCCACCTTAGCCTCGATGCTTCAGGTTCGAGTCTGTCTTTCTACCTACACTTTTTTTCCTCTTTTACACCTTTTTTTTTTTTTTTTTTGCTTTGTTTTGTTTTTTCCAATTTTTTTTAACACCGTGTTTTTTTTTTAATAATATTAAAACAGGGTCACCCTCTCCTACATACACACCTCCAAACACCCGGGCAACGCCGGGTACCCCTGCTAGTAACTTGGAAAAGCTGCTCACTCCCATCCCACCCGAAAGAAAACTCCTGCCCAGTTGACACCTAGAGAATGAATATTTTATTTTTTTTTTATTCAGGATAACGCTTATAAAGAATATTAGGTTGGTACAAAAATAATGTCGTTTTTTTTAAAATATATATATAGTTGAACATCAAAAACGACATCATTTTTGCACGAACCTAATACAAACTTTGTAGGTATTTTTTTGTAGTTTTTAAATTTTAGCTAGGCATACACACACACAGAAAGACAACTGCCCTTTATATAATACAACAGTGGTTCCCAAATTTTATTTTTTACATGGTGGCACATTGAATTCCTTAAATTTTTATGGTACATCTATCAGAAAAAAAAATCAATGTTTTCTACTCATAAAGCCTCTTCTTTCAATAAAACAATAAATTTTATTTGGAATACTAGATTAGGGTTAGTATCTTTTCATCTAACTTGAAACCATTACTTTATTAGACAACATTTGGCTGCACACAACACGAATCAGAGAAGGAATGCATGTATCTTCAGTTCAGCAAAATCCTAATTTCAAGTAATCATCACTATATAGCCGGTTAACTTTTGTGTTTTTTTAATAAAGTTATAGAATTATTTATTATCACCTTTTTTTTTTTAGAAACTTGTCCATAATTGAATTGGAATTATAGCTAAAATTGAACAAAAACGTGAATCAAATAGAATTTTTATCATATTCAAATCATGTTTTTTTTTGTTTATTTTTTTTTTTTTAAATTTCTCCAATTAAAAACTTAATTTACAACACTTAAATATCACACAAGAAATACCTACCACCAAATTTTGTAAACGAGATTAACGCTAAAAAACATAACGACGCTTACAAATGTTTATTAGCAAAAAATTAAAATATCTAACAATCTAAACAAATGATTTATATAACATTTTATTTTCTCTTTTTATCGTTCAAGCATCAATATAAGCATCATAAGTAAAAATGTAAGAAGTAATAATGTGTGATTCAGTATTTTATTAATAGAAACAACTCCACTTGATATGAAAACTATTTTCCATCTATAGCAAATTGTAATTTCAGTATATGCACTCTTCATGACACACTGATGTGCTGTGGCATCGTAGTTGGGAACCACTGTGCTAGAAGGAACATTTTCTCATTTCAAGGTAACGTTAAAAAATATACCAACTTGTATGTGTTTTGAAGTTTTTTTTGTTGTTTTTTTTTACTTTTAACTGATATACAAACACACATACAGACAACTGCCCTTTTATATAATAGAAGGCACATTTTCTCATTTCTACATGAAGGCAGTAAAAACAATCTATCTATCTATCTATCTATCTATATATATATATATATATATATATATATAAGTGATCTTGTTTGTCTTTGTGAGGAACGGTTTTTACCAAACTCCTGTCAATTTTTGGTCTACAGAATTGAAACTTGATAGATAAGTGATTTGGACCTGTGGAACAAATTCGATTTGAACTTTAGTCAGTAAAAATAGCCATTAAAAGATCAAAATTGAAAAAAAAAAAAAAAATAGGAACTTGGCAGGCATAAGTTGACTTAAAGTGCTCTTCTATGCATGCGCAAATATACATTAATAGGTTAAACAATGTTATTTTTAAATTTTTTATATGCATATGGATGCAGCTCAGAGGGTAACAAATAAGGCTGGAAAGTTATAGGTTTTGATTTCAATTCTAGCTGATGGTGTTCATGTCATCATATATATATATATATATATATATATATATATATATATATATATTTAACTTTTGAAATCACTACCTCTATATTGGACACAATATAATAACCAATAGGAAATTGGTTCTATAATATGAAATCTGCATAAATTAAAATATATTTAAGTGTATTTTATGACTGGGCAACATTGAGTGGTCTGCTAGTGTTTTATAAAATAGGGATTTCAGTTACTAGAAAGCAATTGTCTATTTTACAATATAACAGAAAGATGACCACCTCATGCTCGTTGCACGAAAATAAATATTTCTTATGTTTTAGAAATTTTTAAGATGGATCTATAATTTGGACTACTATTCTCATCTTGGGTATTATACTTTCACAATATTTCAACCGATATAACTTCCTATAGGTGCATGTTTATGTTAACTCAGAAACCTATATGAAATTTCAAACTGAAATTTTGCATAGTTTTGCAAGTTTGAAAAGATGCACCTGAAGATAGGAGGTTACGTCGGCTGAAATGTTGTGAAAATAACAAGTCAGATGTGAAAAGTAGTTTGAATAATCCAGTTATATAAACAGTTTTGTTTTTCTTCAAATAATCATGCTTTTAGAAATTGACGATAATTTTAAAAAAATATCTATATTGAAAAAGAAAAAGGGGGGGGGGAGGGTGAAAAAATGAAAAAGAAAACCCTCCAAAAAATGAGTATCTCCATTTTGAAGTTCTTTACTAAAATAATAGATTGAGTGAAAGAGACAGACAATCATAATTTTCACACTTTACCTTCTGTGAGATCTGTAAGCACATGTTTGATTCCTTGATCGAAGGCTTGGGCATCATCAGCTCTCTCAAACGTAAGCCCAAATCGTTTATCATCCGTCCGCCAGTGGTGGAACTTTGGGTTCACCACTGTGTATTGGATATCCTTTTTTATAACACAACTGAGCACCACCTGAAAGGAACCCAAAAAGAAGAACATTAAAGCAAAATAATAAAAAAAAAGATAAAGTAGACCTGTTGAAACTGTGCTGCCATGAGCTATAATCTAAAATGTTCAATATCCTGGGTAGAGCAGGTGTGTTTAGGACAGAAAATGACTCAGCATTTTTTCAAATTATAATTTTAAAATTGATATGCAATTCAATTTAGTAGGCCCCCCTCCCCCCTCCCCCCCAAAAAAAAACTGTGCTTCAATGTCATATGGAGAAAAGGTTGTAAAAATTTACAGAGAAGAGGACACAGTTATCCAGTATCTGTCCAGTATCACTTTGAATTGTTGTGTTGGTGCATTTATTACCCAGCTTTGAAGTCTATTCCAAGGTCCAGGAATTCTAATTGAGGAAACAGCTCTCCTTCGGTTTAATCGATATCGATGGTGAAACAATTATCATTTCTTAACTATTGTCATTATTGCCATCATTTCTCTTCAAAGAAAGGAGGAAGAAACTTTGGCACTTCCGCATTATATGGATGGCGGCATTGTTAGGGGGCGATGACTCCAATTTCTTTTTTATCAAATAAATAGCAAACAAGATTTTTTTTCCAAACACAAAAATATATGAAAACCCAATAAACAGTTATTGTATAAAAAATGTATCAACACATAATTTTAAAAACATTTATTGAAAAGTCTGGATAAGAAAATATTTACGGAACAATTTTTGAATTAAGGCAACATTGGATTTTTTTTTTGAATTAAAGTAAAATTGTCACTGAAACAAAATGTAGTTTTAAATTTTTTGTGGAACATTTGATGGGTCAACAATATATTATAGTTTTAAATTTTAAATTAATAAATTTGAATGGAATGAGATGAATGAACTTGGTCAACTTATTGTCACTTTTGATTCAGGTTTTAAGATAAAGTTTCCGAAGAATTTCCCTAAAAGTATGAGTTACTGTCCCTTGTTTGTTGACCAAGAAGCGCCACCTGTCAACAGTTAAGTAAAATGCACACACACAAAAAAAAAAAAAAAAAAAAAAAAAAAAAAAAAAAAATGCTGCCATTCGTGTAATGCAGAAATGGCCAAATTTTGTTTAGATAGTGTTTCAGAAGTCTCCTTAATCTTATTTGGGTGTTTCAGTAACGCTCTCGAGCCCCCCCCCCCAAGTTCAATCCTTACTAAAAGAAAAAAAAAACATTATCTGTTAAAGGGCGAGAGATGGGAAGAAAGTTGGTTTTAATAGTACTCTAGAGGCCTCCCTCTTTTATTTCATAAGTGATCAGCAGCTATGTACAAAGGCAGTGTTATCCGGAATAACAAACTTCTATGTCTTTTGTTGGTGTCGCCCGGATGCCATAATCCAAACTGCTCAATATAAATATTGATAGAGGAATAGTAATCCAAAAGTGTCCTAGATAGAGCAGGTGCATTTAAATGCAGGTTGGCACAGAAGAAAAACCTTTTGTCATATGTTGTATACTAGACAAAGAACATAGTATTGTCCAGGAGCTATAATATAACAGTTTCATATATAATAAGTAGTATACGTTACTTGATGCAAAGTGCTCTATCTCCTGGGTAGAGCAGGTATGTTTACATTCTGTATTGCCAAGGAAAAACATTATTAAACATTTTTATACTATTTTATACATTAAATACATTGTCTAGGAGTCATAGTATTAAGATTACAGTGTTACAGGAAAGTGGAAACATGGTAGTATAATCCAAGGTCATGAAAACATGGTTGCAAAATACAAGGTAAAGAAAAAAGTTGAGGTTCACCTGTATATATGCATATGATATAAAGTTGTAGTAAGGTAAAATCCAGTGCAAAAAAAAAAAAAAAAAATAAATAAATAAATAAAATAACATCCCAAAAAACTTGCTGTAAGGAGAAAATTTTCTACTTTTCTTCATTGAGTCTAGACTTCATTTTGTAATACTTTTAATTTTGGCATCTTATAAATTTTTATACAAACTTTATTTTTCAATTCATGTGCTAATCAGCAAAATTTATAAACTACTAATGAATATTAATTTGCTAACTACGTTTCCCAAGAATATGAGCCATTCATTGAAACTCCATGGAATAAAGAAAAAAACTTTAAATATTTGTATTCCTTGTTAAAAAATAAATTTGTTGTAAATTTTTAATTTAGAGAATTGTATTTCAAATATTTACTTTATATATGTCATCCACAGACTGTTTCACAGCTCTTCAGTGCACCTAAACTAGCAACTACTTCAAGTCAGGATTGAAATTCAACCACCTAGGCGAAAGTCAGCGCTTCTAACTGTTATGCTGTTTGGCTGTTGCTAAGATGAGTATGCAAAATTACAATGTTTAAATATTGTTCAAACGCCTAAGCTCTATTTATTTATACAAAGAGCATTGCTTTATACGCTAGTGGTAGTTTGTTATTTCATTCCATAACTAACAAGTCATCAAATAAAAACGAAACATTAATGGAAATATAATTTGGTTTGTTCCTTTTTAATTTGTCCATTATATATATATATATATATATATATATATATATATATATATACGTCATCCACAGAATGTTTTCTCTGTATCACAGCTCTTTAGTACGGCTAGACTAGCAATTATCTCATCTCAAACCAGGATCGAAACTCGACCGCCTAGGCAACAGTCAGTGCTTCTAACTGTTATGCTATTTGGCTGCTGATAAGATGAGTATGCGAAATTACAATGTTTAAATATTGTCCAAACGCCTAAGCTCTATTTGTTTACACAAAGAGAATTGCTTTATACACTAGCAGTAATTTGTTATTTTGCTCACCAATATGCTCAACCCAAAATAGGGAGTATTTAGCTATCCACAGACAGACTGTTTCGCTGTAGTACAGCTCTTCAGGGCAGCTAAACTAGCAACTACCTCAAGCCAGGATTGAGACTTGACCGCCTAGGCAACAGCGCTTCTAACCCTTACGCTATTTGGATGCTGCGAAGATGTACACACACACACATATTAAATTCAGATTATTATGGTTGATTTTCATATTAAAAGTGTTAATGCCTTCTACTGCCTACCCCTTCCGAAGAAAAAGAACAGTTATCCATACATAAGAGCAGGACAAGACCATTCTTAAAATGCGTCCATTAAGTGTATTTAGCAATGAAAATGTCTTTTCTAAACTTAAGGCGTGACAGACTGATAAACAAATCCTTTTATAAAGACGCATCCATTCATCGTACGTTTCATGATGAAAATGCCATTTCAAACTGAAACGTGACAGATCAACAGACAAACCCTCTTACACAGATGTGTGAAGGTCTTTAAGTGTTTACATAAAGTAGGGAAACATTTTTTGCCCTACTCTATTAACTACCGAAAGTTGGTAGTTTTAATAATACTGCATGATTGATTACTATGGAAATAAAAGCAGATAATGTTATGCCCATATAAAAGAAAAGTAACATCAGAGCATATGAACATCTATTTCGTTGAAATAATTGTCCTGTAAAACTTATAAAACATTAAAACTAGCAGGACCTGTGGAAATTCCACAGCAGCATCTTTCATATGTAATATTTGGCTGCTGGGCATTTTGTGGATGTTCAGCGAGAATGGAGACCCTGCGATATTATTGTAGCCCTTTTGTTAAAACTGTAAAAGTATTTATTTAAGTAATCTGGTTAATGTAGTGTCAGAATATATCTGGTTATTACAGTTTATCTCTAATATCCTTATAAGAGTCTGTGACATATTTTCGTTGTATGGATGGCCAGCGCAAATGGAAATTCCATGATATCATTATATCATTGCTAGACAGAACAGATAGTACCCTTGGATCCTAGCCAGAAAACAAAGGCACATTTTAGTTTCACGTAAGGCCCAAAAGCAACATCATTAAAAATAAAAAAACTTACATTGTATCTTTGGTGATCGGGAGATCCTATTTATTAAAAAGGAGGATAGAAGGTGATAAGAAACTATGAACATTAAATTAGTAAATATATATACTAATTTAATGTTCGTAGCATGTTATCACCTATCTTCCTTTTTAAAAAAATAGGATCTCCTGATTGAATAATTTATAATCTGGAAACCGTGGCACACATACATACGTACATTAAAGATACTATGTTATTAATTAATATAGATAATTGTCCTGTAGAACTTGTAAAATATTTATACTGATGATTCTTGATTATGTAGGTGGCAGTAAAATAAAAAGAAACTTTCAAATTGTGAATGTATGAAACTGTCTGTGAAGAAATCTATCTCTAAATTGATGTAACTTTGTTGTTTATTTTTATGTGTATTCTTAGTGCAAATGAATACGCCGTTGATATAAAAATAATAAAAAAATAGATGCAGAGAACTATGAAAATTGTTCCAAAAATAATGCTTCCTGGTCTTTGATTAAAAAAAATTGAAGAGCTACGAGGACGAGAATGATACCATTAGCACAAGTGATCTTTTGAGCTCCAGAATTTATTTTTCTACATAGTCACCACCATTCTCAATACACATTTTCCAGCGATGAGGTGGTGGCTATGCATGGGCGTCTGGAGCGCTTTATGCCACTCACATCTGATGCCACTCTAAAATCAATGAATGAATCTCCTAACTGTGTTGACATCAACTCCACTGGCTTCATAAATATTTAACAGGCGCCGGTGAATGTTGATGGGTTCAATTTTTCCTGCATGGAGGAATTCAATGACTCATCTTTGCTTCGGATGCACATCCATGACAGGGGCTGCTTTCTCAGAGTCTCACACCGTCAATATCTGCAACAAAGAAATGAAACTTTCATATGATGAATGCATAAGTTCAGTCATCATAACAATGCAATTTGCAATTCCCTCTGATCAAATCGAGTAGAATAAAAAAATAGGAGACATTACTTTTGGAACACTCCTTGTATATATAAAAATATCAGAAAAGGGCTGAAACCATTGTATGCTTGCATGGTAAATAAAACTGAACCTTTTTTTTGAGCATAAAAATGAATGTCTGTTCCCAGTGAAGCAGTATATTATAAACGTGTGTACACCACATATATATATCTATAATATAAAGCTGAACTTCTGTGTGTGTGTGTCTGGTCACGAATAAGCTCCTATATGGTTGACTATTATAGAAAACTGATCACACATAATGATAGAAGATGTATCGAGACACAGGAATGGGTATGTTTGATCTGGCATAATGATGATTCATTAAAATTGTGGGGTCTGCGTACGCGCCTGGTCCACAAAGTATGAAAATAAAAATTAAAAAAAAAAACGTTTATAAGTGTTTTTGATATAATTGTACATAATAATACTTTGATAAGCATGTTTTAACTTAAATAGGGATGGTATAATAAAATTGTGGGGTCTGCATTCGCGGCTGGCCTCCATAGAATGGAAATAGGCACAAACTTTAATAAAGACTTTTCATATCTATCTGCGTAAGTATACTTTGATAATTATGTTTCAGTTTGAAGAAATATGGTATAATAAAATTATGGCGTGTTCGTTCGCGCCTGACCTCCATAGAATGGAAATATGTCACAAAGTTTAACAAGGTTTTTTAATATAGATCCACAGAATAAGTGCTTCAGTGTGAACAAGTATGGTATAATAAATTATGGGGTTTATCTATTTTATTTTTAGTTTCATCATATTTTGCTTTGGTTTTGATACCCCCAAATTCGAAGCTATCTCTTTACAACCCTTCCTTTCCATAACCTATCATAGTTTCATAAATCAGAGTCCATTTTCTGTAGGCTGTTTTTGAACCCAGCCAACGACGGGTACTTTTGCTAGTATATATATATATATATATACACACACACACACACACACACACACACACAAGATGGCCAGAACTCCTTCATGGAGGAAGATATCAATTTTCTAGTTGGCAATGAACAGCCTAAGTGAAGGGTTACTCTTAAACCAGGTTAGCATCATGAATGACTCAGAGATAATAAATACTGGGGAAGAGGGGAGGGAATACTTATTTTAATCACTGTACCTGACAGAAACCAAAACCTGCCTCTCATCTCACTCCCCACACCCGTTAACAAAATAATATATATATATATATATATATATATATATATATATATATATATATATATATATATATATATATATATATATATATATACTAGCTGCAGCTACCCAACTTTGCCCTGGGTGCAGTGAACTTTTAATATTATTTTGTTTTCGATTTTTCTAAACATATACAAAGATTTAATAATTTAGTTGTAAAGGCTACAACACTAGATTTTTCATTTCTAGCAGAGTTTGAATTACAAGAAACCATTTCAACCACTGATTGCCATGGCTAATGATACACGGCCGGAAAGTACTTCTTTAAAGCTCCTGTGCTTAACATTCACAGACAACATGAATTGGAACAAATACATTGTGGTAATTTCCAAGTGAGGAAGGTGGGCTCTCTCTACCATGCTAGAAGGTTCCTCACAACTGAGAGTATCCTGTATCTCAACAAAGCCACTATTCGCCCATGCATAGAGTATTCCGGCCACATCTGGGCTGATGCGTCTGCCACTCATGTCTCACTCCCCGACAGGATTAAAAAGAGTTGCCAACCTCATAAATCCTGCACTGTCAGCTAAACTCCAAACTCTGTCCCATTGCCAAAATGGGGTATCCTTGTGCCTTTTTTACAAGTATTAATAGAAAGTAATTTGACGAACTCAAAGCACTAATATCCCTCTCGACGAAAATACTCCTAACAAACCCAACAAGTAGCAAAATCCCACCCCTACACTGTTAAATTCAAGTTTCATTGTTTGATAAATACAACAGCAGGTCAAATTTGATAGCCATTTAGTTTTGCTTTGGCTTCACATAACAGACACTTTTTAAGCATGATTTTCTCAATTTTAGATGCATAATACTAACTGGAATTTTTAATGGAAATAATTATTCATTTATAATATATATCGAAAACATAAAACATACTTTTAATGCCTAAATAGATTTTTTTTCTTGCGTTCTAATATGGCTGCAACCTTTATGAATTGCCCAAAACATAAAATCAATATAGAGACAAAATTCTATACCGATAATCCCCCAAAATGTCTAAATTTATCTTTCTGACCCTTATTTTTGAATGCATCGAATTTCATCTTATAAGCTATTTTGCTTTTAAATCTTTTCTTACAATTTGTTTCAAAAATATATCCTATTGACAAGAAAAAAAAAAAAATGAATCTAAATTTTGAGATCTGCTTGATTCTTCCCACAAGTTCAATAAAAGAGTCTGCAAATAGCAATTCAAAATCTCACATCTAGCTAATGCATATTTATCATTGTTTTCATCGACAAAACCTCCAGAAAGCAACGTGTGATTTTTATGACTTAATCATGTTGACACTGGTTTCTCATGAGATAACCAGAGTTAAGCCATGTTGAAACTGGGCAATACTTCGATGGTACTTTAAGCAAATACTACATCGTGCAGTATAGTATACAGCATAATCATGTTGACACACCAGTTCTTACCAGATCACTGAAGCTAAGCAATGTTGAGCCTAGCTAGTACCAGATTGGTGACCATTTGGGAATTCTAGGCGCTGTATGTGATCTCTGCTTATCTCGGCATTGTTTCCAGTCGTCCAGTACCTCCACTTGCCACTGGTATGCAACAATGTTGACTCAGGAGAGATGTGGTTGGAGGCTGCGCAACTCTTGCCACACAAATTTACCGCACAGGCACCCTTACAGTGGGTATCCACAGTCTGTCAAGACTGAAGGAAGCCACATCGTGGAGTATAAAATCAATTATGTTGACACACTGGTTCTTCACAGATCATTGAACATAAGCAATGCTGAGCCTGGCCAATAACATATGGGTGATCATTTGGGACTAGCAAGGTGCTGTATGTAGGTAGTGTATGTACCTGTTTTCTAATGTGTGTAGTGGTATGCGCACATGTTAAGAGCCATATTGAGAAGATTATGGAGTTTACCGAACTCCATCTTGACTGCAGTTGCAAAATGATGACCTGCAGGTTTTGCATAATATCTTTAATAATGTTGGTACAACATCTTTTAACTAAATGTATAACATCAAAATTCGATGTTTCATTAAATTTGCTCACCAGTAAATCGACCAATGATAACATTCTAATTAATTCTTATAAAGGCGATTTCAAATCTGAGAAAAATTCTGAGGTCAACTGATTGCCAGTCTTTTGGTACCATTAAGATAAATGCAAAAGTTAAGGAGTGGAGTTCTATTTTCATCTATCGCACCTTTAGAATTATCACTATATAACAAAACCATTTTTGACTGTTTTCAATTGTATCGGCTTAAGTATCACTAAAAGTAAATATTAAATCTGCAGTTTGAAATCGATAGTGCAGTAATCATAAAACACCAAAAAATAGTTTGAAGCCCATTTAAAAAAAAAAAAAAAGTACAGTAGCTTGAAACGAAAATTTTTTGTTTATTTTCCCTAAAATTTGAAATACTATTCTTTTTTTTTTTTTTAATCATATAAGTCTATATAGCTTACAGACTTGGCACTGCTCACTGGTCACAAAAGGACACAAACAGATAAGACACTAAAACAAGGAAAAATGTTGACACTGTACAAAATAACATAAAAAAAAATCAGTGTCTGCCTAGAGGAACAGGAGGTATAGGTCTCTTAGAGATTGACCATCAACATTGTGCCACTATTGTGAGCACCCGGCAATATCTGGAGAGCTCCCAGAATTCAAACTTCATAATGGTACATGAACATCAGAAAACAAGAATCAGCAGAACAACCTCTATCATGAAACTGGCCAAACATTTTGGACAAGACTGTTTTACAAATGAAACAAAATCAGGAAACAAGCCTGCTACGGAAATAGCTAAAAAATGTTGACCAAAATACACCAAGAACGAACAGCGTGCCAAATATTTTCTGGATTAAAATTTTCTGTAAATACAATTAAGCAATTGAATTGAGATTTTACCTTGATTTTCTTTTTATTACTGTAATTATACAAACCATAAAATTCATATTTGGATTCTTTGGACTACTGTTCTCATCTTGAGTCTTGTTTTCATGTTTCAGTTGGTGCCACGTCCAACCTTCTTTAGGTGTATCTTGTATTTAATCCATAAGGATAGCATGCTTCTGTTCTGTCAGCCATGACTGGGTATAAGTCATAAGTAATTCGCAATTGTGTTTTGAACCTTCAACCTCCAGAAGAGTGTAACTTTACAACTGAATATCACTAAGTACTTTATCCGCTACGGTACGAGTCCACTGATTCCCAAGTTTGATGAGATACACCCGACGAAGGTCGGAGGTTACATCAACTGAAACATTGTGAAAATAATACTCAAGATGGGAACAGAAGTTTGAAGAATCCAAATAATAAAAAAAAATCAGAAACGTAAACTAGAAATGCCCTTAAAATTTGCTTAAAATCACTTTTTCTATCATTGTCGTCTGGCAGCAGCAAATTAATTTGTTGAGACATATGTCGTTAAAGTAAATAATCGTTTTTTTTTTCTTTTTCATCCAAAATAAAATTGAGACACAAATTCAATTCTGTTTTTAATTTTCATCCAAAAACAATTTATTTTTAAAGTTTAAAAAACAAACTTAATATTCATTTATGAGTGTTACAATAAAAGAAACATTGTAATACAATCATTTTAACAACCACATTATTTATATAAAGAAAACCATTCTTACGCAATTAATGGGAGTTCGTAGGCATTACAAAACACTAGCAAATTTGAATTATTGAGTAATCTTTCGTTTTTTACATAAATTGGTTTCAAAATATACAAGATAGCAGCTTTTCTGTTACTTATAAAATATTATTTTCTAATTTTAAAATAAAACTACTTGATCAATTTACGTGATTTTTAGAATATGATATTTTCGTCATAGGTATGTACATCAAAGATTTTTCTTCATTTTTGTTTTTTTTAATATAGAAAGTTCTGGACAAGAACCAACATTTTTTTTTTTTAAATTAATTTTCAAGTTTCAATATCTTTAAAAAAATCCTTCTATAAACGAAATATTAATTTATAAATATTGGAAGCGGTTTGATATTGATGAAATAATGCGTTTTTATCTGGAGCAAAATATTTTGATTTTTATGGAAAAATAGCCAGGGTGCCCGGCGTTGCCCAGGTGTTTGGAGGTGTGTGTTGAGCAAAAAAAAAAAAAAAAAAGTGGTAACAGACAGGCAGGCTCGAACCCGTACCGCGAAGGAGAAAAATAACATAAAAAAAAAACGTGACGTCTTTGCCGTTGTGTCCATCACCAAACCGGAAATGGTGACGGTTTAAATTAAGGCTAGTCAATCGAAAATATCAGCAAAGAAAAAAGCGACCCCTCCTTGTAAAAAAGTGTCCAGTGAGTTAAGCGTGAAGAAATTAATGTTTTTAGACAATTTTTCGATATTTGTCATCCGAAGGGTCAAGCTTCAAAACGATACTGATTTTGTGAAAATACGTCGCCTCTGTCGAAAGTTTTAGGCAGATATACATACATACATTTAAACAGACAGGTGAGATTTATATTATAGATGCTTCAGACAAGGTGTAAAGCCACTTGATGTAAGAAACTAACAAGAATGAAAGAGGGTTATTGAAAAGACAGAAGATGCTTATTGACATTAGTTTTGAAAAGATTAAGGTTATAGGTAAGAGGAAAACAGTCAGCAGAAAGAGAGTTCCACAAATCTGAAGTTCTTAAAAATAAGTTACTGGCATAGGAAGCTGTATTACAATGAGGTATCAATACAGTGAATTGATGGAGACCACTAGATCGAGTCAAAGGAGCTGGAACAAAAGATGCAGGGAATAGATCAGACAATTCTGAAAAACAAATGCCATAATAATAATATAGAAAAGATTGAGACTAGCAACATCACGTCTGTGAGAGAGGTTGCAATCAAATTATAGATACATTTCTGCACCTTATCAAAACTTTTTAAATGTGATAGCGACTCAACAACTCAAATACGACAATACTCAATACATGGTCTGATAGTAGATTTGTACTGCTAGTAGTTAGAGTGATAAAGAGAACTAATTTTATGAGAAGCGGAAAGAGCAATGGATCTAATGTATGAATTCAAAGAAAGATTTGATGAGAAAAAAGAAAAGAACCAAGAAATTTCAGTGTTAATTTCTCATTTGTAGCAGATCCATCCATTTTAGTTATTAAAAAAAAACTCTGACATCCCTTAACATCAATTTTTAATCAACTATTTCGTAAAATTTTAATTTTCTTTTATCCATCATAATTATTGTCTACAAGAACTACAAAAGTTAAATAATAATAAAAAGAAATACTAACGGGGTCTCAATTACATCATTTTAGGAATCCCCTACCCCATCCTTAGAGGCACCAGGTACGTTTTTAGAATATTACATTATCTCTTAAGAGATCTACCCCCCTCTCCCTTCTCATCATACATGCTAGTTAACTTAGCATTGCACCCCCCCCCCCGGATTATTCAATCCCTAACTAAAAGAATGCCAGTTAGAACTGAAATTTACTTAGTACTTTATCTGTAACATCATGGATTTCCATTTGAAATTTTGTAGATTCCCGAGTTTAACAATGTACACCTGAAGAAGGTTACACTGGCCAAAACGTGCAAATAACACCCGGGATGAGAACAGTAGTCCAAATAATATAAAAAATATGAATTATTAATCCTCATCTCAAAAATTTGGAACCATCATCCAGCTTATTTCGACATTCATAGAAGCTTTAATCTAATTCACTACACAGCACAATCACGCTAACACACCCGTTCCCATTAGATAACCAAAGTTAAGCATCATTGAGCCTAGCCAGTACTAAAATTGATGACCGTTTGGGAATACGAGGTACCGTATATACTCTCCGTCTATCTCGATATTATTTCCAGTTGTCGTAGACTTCTTGCCACTGGACTCGAGCAGTGCTGACTCAGAGGAAGATTGGTTTGGGATTGCACAACATTTGCTTCACAATTCAGGGCATGTTATTATTATACCTCTACGATAATCAGATGGTGCTCATCGTTCTGATTCAGTCTGATTCAGCAATCGAGTTATAATTTGAGCAAGAGTTTTAGGTACAGCTAACAAAAGGTCTTAAAAGGAAACCTTCATATTTTGAGAATCTGTAAAATTGGTGTTTATTTACATTGCTGATCTTTTAAACTATTTCAGGTGAAAATCAACGTACTTACGTGTCATGGCAAAAATAATATGAATTCCAAAAGTTACGAAAAATGATCTAGTAGAAGATGTGCTGGGTGTATTTTTAATAAAATAAAATCATCCACAATTATGTTCTGTTTAAAAATGGTAGACCCAAAATAAAAAATAAAATTATTTTTTTACATGATACGTCATTAGTTTATAGACAACTCTTAGAACTTCTTATCGATTTAGCAAAATTTTTAATGAAAGTTTGCAACAAATACATATTATTTGGATTCTTCAGATACATGGCATAGTGGATAGAGTACTTCATGAAATTCAGTTGTAAAAGTTGGACTCTTCTGGACGTTGAAAATTCAATTCTCAGTTTAGACAGACTACAAGTGTCTTAACAGGCGACACCTAAAATACAATTGCAAATTACTTGGGACCTCTACTTAGTCATAGCTTACAAAATAAGAGCATTAATTATGGATTAAACAAAGGGTTCCATTTGAAATTTTGTGCAGATTCCAGAATTCAACAAGATACACGCGAAGAAGGCCTTAGGTTACATGGGCTGAAACACTGTGAAAATAACACTCAAGATGTGAACAGTAGTCCGAAGTTTCATTACTTTTGACTGTTCAAAGAATCCAAATAATACGAATTTTATGGTTTATATATTACTAGCCTGGGTGCCCAGTGTTGCCCGGGTGTTTGGAAGTGTATGTTGAGAAAAAAAAAAAAAAAAAAATGGTAGTAGGCAGGCAGGCTCAAACCGGTACCGCAAAAGAGGAAAAGAATGTGGAAAAAAAAAAAAAAAAAGAAAAAAAAAAGTGACGTGTTTGCTGTTGCATCCATTGCCAAACCGTTTAAATTAAGAATTAAAAATTAAAATTTGAAAAGAGGGGATGACTTTTGAAAATATCGGCGAAGAAAGCAACCCTTCCCTGTAGAAAAGTACCCAGTTGAGGGTGAATGAATTAATGTTTTTGGACGATTTTTCGATATTTGTCGTCTGAAGGGTCGAGCTTTAAAATGATACTGATCTCATGAAAATCTGTCGCCTCTGTCGACGAAAGTTTTAGGCAGGTTGGTTGGTTGTTTTTGTTTTACGGCATATCAACCCTTTTCGGGTTATTTAATGCCGAATCCAAAGATTTTGAAGAAAAATTTTTTAATAGAATATATTTGTTGTTTTCAAGTCGGTTTCTATTTAACCCATAGTTGGAACCCTAACAGGTACTACCACTCAGGGTCAGAGTGGACCTGGGAGCAATGGTAATTAAAGAGTGGCTCCACGCCCCCCAAAGCCCGCAAGCTGGAGCCTTACCACTGGATATAGTTTAAGGTCATATCCAGGACCCCCATTGAGGGACTTTTACCCTCTGTAGGGGGGGCAGTCGGTGTATTCTAATGCCCCACCGACAGGGCCAAAGTTTTAGGCAGACATACAAACATACATACATACATACATTTAAACAGACAGGTGATATTTATATTATAGATTACAGTAATAAAAAGAAAATTAAGACAGGATCCCAATTCAATTATGCAAATATTTACAGTAAAAACTGTAAATAGGATTCTAATTAGGTGTTATACAGACTTGTTATTATATCCACTACATCACAGATACGGATCTGCAGATTTCAAAGTTCAACAGAAAGATTCCAGTGTTCGACAAGATACACTTGAAGAAGAGCAGAGGTTATATTGAAATGTGAAAATAACACTCAATATGAGAACAGTAGTTCGAAAAATGCAAATAATACAGCTTGTCAATCCTCATCTAAAAAATTCAGTACTTTAATTTACAGCAAATACTTTTATAACTTTAATATTTTTTAGATAAACTTTGGATTTTGACAAATTTAAGTTCTAAAAAAAAAAATTCCCAAGTTTCATTACTTTTTCGACAGACGATTTCAAAGAAGCTAATGTTCTTTTATAATTAAGCTGATAAATATTAAAAAAAAAAAAAAAAAAAAAAAAAAGATCAGACTTATTATCTTGAAGATAAGTTATGTTATATATCTTTATATCCACAAATTGCAGTATACTTTGAAATAGAAAAAACCGGCAGTCTATCTATCAATCACACTTATGGTAAGAAAAAAAATTAAACAGAGTTTTAGATCATGGATATCGTTTTGTTAAAAAATAAAATATACAAGAAAAAAAATGAATACAGTGTTGTTTGTAATATATAAATATTACTATTTCGTGTAAATACAATTACATTTTTTCAATATTTACTTTGATAGTGAACAGAGCTTAGTAGTAGTATAAACCTCCCTCCTACACACAAAAAAAAAACAAAAACAAAAATAAATAAACACACAAACAAACAAAACAAACAATCAACCAAGCTCCAACTCCTGTCCCATCGCCACAATGTTGCATCCCTGTGCCTGTTCTACAAGTACATTAATGGAGTATTCACTGTTGAGATCCTTAGATGCCGGAAAACCTTCTATTCTAATACCTTCTTTCCTCGGACTACTAGACTTTGAAATTCCCTCCCTGCTTCCCTGACATGCAGAAGTTTAAATGTAATGTAAACCAACATCTCACTCATCTTCTTACTTAGTCTCCTGTAAACATTGTCACAGATAGTAACCTCTTATGTCCAAGTGGCAATATGCCTTGTTTGGGGCCGAACAATATATATATATATATATATATATATATATATATATATATATATATATATATAGAGAGAGAGAGAGAGAGAGAGAGAGAGAGAGAGATTAATAGATAGATAGATAGATGTTATTTTATTTGTTTTCGCGATACGTTTTGAATGAATTCAATTATTTATATGAAGGTGCATTTTTACCTAAATGCGAGTTAGGAATAATTTTCCCTTTGACCAATATGGTACCCCCAAACGGGGAGTGTTTTTAAAATATAATTATCCACTGAAACATGTTTCGTCATCTAGATTCAGCCACTCTGATGAGTCGCAGATGACGAAACACGTGTCAGTGGATAATTATATTTTAAAAACAATATAAAATAAGCTACGCCAAAATGTTTGATTTATTCCAGAAGGAAATCATCAGCTTGGCATATATATATATATATATATATATATATATATATATATATATATATATATATATATATATATACTTCAGAATAATGAAATGAAATATCTACTAAAACTTAAGTATATCTATTAAAAACTTCCATTTTCTATGTTTATCTCTTTTAGCAAATAAGGCGCAAACCAATAAAAACATTTGCTATTATTTTTCCTCTGAGGAGATGAATAAACATCGAGAACTCATGGGTTAAAGAAATAGATTTAATCAATTGCATTCTTTGTTTTCAAAGAATAAAAAAATTTATATTTGAAAATTAACTTTTTCAAATCATAATATATAAATACAAATTTTGATCATATATATATATAGGGAGGGAGATGTGTGCGTGTCTGTTACATTCGGACTGATTTAACATTGAAAGTTTTTTTATCAGTAAAGCACTAAAGCAGGGAGCGTTTAGTAGTGAGACAGACAGTAAGTTTAGTAGGTTGTTTGTTGGTATGTATATAACGCTAGTGGACAGAAAAAGAAGTTGCAAGGGTTTATAGAGCAGCTGAGAGGCTACAGGGGGTAGAACTAACCAGAATGTAAGTAGGTCAGTTATTTCATTCCAGTGCAATAACTAGCAATAGCACTCTCACTCACTCCTTCCATCTTACTCTGTCTCCTCTTCCTTTCTCGCTTTTATTCCAGCCTTTAGTTTCCTTTCTTTCCATAATTTCGCACACCCCTTATTACCTCCCCTTGCTCGCTTTTCCTTTTATTTCTTTTACATCTTATAAACTTTCTCTCTATCTCTACCCCCTCTTTCTCCATCTCTCTCTTTTTAATTACTTCCTCTAAGTCTGTGGTTATTTTACCCAACTCTGCTTATATGCCTCAAACCAGCAATTTAAACCAACCCAGACAATTCTTTCTTTTAGATTTTTTTATTTTTTATTTCCTCCTAGGTTGGGTCTCCCCTCATCTGACTATTATCAATTTTTACATTTACAATGCAATCAGTTCTTGTGGAATTTGGTAAAAAGAAATGATCTTGCATGGCAGTTACTCTTAAATGTACATCCGGGCATGTTTTACCATAGACAACAAACTGAAAAAGTGGCCAAGAAACAAATACAAAGCAAAATACTAATAGAAATCCACCCAATAAATACCACAGTGATATTTGTTGGGTGGATTTCTATCATTATTTTTTTTTTTTTTAATGTTTTTGAGTTTTAAGCAATTCTCGAGATTCTAAAGGTGGCAACTTCATGTCTGCCATTTTCGTTGTCGTTTTAACTTTAAGTACTTGACATTACTTGCATTTCAAACTTAATAAACACTTTAAAATAAGTTAAAACACCTAAATCCTATTTAGATAAATAGAAGAGTAACTTATCTTACCTTTAGTAGCATTTATTTGCTAGATATTTTTTTCTGACCCTTTTTTTTTTTCGGTTTGTTGTCTATAGTAAAACATACCATGAATACTTTCTGAATAAACAATTGTTCAGTGTTAGAATTGGCAATTTTTGTAAGATTTATTTTCTAAACTTAAAATCATGAATTTACTTTCCTCCTCACGAGAGCAGAGTTAGACATAAGGGTCGGTTTTTAATGCAGGGGAAATCCAGCTCCACACACAAAAAAAGATATTTTAAATTGGGATTAATTCAGAATTATAAATACTAGCAGGACCTATGAAAATTCCACAGCGGACTCTTTCATATGTAATATATTGATGTTGGCATTCTGTGGATGTTCAGCATGAATTGAGATACCCTGATGTTATTGTAGCTCTTTTGTTAAAACTGCAATAGTATTTATGTATGCTTGCAGGTCCCCCTCCGCTGCTGCATGTGAGATGACGCCACAAAAAATAGTGAAGAAATAAATGTGAGAAGTGTGAAGGGCCAACGTTGCCTTCACATTTTTGCCACGTTTCAGAAACATCTAATGGATGGGGAAAAAATTATGAGGTAAAAAGTTGGGGCATTTGTAACCCCATTTGAGCTCCTAGGAATGCTAAATCCCAGTGAAAATGGACCAACAGTGCAGTTTCATGCCTTAAGACATGTATATTTGAATTCAGTACCATGGAAAACCACTATATAGACATACATATCAAGTTTGAGTAATATGAAAAAACAGCTCCAAAAAGGCATGTTTTTTAGTCCTAAAAGTCCCAGAGGGATGCGAACTAGAATTTTGCCAGCGTCGCCCATACTGAAGAACAATGGCCAAGTTTCAGGAAAATCTAATGGATGGCTCAAATGCTATGGGGCAAAAACTGTCATTTTTGGCCATTTTTGACCTCTTTTTAGCCGCTGGGGACACAGAATCCCAGTGTAAATGGATAACGGTGCAGTTTCAGGCCCTAACACATGTATATTTGAGTTGAGCACCATGAAAAACCACTATATAGTCAGAGATATAAAGTTTTTGTTGATAAATATGAAAAAAGAGCCACAAAAAGGGGCGTTTTTAGCACTGAAAGTCCCCAGGGACACGAACCAGAATTTTGCCAGAGTCACCCATATTGGATTTATATTAAGGACAATGGGATCCACATTTTGGCCAAGTTTCAGAAAAATCTAATGGATGTATCAAAAGTTTTGGGGCAAAATGTGTCTTTTTTGGCTATTTTGGGTCATTTTTTACCTCTTTTGAACCCTTCGAGACGCAATAGAAATTTTTACAAAAAGATTTTTTTACTGTGCATATCTATTTAATGAAATAGAATTTGTGGCAAAATTTCAGGAAAAACTAATGGCCGGTTATCTGGCAATTGTTCGGACTAACAAACGCACGGAAGCATGGACGCCACTTAAAACATCAAGGGACCAAAAAAAATATATCCATATGACTTGGGTGCATCAGCTTGAAACCAAAACTTAAGGAAAAAAATATATAACTTGAGTTCCTCCAGCTATAATAGAAACCAAAACCAAAACTTATGAAGAATTCTTGGTAAAATTATTTATAAAAAATAGATGACTTGAGTGCCATCAGCTATAATCAAACTGAAAGCAAAACTAATGAAGAATTATTGGTAAAATTATTTATCGCCAGAAATGGACGGTCATAAAAATTAAATGACAGTCACTCGAAAGAAAAAATATGTAAGCATGGCACAGAAAATTGTACATACGCTATTATATAAATATATAGATGATTTTTTTTTTTCATGTGATTGTCCATCTCTGAAATAAGTGTAGTTAAAAGTTGGGAATTTGGAGTCCACACATGTTGTAAGAGTCCGATTTAGCAGTTATAAAACACACACTGGGGTCATAAACTTTCTTTCAATAACAATTTAAACTAATTTATATCACTCTTTACTTCGGTCTACTTCACCTGTTTATAAAGTTTCTGATTTTTGAGATGAGGACTGATTATTCATATTATTTGGATTCTTCGCAACGTTTCAGTCGATGTAATATCCAACCTTCTGCAGGAGTATCTTGTTGAATTCAAGAACCTTTGTATCAAACTCAAGAATTTTTCTCTTGAACGAAACTATTTATTCCACAATGGTAACATGCTCTTGTTCGTCAGTCATGACTCAAATTACAATCGTGAATTACTTAGTACTGATTCAACAAGATACACTTTAAGAAGGTTGGATGTTACAATGACTGAAACGTTAGTAAACAAGCTGCACATGCATGGTCCCCCTCTTGTGCGGCATGTGAGATGATGCCACAAAGAAATAGTGAAGAAAAGATGAATGTGAGAAGTGTGAAGGGCCAACGTTGCCTTCACATTTTTGCTAAGTTTCAGAAAAATCTAATGGATGGAGCAAAAGTCATGGGGTAAAAAGTGTAAGTTTTTGCAATTTTGGGGCATTTGTGACCCCTTTTGAGCTCCTGGGAATGCCGAATCCCAGTGAAAATAGACAATCGATGCAGTTTCATGCCTTAAAACATGTATATTTGAATTCAACACCATGGAAAACTACTATATAGACATATATATCAAGTTCTTGAGTAATATGAAAAAAGAGCTCAAAAAGGCATGGTTTTTTAGCCCTAAAAGTTCCAGAGGGATGCGAATTAGAATTTTGCCAGTGTCACCCATACTGAATTTATATGAAGAACAATGGCCTCCATATTTTGGCCAAGTTTCAGGAAAATCTAATGGATGGATCAAATGCTATGGGACAAAAAGTGTCATTTTTGGCCATTTTGAAGCGTTTTTGACCTCTTTTCAGCCCCTAGGGACACAGAATCCCAGTGTAAATGGATAACGGTGCAGTTTTATGTATATTTGAACTGACCACCATGAGAAACCACTATATAGTCAGATATATCAAGTTTTTGTTGAGAAATATGAAAAAAAAGCCACAAAAAAGGGCATTTTTGGCACTGAAAGTCCCCGGGGAGGCGAACCAGAATTTTGCCTGGGTCACCCATACTGGATTTATATTAAGAACAATAGGCTCCATATTTTGGCCAAGTTTTAAAAAAAATCTAATGGTTGGATTAAAAGTTATGGGGCAAAATGTGTCATTTTGAGGCATTTTTGACGTCTTTTGAGCCCTTGGGGGCGCAACAGGAATTTTTGTAAAAAATATTTTTTTACTGTGCACATCTATTTAATGGAATACAATTTGTAGCAAAATTTCAGGAAAAACTAATGGACGGTTATCTGGCAATCGTTCGGACTAACGGACACACGGATGCCACTGAAAACATGTCCCTCTCCGATAAATCCGGGGATCAATAACATTAAAGATGAGAAGAATTAAAATAATACAAATTCTTTATATCATTCTTTATTTATTCTTCACCTATTTAATATCCCTATTTACTTGGCTCCACATGGATTTGTAATCCAATTACTAAAAAAGAAAAAAAAAAAATGTTAGCACTCTGGATCGAGATGACAAAAGTAAAAAAATCAGACTACATTTTTTTCTGTTTACTGAAGATAGAACAGATACTATAATTTGATCTTGGACCAAAATGCCTAAAGCCTACGCTCGTTACAATCAGGAGAAAATTAAGGTCGGAGTCAGATTTTTCCTCACAATTTTTTTTTTTAATCTCTAAGATTGTGCATCGGTCATTTTTGCTGAAATCAGAATCGGAGTTTTGTTTTATTCTTTTATAAGTGATTTACGAATGCATCTAGTTTGGTGAGAGGTGTGTTTGCCTGTTAATAACAGGTAGTCTACTCGTATTAGGAATGATCCTCTACCCATGGAGAGAGTCTTCTAAGAGAGTCATATTTATTCTAATAAAGAGATTTCGTTTGGTTGTTTTATTTTATAGAATATCAACCCTTTTCGGGTTATTTAATGCCAATTCCTGTAATTTTGGGTCATCTGTTGAGCTCGGTTTGAATTGTTTGAATCAGAAAAAGTGAGTTTGTAAAGCCAGTTAAATATATGATAAAATAAAGACAGTTTGTTTTTGCTCTCTATGTCTCTCCATCTCCTCTTTATGTCTTTGACTACAGGTTAAATAGAATTACTACTTACGATTCCAATATTTTTATTTTCTTTCTTCTTATTATTGACTTTTAATAAACAGAGATGGAAAACAACAGAAGCTAGAACGATAAATGCCGCACGAACATGAGAGCATGATGTGTGGTGTTCAAAAAAAGTGAGTGATAGGAAGAAACTTAGTAAGAGGTGAGTATTTTGGTCAATTAATTGAAAAATACGGCTACTTAGAACAATTAAAATTAAAGTATTTTTTCAAACAAAACTTAATCCTAAAACAAAAATATTTTAGCAAATCAGACTTCTACCCCAAATGCATTAAGAATCGTTTGGTTAGCATAAAGTCGTCCTTTTCTGTTATTTGTTATACCTTAACTATTGCAGGCTTTACCGTTGACATCAAGAGCAGCATGGCTTAGTAATTGCATATGAAGTCGAGAAAGGTTTATTGTTACTATGGTGTCCACATTCTGAACCATAGTAAGCCATGCGGTCCTGAGCAAGGTTGTATGAGACGGTTAATCTAATCACGATTCCAACACTGAAGACCCGAGAACTCAAGGCAAACCTTCTTTGATGGCTTTCAACCACATTCTCATTGACCTAAAGATATGCTAGCACTCCCTAGGAAGGAAGGCAGAGAGAATTATGTCCTGAATGTTGGTATAACAAGATGGAAAGCAGAAACGTAAAGTTAAGGCATTCATTAAGAATAACGGTTGGGGTACGGCTGTTCACCTGCTCACAATGCAGGATGCGATGGAAGCAATCATTGTCAAAGACTTCTAATTTCTGCTCAACTCTCATTGGATGAAAGCATCTTAATTTAGATGCATTGGTTAGAACTGTTTTCAGGTTGTTTTGTTTCACAGCATATCAACCCTTTTCAGGTTATTTGATGCTGAATTTGAAACAGGTTTTGTTTGAAATTCTTTATATACTCAAATATTTATTGATAATGTTTAGTTTGGTTGTTTTGTCCAGGAAAGTTGTTCTTGTTTTGGGCTTTGCAGAATATGATTAAATTTCACAAAGGGAAAGAAAAAAAAAAAAATAACATTAATCTTTGGTGTATTTTAGGTCAGGAAGCCAGTATCTTCAGACATCCTGATCTGGTAGCAGCAGTGCATAAGACTGAAAAAAGTTATTATAGCGAGAATAACATAATATAGAGATTGAAAATTACCTTTTTAGTATGAAAGTTTGAGATATCAGCTTAAATGCTATTTATGTCCAACTTTAAATATTTCACAAGATAACTTTATATGTTAGGAAAAAAGATGCACCACTAAAAATGTGGTTTAATGGCGGTCCCATCACACTCATCATCTTGTTAAGTAAATGAAATGGAGTAACAAAGAACTCCTATTTCTAATCTGCATAATAATCTGCTTGTTCCCGCATCAAAACGGTTATTTATCGCCTGTTACTCCCTAGTTGGAATTATGGACTCGGCCAAATGCAAAGAACCAATTTAACATTTATCTAGTATCACTAATTAGCACGATAGAAACAAACAAAACAAACAACGAGAGTCGTTCCAAAAGTGAGGCCTCCTATTTTTTTTTAAAACTAAAGCACTAAACGTTGAAGACTGACAAAGATGGAAGTAGTACCATTAAAACAAGCAATTTTTTGTGCTCCAGAATTTATTTTTCTACATAGTCATCAACTTCGGTGAAAAAAAAAAAAAAATCATTCGTTCGTTCTTTAATCAAAATATTTTTCAATTATTGATACTTATCAAAAACATTCCGAAACAAAACCTATTTGCTAGACTCATTTGATGCCTTAGTCAGAAAAGTTTAGAGTTGCCACTCACATCTCTGTCACCACTCTAAAAATCGATAAACTCATCTCCTAACTGTGCTGACAACTGCATTGGTTTTGTAAACGTTCAATAGATGTCAATGAATGTTAATCAGTTCAATTTTTTTTCTGCATGGATGAATTCAATGATTCATCTCTGCTTCTGACACATATCCATGACAGGGCTTGCTTTCTTATGAAATGAAATGAAACTCTGGCATTAGTCCTAGGCGGGTTAAAATGGCTTCCTCCAAAGAAAGTATGAAATTCACAAGCAGTCCCCAGTTGCATATATGACAACGTTAGGTTTTTGGTCATCTATCTGGGTATTCCAAAAGTATCAGATTGGTACCTGATACTGACCAGGCTCAACGTTGTTTAACTTTGATCTAATGAGAACCGGTGTGTCAACGTGATCATACCATATCTTTTCTTACGGTCTTACACCATCAATATCTGCAACAGACACATGAAACTTTCAGATCATGAATGCATAAGTTCACTCATCATAACAATGCATTTTGCAATCTCATTTGCTCCATTTGAGCGGAATAAAATAGGAAGTATTACTTTTCGAACACTCTCATATATATGATTATTAAAATGGATAAAATCCAATGATGTGAAATTTAAAATGGGGGCAGAGAGCCTCTAGATCTCTCTGCCTCCATTTTAATTTTCGTATATATATATATATATATATATATATATATATATATATATATATATACATACATACTTCAGAATAGTTTTTATTTAACAATCAGTTGTTATCGAAACGTGAGATTGTAGGTTTACAAATTATTACTGGCAGAAATAAGTTATCCCATCTAAACAAGAATTGCTCGATATGCAAGTCAGAGCAAATAAATTAAATTGTAATTCAATGAATTTCAAAAAACTCTCATTGAAATGAAATGAAGTGGTTGTGTTTCATATCAAAGAATTTTTATTATTCTAAGCAAGACAATGAATGCTTTAGAAAATTAATCTCCTTAACCTATAGGGTTTCGATATTTACCATCTCATCAGAGGAGAGAAAATATTAGCAAATACTTATAAAGATATGCACCCTATATATATATATATATATATGGAAAAATAAAAGAATTTAAAACTTTAAATTAAAATTTACAATTAAATTTATTATTCGACAGAATACTTTTTCAAAATCCTTATTCCATGGAGTTTCAAAGAATGCCACTCTTGCTATTCGTCTCATCAGAGGACAGTAAGAAATTAGCAAATTATATTTGCAGCAAACCTAAAATTTGCTGGTTGATGCATTAGATGAAACAACAATTTATGATATTTGGTCATGAATTGTAAGAAAAACAGTTAAAAAATATATATACATGAAAGAGTTGGCAAAAAACCCCAGACAAACCGGGAATAACATTTTAGTGCAGGTAATGAATCTCTTATTGGTAATCGACAAGGCGAAAGAGAACTCCTTTTAAGAAACAAAATATCCAGAATTGTAGTTCCAATGGATTGAAGTTTACCTCTGATTATATCAGGTAAACATTTCTTTTCTGCTATATTGATACTAATTATATATAAGTTATGAAAATATATATGGCAATTAAGCTATACAGAATATTCCACGTTTTATTCCCGTGAGAATTCGTCAGGCTTATGCATAATCCTGACAAATTCTCACAAGAACGAAACGTGGAATATTCTGTATAGCTTAACTTACTACCTAGCTCTAAGTATGTATTGAGCACTGAAAATTTACGCATAAAATTATATTTTTGCGTATTAATTTATGTGATTAATCTATGTATATTGCTGTCTGAAGGATAGGAGATAGGAGATAGGAGAGGAAATGAATAAGATGAAAAGAACAAAGGGTAAATAGCAGAAAGAGAGTAGAAGAAATGCATCATAATGTGAGCTTAAATGTCAACATTGTGTGTGTGTGTGTGTGTGTGTGTGTGTGTGTGTGTGTGTGTGTGTGTGTGTGAGATACTATCGACCCCCCCCCCATGTTAAGAAGTAAAAAAGAAAAAGAGGAAAATATAACAAAAAAAAAGAGGAAATTAGTTTATCAGCAGAATAGCAGAGAGGAAGTTATTCACCAAGGTACACAAAGGAAGCTGAATAGGATTGTTGATCAAGGTGTGACGGAAAAAAAAAAAGATAGGGTAGTTCTAGGTGTGGCAGTGGGTTTTGTAACAGTTTACAATGGTTAGGGATAACAGTTGAGGAGAGATCAGAACTTGGAATGGATCAAGAGAGCTTAGGCGATTTGAGATGAGCTGATATCAACTGATGAACACAACCTCAGAGATGTGGACCTTAACGTGCAGAGGGTCGATGGTGTCACACATACACACACACACACAGAGTGCAACTGAAATTTGCAGAATGTGTTTTTTGTATTTTGTTTTATTTTTATGATACTTGTGAATCTGTGTGTGCCCCTCTCAGCAGCTGCCAATGTGAGAGATGATGACACAGCCAGAAGAGAAGACGAGCGACAAGAATACCAAGGAAATAACATTAGGGTCAATGTCGGCAAGCAAGTAACAATGTGGTATTTCACACACACGCACACAAGTTAGAAAAATATATATGGCAATTAAGCTACACAGAATATTCCGCATTTCATCCACACTAGGATGAAACACGGAATATTCTGTGTAGCTTAATTGACATATATATTTTTCTAACTACCTAGCTCTACCTATGTATTGAGCCCTGTTGAATAAATACTTAGTTTACGCATAAAATTATACTTTCGTATATTAATTTATATGATTAAATGAAGTAGTCATATATATATATATATATATATATATACATACATATATATACATACATACATATATGCATATATATATATTTTCTTTCGTTGAAATTTTAAAAATATGTAAAATTATATATGTTTAGGAGGGGCGGGGGAAACAGAATTTTCTTCAGCAAATGAATTAATATTTTATTTAGCTTTTCAAAGTTGGATAATGTTTAAATCTATCTTCACTGACAATGCATTTTAAAAACGAAATATGTTATCTTCATTAAAAATTTCCTTTATTTTAAGACGGGGGAGGGGGGGGGGCTTGTCCGATTGTAAAATACGCTTAAATATATTATAATTCATACAGATTTCCTATTTATTATTACAGAGCCAATTCTCCATTGAATATTATATTGTACCCAATATGTAGTAGTGATTTCAAAAGTTAAAAAAATGACTTGAGTGACATCAGCTAGAATCAAAACCAAAACATTGCTCAAGTTGCATTCCCCACTGTTTGGGTTATCGACAGATAAAATTTTTTTTTAAATTAAACCACTTTAAGCTATGAATGAATTTGCGCATGCACAAAAGTAATAGAAATATGTCGGCAAGTTGAAATGAACATTTTGCATTTCAACTTGCCGACTACTGTACGCATTATTCATCCATTCAAACAAAGATTTTACTGTTATAAACCATCCTTGGTGTATAATTACTATTTCCTGTTAATTTCAGTATTGTGTGGCCAGTAGTAAAAGAGTTTATGCTAAATATTATCACACAGACAGATATGCATTAAAAATATTTACATGGTTAGAAAAAGAATAAAATAATATCGTGTTTGACTGATTTTTTATTGAAAACTTTCAAACTTTATTTTTTTATTTGATCATTTCTATTTTTAATTTAATTAATGTTTCTTTTTCTCACTGAAGCAATCCTGGAAACCCTGCCTTGTCAATAACATCAAGGAAAACTTCAAAATTTTCATCCATCATAAACATTGGTGAGCAGTCAGTTTCTAGAGAAAATGGATAACCTCTGTAATGGTGTCTGAACAAAAAAATGTATCAATCGTGAAGCAAAAGTTGCCTAATCTCCAACAACACATTTCCTAAACTAATACTAATTGAATCCAGTGGCAAGGATTAGTCAAAGACTTGAAACAAAACTGGGATAAACCCAAATATACAGTACCTGATAGTCCATTATAGTCACCCATTTAGTTTCTGACCAGACTTAATGTTGCTTAACTACAGTAAACTCACGTGAATCAGTATATTAATGAGTTTACATTTGACACTTGGGCAGTTTAGTTTTTGAAAACAATTTTTTTTTCTTTTTTTTTTTTCAGTTTTGGAGATATTTACTTGGCACAGGGGGAGACAATTCAAAAATTTCTTTGAAAATATTAGTTTCATATAACTTATTGGTAGAAGCAAAACAAACTAAATTAGCAGAAAATAAAATATTAATTATCTGAAAATTTATTTAATTAAATTTTTTTTTCTTCAGTTTTTAGAATTTTAAAATAAATTACAAACATTTTTGTATTTTTTTCTGAAATGAATAAAAGTGGTCATTATCTGAAAATGCATAAACAACTTTTTGAATAAAAAACTTTTGTAATAAATAAAAATAATTATTAAAATTTAGAAATAGTTTTAAACAGTCATTATTAGAAATTTTGTGACGTTTTTTTTTTTATTTTTAAACCAAACTTTTTTTTTCTTTAATTTAAGCTTTTGTAAAAACTTGTTGAATTGTATCCCCCTGTTCCATGTAGACTTCTCCAAAAATGAAAAAAACTATTCTCAAAAACTACTACCATTTCATTTTTCATAATTTTTGAAATTTTTTATTAATTCCTTGTGATAGTTTTGAAAGAATTGGGAAGCCACTCTTTGTATATAATATTGAGACTGAAAAAACATTCAACAGTACATGTTGTATAGGCATATCATTTAACTTTCATGAGTTCATCAGAAACTACAACAACGTAAATTGACTATGATTGGTTTCCACATCTTTCGAGGGTAATATGAGAAAAAATATTAAAATTGTAATTTTATTTTATTTGCTACCAGCATGGAGACCCAAAGTTGCCCGGGACTGAATGATAGTCAATGAATGTTTCACTCTCCAATATCTTTTATTGTTATTGAAATTGGTGAAATTGCCCATTTTTCAATCAAATCCAGCGATTGCCTGCTTTAGTTTAGTCGGGAACCCATCAAAGTGCATCAGAAGGAAGTGCCACATGCCTTCTCGCAGTTACTTAGTCCACAATACATTGTAGTTTACATTGCACTGTAGAGAACTTACTGTTGATTCTATAAAATTATTTTTATATATAACAGCTTGAATTAAGGTTCAAAATGCAAAAGTCAAATGTTATGGTTCAATTGTGCTCTAAACATTCATTTCAAATGTGCTCCTGCCATATCAAAGAAACTATATGCCTGGCTTTTCTGCTTGTGCAGTGATAATGGCTTGAATTTCAGTTTAAAATGAAAAAGTCAAGGATCATGGTTCAATTTTGCATTAAAAATAAACATTCATTTTGAACACACCCCTGTCATATCAA
>NC_136503.1:82014389-82111889 GCF_053919585.1 Euprymna scolopes | reverse complement strand
ATTTATATTCATGCAGATATTCTACATGATTTATACTTGTGTAATATTTGCGTAAAAAGATTAAAGTAAACACAAACCGCTTTCTATATATATTTATGTATTTTTGTTTAAAAAAAACTCCTGTCAGTTTTTGGTCTGCAGACATGAAACTTCATATATAGGGTATTTGAACTCATGCAAAACTTTATACTTGGTTTTTAGCCAGAGAAAATCGGTGCAAAAAGTGAAAATTTAAAAAAAATGGAATTTGCCAGGTGGAGGTCGAACGACAGCATTACAAATATGCATGTATAACGTAATAGCTATTGGTTCATGTATTAATTTTTAGTCTTGCAGCAAACATGTCTTCATAGCTCAGGCATTAATGTCAAAAGACAAAGTAAATCGTAAGCTAATTGTTTTGGTTCTCGGTGGTGGTGCCCAAGTAATTTTTTTAAAAAACTTTTTAAATCATTACTATATCTTGGGTCCAATATAATATAATAATGAATATGAAATCTGCATTAATCAAAATATCATAATTAAGCACATTTTACGACTGGGCAATGCCGGGCGGCCTGCTAATATATATATATATATATATATATATATATATATATATATAGTTCATTTACTGTTATGAATTTTTCACATATAAGTTTTCTCAAATAAATATGATTCTTTAATTATTAAAAAAAATTGTTCATTTACTCATATAGTAATCGGTACAGCCTAACAATCATGCTGACACACCGGTTCCCATCAGATCACCAAAGTTAAGCAACGTTGAGCCTGGCTAGTACCAGATGGGTGACCATTTGGGAATTCTAGGCGCTATATGTGCTTTCCGCTTATCTCGGCATTGTTTCCAATCGTCCTGAACCTCCACTTACCACTGGTATTCAACAATGTCAACTCAGAGGAGGTGTGGTTGGAGATTGTGCAACTCTTGCCACCACAAAAGTTTCACACGCAGGCACCCTTACCGTGGGTATCCATAGTCTGTAAAGACTGAAGGAAGCCTTTTTTTTTTTCTTTAATTGGGTGGGATCACCAAATTGTATATTTCCTATCACATGACGTAGACACTAAGCAATGGCGCAAGCAGTCTACTTCCACATTTGCCACATTCCTCTTCCCCAACCCTCTTTTACCTCTGTCCAGTCATCTCTCTTAATAATGTAACACATTCACCTCTCCTTTATTTAATAGATAACATTAAAAATGACCGACCCCATTCCCCATGATAATACCTGACCCAGTTGACCCCCAAAGAATGAATATGTAGATATATATCTTTCAATTTTTAGGTACTATTCAACCAGAACAAAGCCAATCAAGAACATAACAACTTTGTGGGTGTTTGTTTTGTAGTTTTGACTTTGAGCTGAACACATACATACATACATACATACATACAACTGCTAATAGACTAGTCTGGGTGCCCGGCATTGCCTGGGTGTTTGAAGGTGTGTGTTGAGCAAAACAAAATGTGGTAGTAGGCAGGCAGGCAGGCTTGAACCCGTACTACGAAGGAGGAAAAGAATGTGGGGGAAAAAAAACCAAAAAAAACAAAAAAACAAAGTGACGTCTTTGCTGTTGCGCCCATTGCCAAACAGGAAGTGACGTATGTTTAAATTAAGAATATTTGTCGTCCGAAGGGTCAAGCTTCAAAACGATACCGATATCGTGAAAATCCGTCGCCTCTGTCGAAAGTTTTAGGCAGACATACAAACATACATACATACATTTCAACAAACAGGTGAGATTTATATTATAGATGGACGCTTAGCAATCTCACGTTCCATAGCTTCACAGGTGATTACCGTGTTATGTTTCTACACTTTCATCCATGACTTTATATGTGGGTTTTGAGGTAAGTTTTATATCTGAATGACCTGTACAAAGTGCAGAATTTGTGAGTGCATGCACCCAATAAATCTAACCCAACAGGTCATATGTGTTTATTTTGCCACTCCCCATCGCCATAGGGATTTTAGTATGTCTGGGGGGGAGGGAGGGTGGCAGATGATATGACAGACAGGCATCTGTATTAGTGTTAGGATGATTAATTGGAATTAGAAATTAAAAAATATATATATATCAAAATTTGGGGCGGGGGGGGGGGGGGTTATCAGAATCCGAAACATTTGTGCCTAATTTCCAATGCAAGAAACAAATTTTTTAATTAATTTTTTTTAATTTAAAAAAAAAAAAAAAAAATTTTTTTTTTAAAAACAAAAGTTTTCATTGCTGGTAAAAATAAAATGATAAATATTTATCGATTTCAAATTACCAATAAACTTAAAATCAATAGATCTCCTCCACACACACCACAAATGTTTTCTTATATTTGTTCAATCATATATGCACATATTACATAGATTTTTATCATATTGCGCATATTACATGAATTTTTATCATATTGCACATATTACATGGATTTTTATCATATGCATATATTACATGGATTTTTATCATATGCACATATTACATGGATTTTTATCATATTGCACATATTACATGGATTTTTATCATATGCACATATTACATGGATTTTTATGCTAATCTAAAAATTAAAAAAACAAAAACAACTATCTAGATATTTAGGGAGCTAAAAGAACTTGTATCGGAATCAGAAAAAATATTGGAATCATCCCATCACTAATCATTAGTGAAAAATTCTTGCACAACACAAGTACCACTCTTCGAACCTCCATGATTATAAACTAGCGATACGACAAGGCAAGTTAACTGGTAATCACTTTAGATGCAGGTTATACACCAGTTTCTTTCTCATAAATGGGTTGCCATAGATCTGACTTAGAAACTACACTTTTCTCTGGTTTTGAAATCAAAGCGATCCTTCTTTTAGACAGGTATCTGTGAATAAAGAGCTCTGTCAGCTTGAAACAAACTAGTTTTAAGAAGTGCCAGTAAACAGCCTTTCAATCCTTCTGTCTATTCCAAACATTTATGCTATGAAAAGGTCCAGCGATTCTTTGACATGCTTATCATTTGGGACATTTAAACCACTTATCTGCGATAGCCATCCCAATTATAACAATGTTGAATTTGCTTAGCTACATCAAGTTGCTGTGATATAGCGAAACTGTTTGGATGTACGAGGTGTCTTCAATAAGTTTCCAGACATTTTTTGTTCAGGCATTTAAAATTGTCAGAGACTCTTGAAAATTCAGTATGTTATTGCTATACATCTTATGAGATGACTGACCCATTTTTATGATTTCAGGTTCAGATGAACAGCTACAGCAAGAATTGGAATACACCCTACTAAAGCCTGATTATCGCAGCTGGTGAATTTCAAAAATGTAATCTATTGAGGACAGTTTAGAAGAATGATAGGCAATAAAAAATTCTGTTTTAAACTTGCAACAAATGTCACATCAAGCATTAGTTTTTGAGTGGCATAAGAGATTCAAGAAAGGCAGGGAGTCTGTGAGGGATGATGAGATGTGTGGGAGGAGTAAGGAAGTCAGAACACCAGAATTGATTGGCCAAATAAAGAATTTCATGGATAAGGACCGTCGTGTGTCTATAAAGACAATAAGTGCACAGTTTGATCATGGTGTGGGAACTGTACACACAATTATTCGCGGGGAACTAAAGATATGGAAGACATGCACAAAGTTTATCCCAAAGATGCCGTCCCCAACTCCATTCTTGTTACAGATGTTTTGAACAAGATGGGCATCAAGACAGTTTCTAACCTTCTCTATAGTCCAGACGTTGTTCCCTGTAACTTTTGATTATTCCTTAAACTCAAGGAAAACCTTAGAGGCTGCTGTTATACAATTGAGGAGATGAAAGAGGCTGTGATGAGGATCATTGACACGCTCACACAAGAGGACTTCCATGGGTCTTCCAATAGTTGTTGGAATTGTACAACAAGTGCATTGCAGCCAGAGGAGATTACTTTGAAGGGGACTAGAGTTTCATGCGTGTACTATCGACAAAAGTGTCTGGAAACTTATTAAAGGTATTTTGTGTATGTATGTTTTTTTGGGTTTTTTTTTTTACATGGGGGTCACCACTTATCAAGGCCCGGAGGCCACTCAGGGATAAGGGTTATTGTGTGTACAGTAATCAATGAGATAGTATTGTAGTAATCATTAGTATTGGAGATTTGATAGAGTGTCTTACTTAAGGGGGCGGTTTGTCAGGAATTTGTTTATGTTGGACTTCAAGACATCCAAGTTGTAGTCAGGTGAGAAACAGGCAAACGGAAGAGAGTTCCACAATCGTGCACTTCTGAGAAAGAAGCTCTGCTCATGGAATCTACATTTGGATTCAGGCACAGATAAAGAGTGAGGAAAATTATTGACAGTAGTTTCAGCCAGACGGGTGTTTCTCGTGAAAGATTGGCAAGGTGGGACGAGAGATTGGAGCTCAGACAAGCACTTGCCATGGAAATAATGATAAAACAAAGACAGGCTCGCAACGTCTCTTCTGTGGGAGAGAGGCTGAAAGGAAGAGAAAAGGGCATCTCCCACCAAACCACGAAGTCTATTTTGTACTCTGTCAAGGCAGGATAGGCTGTTTTTAGCAGCTCCTGGCCAGATGTGGCAGCAGTACTCCATCCTTGGACGTACTTGGCTTTTATACAGATAGAGAATTGCATCAGTAGTGAGATATCTTCTGGAGCAGTAGAAGGATCCCACCATTTTCCCAGCGTCCCTGGCAACAGACTTGATGTACGTGTTCCATTTCAGATCAGGAGTAAAGGTCAAACCCAGAAGCTTGTCAAAACATGGAGCCTCCCCAAGACGAGAGCCATCCATTTCAGTTGATGCCAGATGGGGATCAGAGCGTTGATGATGTAAAGCTAGAAGCTTGGTTTTGGATGCATTAAAAGTGACCAGCCACCTCTTCCCCCATTGTACCACGCGCTCAAGATCAGAGGAGAGAGAATTAGAGAGAACTTTGTCATTTACGACCTTTGATGTGTTGCCATAGATGCTCGTGTCATCAGCATGCATGTATGTATGTATGTATCCCCGTGCTGATGAAAAAATTTTATTTCAATAAAAATTTATATCATCTCAGAAACGATTGCACACAGATTGGTTGTTGATGTTGAATTCTTGAAAACTATAAATCATAACCTCATACCTTTTATGTATATACCTGTGTAAGGTTCATGGGAGAGAACTTCAGCAGAATACTTGATTACAAAGCAAATTTCAAAGTAAGTGTGATATTTGTTTATATTTGTGCTACAAGTCAACAGTGACCAACTTTATTGTTATCACATAATACAATTCTGCCACAGGAGAATCAATCTAGCCATTAGACTATGATGGAGTCAAGGGACATAATGTCTTATGGTTTTACACTGTAGACTATTGCTAGGTTTGAACTTAATAGTAAAGATTATTCTATATCTACAGTTTATAGCTATTTCGCTCCTATGGTTTAGTAATTTTTAAAAACTTTTTTAAGCTTTAGAATTTCTAATTTCTCATTCAGACATAATCTAGCAAACTAGTTCAAAGGTAATACAAAAAAATGCCATAACTGGAAATACAAACTCATCCGAATAAGACAAAATCTAATTATAGTACAAGAAAAGTACTTAAAAAACATGTCAAATAGTAGATTTCACGTTTCCTACATTCCTGACTCTTCTAACATACAAAAGTTTTAATTTAATATGAATCAACATCTCGCTCATCTCCTGACATAGTCCTCTATAAAGATGATCCCAAATAGTAGCCATTTACGTCCAAGCGACAATAAGACTTGTGTGGAGAAAACAAAGGTAAAAAAAAAAAAGTCTCAAAGATATTTTAATCACATAAATTGTTTTTTTCACATTCATATGGTGAAACAAGTTTATTCCTAGATTTTTATTCTTTTTTTTGATTATATAATGATTGATACAAACAAAACTTTCCTTTCAAAAAGAAAAACAAAATAAATTTGCCTTTTCTAGAAAGCAGTATAACTGATCTCCTTGAGTTTCAAGGTCACCATTAACGACAAAAGTTTAGTGGACAGACTGCAATCTTTTTAGATGAGGGCAAGCTAACTCCATTACTATTATTACAGGCCACCAAGGATATCAAGCAGAGGAGGAGGGGTGTTAGTATGTCATTAAAAATAAATGAATGGGAAAATATAAATAGATTAAAATTTTAGACCAAAAGAAGTAACAAATTACAACGTGTAGGGACGAGGGTCACTTCAGGTTAAATTGAGATGTCCTATGCTCTTATAAAATAGTTATAAAAAAATAAAAGGCTTTATTTGCTACTGCCCCAAAATGTGTGTGTGTGTGTGTGTGTGTGTGTGTGTGTGTATATATATATATATATAGCCGTATAGCACAATGGTTAGAAGCTCCGACTGTCGTTTGGGCAATCGGGTTTCGATCCTGGCTTGAGGTAGTTGCTTGTCTAGCCACATTGATGAGCTGTGAAACAGCTAAACAGTACTGTTGTGGATGACTATAATGCTCCCTATCTTAGGTGTAGCATATTGGGAAGTGATATACAAATTACCATTAGGTATTTGGACATTGTTAATTCACTGCCTGCATAGCAGCAACCATATAGCGCAACGATTAGAAGCTCTGACTCTGGTTTGGGAGATCGGGTTCCAATCCTAGCTTGAGGTAGTTGCTTGTCTAGCCGCACTGATGAGCTGTGAAACAGCGAAACAGTACTGTATGTGAATGACTATATATATATATATATATATATTATTTTTAAAACAGTAGTAGTAATAATAATAATAATAATAATAATAATAACAATTAAAACAGTAATAATAATAACAATAATAAAAATAAATAAAATGTTATATACGTCCAAACAAATTATGGGCGACTTTCTAAGTAAAAAAAAAAAAAAAAATGAGCTGAGCTTTGAGGCGAAGCCACTATTTAATCGTATTTATCATTCAAAAAAACAACAACAAATCTATCTATCTATCTATCTATCTATCTATCTATATATAATCAAGAAGTAAAAGTTAAGTTTACAAGCCAAAATCTCTTGTAAACTGAAAGAGAATATAAGCATTAATATCTATATAGTAATATGTAATATATATATATATATATATATATATTAAAAGTAATCCCAACCAAATAAAAAAAGCTGAATACATTCAAAATAGGCAAAAATGCACATATGTAGCCAATAATTTGAATTCTTGAATTCTTTGGACTACTGTTCTCATTTCTTATTTGCACAACGTTTCGGTCAATGTAACCTCCGACTCTCTTCAGGTTTATTTTGTCGAACTCTGGAATCTTTATGTCTGATTCAAGAATCTACACAGAATTTCAAACAACTATGACCGAGTAAGAAGTCAAATTCACAATTGTATTTTTGGATCGCCCGCACCAAGGATTGAACCTTCAATCTCCAGGAATGTAACTTTTACAACTGAATTTCATCATGAGTTTTTGCTACCCTCATGGATTAAATAATGTCTTGTTTTAACAAAGAAGTCATTACTTATCAAGGTCCAAAGGCCACTCAAGGATAAGGGTTAATAAGTTTACAGCAGTTACTGAGACAACAGCGTATTAATAATTAGTGGTGGAGATGGGATAGAAATGGATTATTTGAGGGGGGGGACTCAACAAGAATTTGTTTACATTGGACTTGAAGATGACCATATTGTAGTCAGCTGGAAAGCAGTCCAGCAAAACAAAGTTCTACAGGCAGGCAGTTCTAAGAAAGAAGCTTTGTTCATGGAATTTGTGTTTAGATTTAGGCAGAGATAGAGCGTGGGGGGGGGGGAACCGTTGATAGTTGTTGTAGCTAGACGAGTGCTTTTTGTGAAAGTTTGGAAAGGAGGAGGAGCATAGATTGAAGCTCAGACGAGCACATGCCATGAAAATAACGATAGAGCGGAGACAGGCTTGTAACGCTCTTCTGTGGGAAAGAGATTGCTGGAAGAAAAAAAGGACATCACCTACTAGGTTTCGAAGCTAGTTGTCAAGGCAAGATAAGATGCTCCCACCCAAATATAACAACAGTATTCCACTTCAGGATATATTTGGCTCCTATACAGGTAGAGGATTATGTCTGGAGTTAGATACCTTCTGGAACGATAAAATGACGTTGATTATATAGCTAGGATAGCAGATACGCATTTATTTAGGACCTTGTTTTTTATTCACCAAAACTCATGGGAGCCAAGCTCTTCATCTACTTTAGACTTGATGAACTTATCATACGACACTCTCACATTTACATATAATCCTTCTGCAGTGATTATTAGCAGTTGTATAGGCGACTTTAGTTTTAAAGCATCTACTACGTTTAAAACAATGGATGTAGTGGTTTCTGTGTGCAATACATTCAGCTGTTCGGTTTCTGTTGAAATTTTTGGAGGATATGTAGTTGTCTATGCCGGTAGTTTACCAATCAGTTAAGTCAGATACTATATCAGATGATATAGCGTAGGGGTAGTGTCAATATGAACGTTCGGAAACCGTCCTAGTCAGCCGTTAAGTATCAGTACACTGTTCGATGGAGAGGGATATTTGTTTTTTTTTTATACTTTGTTTTTATCTTTATTGAGCTGATCGAGTGATCAGAAGATTCTGGTGGAGACAGAACTGAGGATGAGCACAGTTTAGGGTATGTTGTTAGAAAAACTTCTAGAAGACTTGCGAATTGCTCATCAGCATCAGGTACCCGATTGGGTTCGTTAACAATCCGAGTTATATCAGAAAAGAGAAATCACGACACAATTTCCCTTTTTCCTTGGGGTTTATTTCAGTGAACTAGCCATTCAACACTGTGAATATTAAAATCTCCACAGACGTGAATGTTGGCTGATGGGTGAGTAGCTAGGGTATGATCAATTTGCTTAGTGATATTCGCAAAGATAGCTACTGCATCATATAAATGCTGTGCTGTGAATAAGCACTACTCTAAAGCACATGTAGGGATATTCAGGGTTTTCTTTGGGGATGTCCCTACCACAGGGAAGGTAGGCACATATTCCATGTCAATCTTGATGGTTGGGTTTGAGTATGAAGTTAGAATAGTCTTTGATGGAGAAATTGGTTCAGGAAGCAGTTGAATTAATGCCAGTTTTAGACAAGAACAATGAATCAGATTTGGTTTCCTGCAATTCGATTTCAACCTTTGGATTGGGTAGAATTTGATTGCAGCTCATCAGGTACCGGTTTACATTGGACTTGAAGATGAACATGTTGCAGTCTGCTGAAAAGCAGGCTAGTGGAACAAAGTTCTACAGCCATGCAGTACATGGAATTTGTGTTTAGATTTAAGCATAGATTAGGTGTGGGGAAAATTGTTGATAGTGGTTGTAGGTAGATGAGTGCTTTTTATGAAAGTTTGGCAGGGATGAGACCAAAGATTGTAGCTCAAATGAGCACTTGTCATGAAAATAATGATAGGGCAGAGACAGGTTCACAACATCTCTTTTGTGGGAAAGGAGTTGTAGAGAGAGAGAGAGAGAGAGAGAGAGAGGGGAAAAAGGCATCACCTACAAGGCTTTAAAGCTGGTCTTGAACTCTGGCAACAGCACTCCATTTTAGAACATATTTGGCTCTTGTACATGTAGAGGATTGCATCATGAGTGAGAAAAACTTTTCGGAGCAGTAGAATGACAACCATTTTTCCAGCAATAATGCCAACAGATTTGATATAAGTCTTCTATTTCAGGTCAGGAGAGTGGAGGTCGACCCCAGAAGCTTGTAAAAGTAGGCTGCTTCTTTGAGATGAGAGCCATTCATAGCAATTGGGGTCAAGTAAGGATCAGAGCATTGGTGCGTGCCCCCCACCCCCGGTGCTGCATGTGAGATGATGCCACAAAAATAGTGAAGAAATGATGACTGTAAGAAGTGTGAAGGGCTCACATTTTCACCAAGTTTCAGAAAAATCTATGATGAGGCAAAAGTTATGGGGTAAAAAGTGTCATTGTTTGGAATTTTGGGGCATTTGTGAACCCTTTTGAGCTCCTGGGAATCCCAGTGAAAATAGACAAGCGGTACAGTTTCACACCTTAAGACATGTATATTTGAATTCAGCACCATGGAAAACCACTATATAGACACACATATCAAGTTTTTGAGTAATATGAAAAAAAGGCTCCAAAAAGTCATGTTTTTTAGTCCTAAAAGTCCCAGAGAAATGCAAACTAAAGTTTTACCAGGGTCACCCATACTGAATTTATATTAAGAACAATGGCCTCCATATTTTGGCCAAGTTTCAGGAAAATCTAATGGATGGATTAAATGTTATGGGGTAAAAAGTGTCATTTTTGGCCATATTGGGACATTTTTTACCTCTTTTGAGCCCCTGGAGACACTGAACCCCAGTGTAAATGGATAACAGTGCAGTTTCAAGCCTTAACACATGTATATTTGAGTTGACTATAATTTAAAACGACTATATAGTCAGACATATCAAATTTTTGTGGAGAAATATGAAAAAAGAAACACAAAAAAGAGCGTTTTTAACACTGAAAGTCCTTGGGGACACAAACCAGAATTTTACCAGGGTCACCCATACTGGATTTATATTAAGAACAATGGGCTCCACATTTTGGCCAAGTTTCAGAAAAATCTAATGGATAGATCAAAAGTTATGGGGCAAAACGTGCCATTTTGGGCTATTTTGAGGCATTTTTTTTTATCTCTTTTGAGCCCTTGGGGGACGCAACAGGAATTTTTGCTAAAAATGTTTTTACTGTGCACATCTACTTAATGAAATAAAATTTGTGGCAAAATTTTAGGAAAAACTAATGGACAGTTATCTGGCAATCGTCCGGACTAACGGACGCACAAACGCCACTGAAAACATAAGTCCCGCTCTGATAAATCGGGGGTCCAAAAAGAAATAAAGAGATTTATTTTTATGTTACTGAATATTTGAATAATGATTGATACTTCCAGATCCTTGGAGCAGTGGTTAAAATACTTTGTAAATTCAGTTATAAAGTTACACTCTTCTAGAAGTTAAAGGGTCAATCCTCAGTGTAGATAACACTCGAAATCACAATTGCGAATTACTTCCTATCCAGTAATGGCTGATGAGCATGCTATAGTTCCGTTCGAAATTCCGTGTGGATTCCTGAGTTTGACAACATACACCTGAAGAAAGACGGAGGTTACATCAACCAGAATGTAGTGAAAATAACACTCATAATAAGAACAGTCATGTGAAGAATCAAAATAATACAAATTATTATTCTTAGCTATAAAAGGAAAATTCTTATTAGTGTTGGGATGATTATCTGGAATAGGGAATAAAAAAATAAAATCGGAATTTTGAGGGGGTATCGGAATTGGTATCGCAAAAATTAGCAACTGTTTTCTGATACAAAATGAGTCCTTTAATTTCCTTTTGAGTTTTATCTTGCTTAAAATTTTATTTTTCCCGGCTCCTATCAATGATATTTATTGATTCTACATTACTAATAAAATTCAAATCTATAAATCACTCTAAAAAGTGTATTCTTTACGTTTGTGAAAATATATTTAAATAATACATGCGTTTTTACGGTAATCTGTGGGGGGGGGGGACAAAAAAAAAAAACAAAACAAAAAAAAACACTCTCTATATTAAGAGATTTTACAGGAATCAGGAATTTAAGACAGCATCAGTAATTGTATCGGAATTGGGAAAAATATTGGAATTGTCCCATCACTAATAGATAGATAGATATGTTAGCAGGAAGACCCAACGTTGTTCGGAAATGATGATCAACAAATGTTTCACACTCATGTTTTTAGTGTCATCAAAATCGGTAAAAATCAACCATTTTTCAATCAAATCGATTGATTACCTGCTCCAATTGAGGACCCATCGTGGTGCACCAGGAAGGAGTTTCACATGCCTCCCTGCAGTGCCTTAGTTCACAATACACTGTAGTCTACATTGCACTGTAGAAAACCTACTGTTGATTTTATAAAATTATTTTTATATATAAAGGCTTGAATGAAAAGTTTAAAATGCAAAAGTCAAGTATCATGCTTCAATTGTGCTCCAAACAGAAACATCAATTTTGAACGTGCCCCAGTCATACAAAAAATCTACTATTGATTTTATATGCCTGGCCTTTCTACTTGTGTAGGTGTGTCACAATTTATTGGGAATTTTTGACACCCTTAACACAAAACTGCGAATAAAATATACAAAACTCGTCATTTCTCTTTTTAAAGTGATTTGTTTAGTTTCTTTATGGAATATACTTCCAAAGTAACCTATTAAAGTTTTTTGAAAAATAATAGAAATATATTTAAAAAAACAGTGTTTACAAAGTGCCTGCGCGCGCTCATGCAGCCATTTTTTCTACGTAATGAAATAAATAGAATTTTACGAGTTAAATTGTTTTCAATTTTTTCAGTCTAAAAATCTATCCAAATTTTTCTATTGGTTCAATTTTTAAGATATTTTCAGGTTTAATGTGAAATTTTATGTTCTTTCCAATAAACTGAATATAATATTCTAGACAAACTTATTTTTTAATTCACCCCCCCCATTTTGAAATGTCTATTAAAATAAAAAGAATTAATTTTATCACCTCAGATTTATATATCACAAATTGAAGATAAAAGACCAATAAATAAAATAATCTAATTTAAAACAACAAAAAAAGAATAGTTTTGTGCAAATTTACCTGTAATAAAGTCAAAAATTTAAAACCTCTTTTTTTTTTTTAAACCACATTGATTCTTTTTTTTTTTTTAAAGTGGAACCTCACATTTTTAAAATACTATCAAGTAAATATTAAGCACTTAATATAATTTTTTTGATTTTATTTAATGTTATTTTATTTTAGATATTTAAAAAAAATCCATCCGATAAAGAAGAAATAAAATATTTTAAATCAAAAACTCATGTATTTCTTTAAGAGAATAAAAAAAATGGAAAATTTGTTGAAGGGTTTATTTAGAAAAGTAAACTTACTTATGAGTTAATGTGATCATTTTTCAAGTATGGTGACCTATATTTAACAAACTTTTTTTGACAGCAAACACATGTCAAAAGTAGAAAGGGCTGATTAATTATGGCGCTTTTAGGCCACCAAGGTTCTAACCTGAAAGAAAGAGAGACAAACGTCTCCCTTTCTTCCAGTTGTGACCATCTGATATCGTGGTATTTTTTAATCTTTGCTTAAAAAATTATTTTATTTAAAAAGTACATGGAATATGAAATATAAATATGGATAAATTCTTAACAATGAAGAATGGAAGTACCCATTGATTAGTATTTTTTTTATAGGTAACTGATTTTTTGGAATTTATATATATTTATTATATTTTAAGTAAGTTAAAATTCGTTGATTTTCTTGAAATCTTTTTTACAGAAAACAGATGTCAAAAAACAAATATTGCATATTTTGCTATTAAACCTGTTATTATTTTAAAATTTGGTCTTTGCTCCTTTTATTGGAAAAAAAATTAGGGTTTAAATTACATTTTTCAAGTAATTATAAGCTTCGAAAGATAGTAAGTCTAATTATTCAAGTTTTTATCACGCATTTTTAATGGCGATTTCTGACACTGCTACTGCTTGTGTGGTAATAAAACTTCGCAAATGCATATGTGATTTTAGGCTGTGTAAGGTATTAACTTTGGTCAAAATCGCCTGTTCCTTCTTTCATCGGACTTCTTTGATTATCGATACTTATTGAAGACATTCCGATACAAAACCTATATAAGAACACTGCCAGGCACATAAAGTACCTTTGTGTGAAATTTCACAAAAAATCGGCCCAGTCGTTTTCGAGTTTATAGGGAACGAACTGACACACACAAAGACAAAGTTCCTTTTAAATAATAGCAGATATATATATATATATATATATATATATATATATATATATATATATATATATATTACCTCCTTATCAAGAGGTTAGACACATGATTAGGTATGATTTGGAGATGCCAGCACACTCTAGCCTACGAAAAAAAATTGACCAAGCTGTGCTGTTGGCATTCCACAGAAGGGCACCGCAGGCTATTAGCTATAATATCTCAGGAAGAAGGTAAAGCTTGGGAGGACTTCCTAGAACTGAACAGAACATATGACAGGTTTGTTCCTACTAACCATAACAACGTGTGTGTGTGTGTGTGTGTGTGTGTGTGTGTGTGTGTGTGTAACTTTGAATCCTTTATAAGCCAAAAAAAAAAAAACAGTTTAAATTCCTAGGATACCAACCAAATTCACATACTGCAGATATGCACATATTGTATTGAATTATGTAAATAACTTATTTAATAAATATAAAATCATTTTACATTAAATTGAAAACTGATCCTCTCCCAGTAAAATGAAAACTTATATGACGATAGTACTACGAATTGAGAGAGAGAGAGAGAGAGAGAGAGAGAGAGAGAGAGAGAGAGAGAGAGAGAGAGAGAGAGAGAGTCCGGAAGTGTAATTTAATTGTAAATAGTAACCAAATACTCGCCCACATTTTTTTTATATATTTTTTTTTTTTTTTTACAAATACAGCTGAGAAATTTGTTCTTTTGACATTTGTTATCGATTCGACTGATTTCGATTGTTATTCATAAAACTAAATCCATTGATAAAGAAAGTACTTCTACTCACACACAGACACAATTTTCTCAACTTATAACTGACTCTACCAAGTACAACGCCCACGCGAAAATAAATATTGGGTCAAACAGTACAGCCACCCCCCACCCCCGCCTCGATCACTCGTTTTAGTTATTTTCCTTCCACAGTTTTCTATCCACAATTTCCTCTCAAGTTTGTTGAAAACTTCTCTCATTCTTTTACTGCGGTTTTCTTTCTCCTTTCTATTTTAAACGAATTCTCCTCGCATCTCGCAGAGATGCGTGGTCCGTTGGTTTATTAGATTTGAAATAGCATTTTCGATTGGCCTGTTACGCTTAGATTGGAAATAGTTTTTTGTCAACATGTTACGCTTATTTGAAAAAACTTTTTTGTTGATCTGTTACACTTATATTTGAAATGGGTTTTTTTTTGTCGACTTGTTACATTTAGATTTGAAATGGCTTTTTTTGTCGACTTGTTGCATTTAGATTTGAAATGGCTTTTTTTGTCGACTTGCTGCATTTAGATTTGAAATGGCTTTTTTTGTGTCGACTTGTTACGTTTAGATTTGAAATGGCTTTTTTTTGTCGACTTGTTACATTTAGATTTGAAATGGCTTTTGTTTTGGTCGACCTGTTACATTTAGATTTGAAATGGCTTTTTTTTGTCGACTTGTTACATTTACATTTGAAATGACTTTTTTTTTGTCGACTTGTTGCATTTAGATTTGAAATGGCTTTTTTTGTCGACTTGTTACATTTAGATTTGAAATGGCTTTTTTTTTGTCGACTTGTTGCATTTAGATTTGAAATGGCTTTTTTTGTCGACTTGTGTTATTTAGATTTGAAATGGCTTTTTTTTGTCGACTTGTTGCATTTAGATTTGAAATGGCTTTTTTTTGTCGACTTGTTACATTTAGATTTGAAATGGCTTTTTTTTGTCGACTTGTTACATTTAGATTTGAAATGACTTTTTTTTTGTCGACTTGTTACATTTAGATTTGAAATGGCTTTTTTTTTTGTCGACTTGTTACATTTAGATTTGAAATGGCTTTTTTTTGTCGACTTGTTACATTTAGATTTGAAATGGCTTTTTTTTTGTCGACTTGTTACATTTAGATTTGAAATGGCTTTTTTTTGTCGACTTGTTACATTTAGATTTGAAATGGAATTTTTTTTGTCGACTTGTTACATTTAGATTTGAAATGGCTTTTTTTTTGTCGACTTGTTACATTTAGATTTGAAATGGCTTTTTTTTTGTCGACTTGTTACATTTAGATTTGAAATGCCTTTTTTTTTTGTCGACTTGTTACATTTAGATTTGAAATGACTTTTTTTTTTGTCGACTTGTTACATTTAGATTTGAAATGGCTTTTTTTGTCGACTTGTTACATTTAGATTTGAAATGGCTTTTTTTGTTGACTTGTTACATTTAGATTTGAAATGGCTTTTTTTGTTTACTTGTTACATTTAGATTTGAAATGGCTTTTTTTTTGTCAACTTGTTACATTTAGATTTGAAATGGCTTTTTTTTTTGTCGACTTGTTACATTTAGATTTGAAATGGCTTTTTTTTGTCGACTTGTTACATTTAGATTTGAAATGGCTTTTTTTTTGTCGACTTGTTACATTTAGATTTGAAATGGCTTTTTTTTTTTTGTCGACTTGTTACATTTAGATTTGAAATGGCTTTTTTTTGTCGACTTGTTACATTTAGATTTGAAATGGCTTTTTTTTGTCGACTTGTTACATTTAGATTTGAAATGGCTTTTTTTTGTCGACTTGTTACATTTAGATTTGAAATGGAATTTTTTTTGTCGACTTGTTACATTTAGATTTGAAATGGCTTTTTTTTTGTCGACTTGTTACATTTAGATTTGAAATGGCTTTTTTTTTGTCGACTTGTTACATTTAGATTTGAAATGCCTTTTTTTTTTGTCGACTTGTTACATTTAGATTTGAAATGACTTTTTTTTTGTCGACTTGTTACATTTAGATTTGAAATGGCTTTTTTTGTCGACTTGTTACATTTAGATTTGAAATGGCTTTTTTTGTTGACTTGTTACATTTAGATTTGAAATGGCTTTTTTTGTTTACTTGTTACATTTAGATTTGAAATGGCTTTTTTTTTGTAAACTTGTTACATTTAGATTTGAAATGGCTTTTTTTTTGTCGACTTGTTACATTTAGATTTGAAATGGCTTTTTTTGTCGACTTGTAACATTTAGATTTGAAATGGCTTTTTTTTTGTCGACTTGTTACATTTAGATTTGAAATGGCTTTTTTTTTGTCGACTTGTTACATTTAGATTTGAAATGGCTTTTTTTTTTTGTCGACTTGTTACATTTAGATTTGAAATGGCTTTTTTTTGTCGACTTGTTACATTTAGATTTGAAATGGCTTTTTTTTTGTCGACTTGTTACATTTAGATTTGAAATGGCTTTTTTTTGTCGACTTGTTACATTTAGATTTGAAATGGAATTTTTTTTGTCGACTTGTTACATTTAGATTTGAAATGGCTTTTTTTTTGTCGACTTGTTACATTTAGATTTGAAATGGCTTTTTTTTTGTCGACTTGTTACATTTAGATTTGAAATGCCTTTTTTTTTTGTCGACTTGTTACATTTAGATTTGAAATGACTTTTTTTTTGTCGACTTGTTACATTTAGATTTGAAATGGCTTTTTTTGTCGACTTGTTACATTTAGATTTGAAATGGCTTTTTTTGTTGACTTGTTACATTTAGATTTGAAATGGCTTTTTTTGTTTACTTGTTACATTTAGATTTGAAATGGCTTTTTTTTTGTCAACTTGTTACATTTAGATTTGAAATGGCTTTTTTTTTGTCGACTTGTTACATTTAGATTTGAAATGGCTTTTTTTTGTCGACTTGTTACATTTAGATTTGAAATGGCTTTTTTTTTGTCGACTTGTTACATTTAGATTTGAAATGGCTTTTTTTTTTTGTCGACTTGTTACATTTAGATTTGAAATGGCTTTTTTTTGTCGACTTGTTACATTTAGATTTGAAATGGCTTTTTTTTGTCGACTTGTTACATTTAGATTTGAAATGGCTTTTTTTTGTCGACTTGTTACATTTAGATTTGAAATGGAATTTTTTTTGTCGACTTGTTACATTTAGATTTGAAATGGCTTTTTTTTTGTCGACTTGTTACATTTAGATTTGAAATGGCTTTTTTTTTGTCGACTTGTTACATTTAGATTTGAAATGCCTTTTTTTTTTGTCGACTTGTTACATTTAGATTTGAAATGACTTTTTTTTTGTCGACTTGTTACATTTAGATTTGAAATGGCTTTTTTTGTCGACTTGTTACATTTAGATTTGAAATGGCTTTTTTTGTTGACTTGTTACATTTAGATTTGAAATGGCTTTTTTTGTTTACTTGTTACATTTAGATTTGAAATGGCTTTTTTTTTGTAAACTTGTTACATTTAGATTTGAAATGGCTTTTTTTTTGTCGACTTGTTACATTTAGATTTGAAATGGCTTTTTTTGTCGACTTGTAACATTTAGATTTGAAATGGCTTTTTTTTTGTCGACTTGTTACATTTAGATTTGAAATGGCTTTTTTTTTGTCGACTTGTTACATTTAGATTTGAAATGGCTTTTTTTTTGTCGACCTGCTACATTTAGATTTGAAATGCCTTTTTTTGTCGACCTCCTACACTTAGATTTAAAATGGCTTTTTTATGGGCCTGTTCTGGCTGAACACATTTAGGTCCCAGCTCCAAAATTGGATATTATAAAATTGAAATAATCTGAATAAAAAGTGATTAAGTTGTCATGAGCTGTGATCAAGGAGATATAGCATTCTTTATTCCTGATGCTACAGTATGAGCCCTGGATGGATTCAGCTGGCTCTTTCTGAAGAAGAAAGCTTTTAGCGAATATTTTATTCACAATTGTATATGTGTCCTGCTCAGGCAAGATGATTTTAATGATATTAATTTTGGCAGTATTTTTGTAGGGAGATATCGCCATGGTTTAAAAGAATTATGTCCCTTGCTTTTGATTAGTCTGCAAGTAACTAATGTTTGGCAGTGTGGTTAAAAGGATCATTTATAATTTTCTAGGAATAACTATGCTGCGAATAATTAATCCGTTCTTTAATGGTAAATTCAACATGACAAAAACTGAATCAATTGATAGAGACCACTAGACCAAGGAGCAAACAAGCTGTAACAAAGGAAGCAAGCAATAGATCAATTCTGAAGAACACCTGTCGTAATAGTATTTATAATAAAAGACTGAGACTAACAACATGACGTCAGTGAGTGATAGGTTGCCGTGAAGAAAGTGTGGTGGACAATTAAATTGCAGATGCGTTTCTGAACGTTATCAAAAATCTTCAAATCGAACAGAGATTTACCAGCCCAAAGATGGCAACAATACTTCATACATGGATTTTAATTTGTCAAATTTATTTCAGTTGAGGTTCTACAAGATATAACTTACAGTAGGATTATAAGTTTCTGAAAATTCTGCAAAATGTCAAATTTTAATTTTACTGAAAACTAAATTTTGCTATTATTAAAAAATAAATTTGTTTAAATTTCTTAAGCCAGTTAATTTTCGTATTATTCAAATTCATCGGACTACTGTTCTCATCTTGAGTGTCCATTTTTCCACAAAAACCTGTGACACAGTGATTTGAGTACTTGGAAAAATCAATTGTAAAAGCGATATTCTCCTGAAGGTTGAAAGTTTAATTCTCATTGTGGGTGATCAAAAAATGCAATGCCGAATTGAATTACTTAGGTCCTCTATCCAGTCATGGCTGGGGGAACGAGAGCATGTTACCCCGTGAAGCAAATAAAGGGTTCCATTCGAAATTCCGTCCAAATTCTCGAGTTTGACAAGATATACTTGAGGAAGATCAAAGGTTACATCGACTGAAACTTTGTGAAAATGACACTCAAAATGTGAACAGTAGTCCGATGAATCCAAATAATATGAATAACCAATCCACATCTCAAAAATTCAGAAACAGCAGTTAGTTTTATTTTTTATTTATTTTTAAAATCCTTTGAGATGAAGAAGCTTCATAATTTGTGAATTCATCTTTTTGTGGACTGTTATCCTCATCTTCATAGTTGTTATTGTTTCACCACGTTTCGGTCAACTTGTCCTCTGGCCTTCTTCAGGTCATTAACCATGACAGGATAGAAATGCTGAATCTTGTAACTGCATCCCCAGTAATTACTACCTTCCATAGTTCTTGTCTTGCCACCTTTTCGGCCAACTAATTTTCTGGAATGCTTGGGTAGGATTGAAACTGCTATCTTCAGCCAGTGCTTACCTGGAACCGTAGAGATTCAACGCCTCTATCCACTGCGTTATGGGCTCTGAAGCGCAGTGGATAGAGGTGTTGAGTCTCTATGGTTCCAGGTGAGCGTTGTCTGAAGATAGAAAATTGAATCTTACCCAAGCAGGCCAAAATGTGGTGAGACAACCACAACTATGAAAATGAGGATAAAAGTCTGCAAAAAAGAATGAATGTTAATTTTATACATTTTGTCAAGTTTCATGCCAACGTTTTTAGACCCACAGCTTTTCTCTCATGATCAACAAGAGTGAACTGTTAATAGCTAAGAAATTCTCTGCTGACTAACTGAAAATGTTGTCTCCAATAAAAAAAACTCCAAATTTTAGATCGCTTGGCCTGTTATAGGAATGGCCTTGATTTCATACCTTCAAAAGCAAAGAATGTTAGCTACTAAGTCTCATCCCTTTACAGTAGAGATCCCTAGGTGCAAGAAAGCCTTTTACTCCAATAGTTTCTTCCCCAGAACTACGGGTCTTTGGAACTCCCTTCCGGGATTCTGCTTTCCCAACTGTACTGATATGCAGAAGTTCAAGTGTAATGTGAACAAACATCTTTCTACTCATCTCCCTTCATAATGACCTTGCTAATTAAGTCCCTGATAGTAGCCCCCTGCTTCAAAGTGGCACTGTGCCTTGTTTGGGGTGAAAATTGAATAAAAAAAAATAAAAAAAAAAAAAAATTGTCATACTTACATATTGATCTGTTATCCGTTCTCCATAAATTATATAATCCCGATGGCGCTCCAACTCATTACCTCCATTGTGGGAGATAGGAATTCTTTTTAAGCATACATGGCTAAGGCCACCTCCACTGTGAGGAACCCACCCCCCACTTGAGTCATCCCGCGTCATGACCTGTGCTCGCACTCGCACAAGGTAGTCGCCACTGCAAGAAAACGGAGAAAAAGAAATCATCATTAATCAAAGAAGGTGAATTAAAAAAACAAAATCTATATAAGTATAAGTGTGTGCGAAAATATTTAACCAATAAACTCTTAAACTGCTGGTTACATAGCATTGAAATTAACAGGATATAGTAATCATACACCAAAGATGGTTTATAATGAGTAAAATCTTTGTTTGGATGGATGAATACTGTGTGCAGAAATATGTCAAACAAGTTGAAATGTAAAATGTTCATTTCAACTTGCCGACATATTTCTATTACTTTTGTGCATGCGCAAATTCATTCATAGCTTGGAATGGTTTAATTTAAAATCTTTCTTATTTATCTGTTGATAGCTCAAACGGTACGGAACATGGCATCGATTCTAGCTGATGGTATCCAAATAATTTTTTTTTTTACTTTTAAAATCAGCACTATATATTAATTAGGTAATATTCAATAGAGAATTGTCTCCGGAATAAATATTAATTAAAACATATTTTACGACCGGGCAAGGCTGGGTGGCACCTGCTAGTATGAAATAAATCCAGTTAATACATATTTATTGCGGACTATTATCCTTCGGGGCCCGTGGCGCAGTTGATAGAGACGTTGAATCTCTACGGTTCCAGGTGAGAATTGTCTGAAGATAGTGGTTTCAATCCTACCCAAAGCTAGCCAGAGGCTTACTTGGCCAAAAATGTGGTGAGATGACAACAACTATGGAAGGCAGTGAATGCAGTCAGGAGATTCAGAGTTCCTATCCATCGCGGTTACCACTTGACGAATGCCAGGAGAATAGTTGGCCGAAACATTGTGAAACAACTAAGAAAACGATGAGGATAATGGTCGGCAATAAAATAAAATTAATAAATAATACTCATCTCAATAATGGATTCCAATATTAAAATAATTAATACATATTGTTGTTTGTGATTAAAACGCTAGCTCTGAAAGTCTGTCTTTGCCCTTAATTGTACAGCACTGTAGGTTTTAAAGTGTAGCCTGTACACTTTATATTACATATGAAAATAAAACAGCGACGTTTCTCCAAATCCATATAGGTGTGTGAAGAAGCAAATATTATTTTATATAAATCTTAAAACTACAAGGATCTTTAAACATGGCCTGTACAGTATGTTCCTAAATTTTTGAGATGCAAACTGATTATTTGGATTATTTGAATTATTCAAACTACTGTGGCCATCTTAAGTGTTTTTTAATGGTTTAAAATTCCTAAAATTCATACTAGAATTGTCTGCAAGGACCGTAATGTAGTGGATAAAGTAGTTGGTAAATTCAATTGCAAAATTACACTTTTCTGTTTTTTCTGGAGGTTCAATCTTCAGTGTGGGTGAGACTCAAAATACAATTGTGAATTGTTCAGGACTTTTGCCCAAGCATGGCTGGTGGAATGACAGCATGCTGCTTCCATAGGTTAAATAATGGGATCCGTTCAAAATTTCATAAAGATTTCCAAGTTCGACAAAATTCATCTGAGGAAGGTCGAAGGTTACATCGACTGAAACGTTGTGAAAAGAACACTCAAGATTAGAACAGTAGTTTGAATAATCCAAATAATATGAGAAGTCTGTACATTTTAATAAAATATTAATCTTATATGTAAGGAAACAGTGACATCTTCTCCAAATACGTCTAGATGTGCAAATACAGAGATACTTATTCTTCATATAAGTATTAAAACTACAAGAATCGAAAGGATTTGGTTTTACATAAACAGAAACAATTAAAACAAGATGACTAAATTATTTTTTATTTTTTATTTTTTGCAATTATTTTTTTCGGTTCTACTTTCAAATACCATCTCCACCTTCATCTTCTGCTTCTTTGTTTTCCCATGCAATTTTTCTATCCTGTCTGAAGCTTGCACAATGTAAATTTCGATGGTGATTTTTCAAATTTTTAACTAATCATTTTGAACAAAAATTCATAAACGGCTTTGTTTTCTAAAAAAGATTTTATTTTTTTGAGCAGGCGAATACACTATGACAGTAGAACAAAAAATGTATTTAAAAGATAAACCATTTTTGGTTACTGTCGAGTAAGTAATCTGGAGCTGTTATTTATTCATGATGTTTGGTTTGGTTGTTAAATTAATATAGAAAAGTGATTCCCCACTTTTTAAAACTATAAATTCTTCATATCTTGGAAACTACACATTTCCTGACCCTCGAAAACATATAATAGTGGTAATTTTAAAGGATCATTTTGAGGGTGGAAAGATACTTCACATTTATCAATGTTTCAATCATAGTCATTTGTTTTCCTAGTTTTGCATATGAATTACAAAATATCTGATATTTCCCCCAAACCTCTGGCCTTGATAAAGGGGAGACTTAAACTTGCTGCTATGGTTTCAAATGATCTGAAATAACAACAAGGGGAGACTTGCATCCAAATATTTCTAATATGTTATATCCCCTCTCTTTGGTTTTCGTACATAAAGTAAATTTCACAGTGTATAAGGATTATTTTATACTGGAGATATTCATAATCGTACTCTATTTCCTAAATAGGGGAGATATAACATATGAGAAATATCTGGAATCAAGTCTGCCTTTGCTATTATTTCAGATCATTTGAAACAATATCAGCAAGTTTTAGTCTCCACTTCAAGGCCAGAAGTTTTGGGGATATATATAGTGTTCTGGCAAGCCCACTTCAGTTTGACTGCTTCAGTTGTCTCTCCTGTAGCCTTGCCAGACCACTAATATATATATATATATATATATATATATATATATATATATATATATATATATATATATATACTAGACTACCCGTGACCCGTTGGGTCAGTATGTTATATTAGCTATGGAATTCATGTATGAGTGTGACACTTGTGATGTAAAGAAAATAGTTTTTTTTTTTACATAACAGAAACATTTCTATGAAAGTATATTAAAATAAAAAATCACGGATGGATCACTCAAACATGAAAAAAAAATCCTCCCTATTCGTGTAAAGTTACCTATTTTTCTGAATAATCGCTCAAAAATCGAAAATTAAACATGATTTTCCTACGAATCGAACACTGATGAAAGTCATTTAGCAGAAAAACACACATGAACCTACCGATGAGAAATATAAGAATGAAAAACCCATATTAGAATCCTTCAACCAAGTTATAGAAACTTAAAATCTAAAAAAAAATAATTAATAAAACCTGAAGCAAAAAAATAAAACCTAAATAAATAAAATAAAACTAATATTGAAACAGATTAGTAAATGTGTCAACAAATTCACCGTTCTCACACAACTATTTTGTATCAAGAAATGTAAACAAAAAATAAAAAAAAAAGGAAAGAAGGAAGGAAAAGGGACGGATAGAGAGTAGTAGTAGTAGTCTTGGCTTTACTACAATTGTTCTTATGCTTGTCAACGGGTTAAAGTTGTTTAGTTGTAAGAAAATAGCGACAGTATAGGTGTAATAAAGAATAGTTGCAAAACACCCCTACTCTTCCAATGTTAAATAATAATTTCGAAATAATAACGTTAATATTTCAGTGCGCATGTCAAAATCTGCAAAAAAATTACAAAAGAAGTGCTTTATGTTTATTTGCTTACGTTGTTATGGGTTAATGTTCATGCGTGCATATGCAACAGGATGTCGTAAACCGGAAAGTGGGTTACATCACTCGTTACAAGGTCATTTGAGTTTTATAATTATATATATATATATATATATATATATATACATACTTATGAACTGCTGACAATCATTTCATATCATTATCCGTATCCTCAAATGGTTTTTGGCCTTTGATAAGTGGTGAACTAATAGTAATAAATATGTCTAGCCGCACTGAAGAGCTGTGACACAGTGAAACAGTCTGTCTGTAGATGACTATATGTTCCCCTTGCTCTTGGGTAGAGCTCTCATAAGAAAATTGCCAACTGTCTTTAGCTATTAAGGCATCGCACATTGGGTAAAAACAATTCAAGCTCTCAGACAATTAATAATAATAATAATAATAATAATAATAATAATAAAGATTATAATAATTATATATACACACATTTAAATCCAATATAGCAACATATGATGTTTTTCCCAAGTGTATTTTGAATACAATTATTTGGACGGGGGGGGGGGGACTATAAACACTACAATAAGTGCTTTTTATTTTTCATATTTCTGATATATTTATCACTTTACATATCTTTGTTTCCTTTTATCTTCTTCTCCAATCCCTTTTCATTCCATATATATAAAAAAAACCAAAAACTTTCTATCAGTTTGATGAACATACATATCTCTGGGGAGTTGTTTAGTGGTCTCCTGCTATTCAATGGAACACGTGTAAGTGTAAGACGTATTTCATTAGAAAAAAAAAACAAACTTATGAGTGTGAATTAAATACATTTTGGTTTTATGCCGTTTCTGAATTTTTGAGATGAGGATTGGTTATATGTATTATTATTCATCGGACTACTGCTCTCATCTTGAGTGTGATTTTCACAATGTTTCGGTCGATATAACCTCCAACCTTCTTCAGGTGTATCTTGTCGAACTCGGGAATGTTTCTGTCAAACTCGGGAATTTGGACGGAATTTCAAGTGGAACCCTTTATTTACTTCATGGGGGTAGCATGCTCTTGTTCCGTCAGCCATGACTGGATAGAGGTCTTAAGTAATTCGCGAATGTATATTTCGGTCGCCCACACTGAGGATTGAACCTTCAACCTTCAGGAGAATATCACTTTTATAATTGATTTTTCCAAGTACTCTACCCACTGCGCCACGGGTCCTTGCAGACTTTGGTTTTACAATCATATTACAATGATCATTCGATAGAAATTAACATTCCAGGATTAAATGACTAAATAGGTTTGATATTGTGTAAAATAATAAATACAAAAATTTATATGATTTAAAGTGTATAGAACCGATCTCATAGTCTACTGGGTTATCCATTGCACTGATCACAGATGTACAAACGGACAGACAGACCCTTTCATGGAAATGCGTAGAGACGCCTGAAAATGCTGTTTCAAACTTAGACATCTTAGACAAACGAGTGTTTTTGCAGATTTCATTGGTCTGTCACACTTAAGTTTGAAATAGAAAGTTCAGCATTAAACGACGCGTCCGCGCGCGTCCGCACACTGAATGGGTACATCCGTTTCTGTTTACTTAGTTGAACATCCGTGTAAAAATAGGCAGGAAGAAAAAAAAAATGCCAACCTAAGAGTGGCACACTCTACTCTCAATCTTGCTATCTTGACTGAGTGGGTGTTTACAAGAATTTGGTTCAAAAGAGGGAGCGGAGAAGCTACTGGTAATGATGTCCCCCCATCCTCTCACGCCTCTTTTATCTCTGTACTACTCCCAACCCACTACTGCTCCACCCTTTGTCTTTCTCTCTGGACTAATATAATTTCTATTCAGAGAAGAACTTGCCATTCAGAAAAAATAACTAAAGAAATACTAGTGGAGATAAGTAACTACCCCCGCCACCCCTCCTCCACATACCCACACACCCTGATCTGTACAGTCAGAAAAAATTTCCTCACACTCAACAAACTGAAAAGAAAACAGCAGATATTAAGATTTCACCATTCAATCTGTCTCTAGCAACAAAAAAATGTTATTTTAAACTGAAGCATGCATGACAGACCAACGAAAATTCTATTCAAAACTTAAGCATGGCAGACCAACGAAAATTCTATTCAAAATTTACGCATGACAGACTAGCGAAAATTCTATTTGAAACTTAAGTATGACCAATCAACAAAAATGGTATTCTATACTTAAGCATAACAGACAAACAGAAATGCTATTTCAAACTTAAACATGTTTACCAGATGGACAGAGGCAGCTAAAAATATAAAATAAAATTGGTCATTGCCTTCGAAACGAATCGACTCTTTTCCAGCAAGCAAATTATCCACTCTCTGACAAACTTAAGGAGTCCATGAGACTTTCAATGTCAAATACTTTTTTGTGTTCTCTCTCTCTCTCTCTCTCTCTCTCTCTCTCTCTCTCTCTCTCAATTAAAGGCTGGGTCCAAAAAAAAAAAAAAAATCCAATTGTATTATGTAACAACCAAATGAACTTAACAATAGGTGTTTATACCATTTTAAAATGATATCAAACAATGGTAACATCTACCGAGTATTTATAATTCCTGAGAATTTTTTTATGGACCTTATCACAGAAGAATAGGTCAATAAGAAAAAAATCGAACAAAGAAAAGACCGAAGTAAAGAAATACAATTGTTATAAGCTGCGTCCACCCAATCTATCAATTTAACGATGATGTGAATTCTATTTCAAAGTGAAGTCTGCCGGACGGAGTCTTTATAAAGAGATGCGTGGACACATGTAAAACCTTACACAATGCAGCTGATCATAAAAAAAAAACAAAAAAAAAAACGATTTGTTTTGCTTTTTATGATCAAAATGACTTGTCTTATTATTTTTGTGGCAAAGACAGAATCGTCCTTTTTTATCAGGACAGCAGAATCTCATCTTTTACGGATTTACAGCGTTGCCAGGGTTTATGTTTATATACATCTGTGCCTAAATCTAAACGAAGATTCCATGAACAAAGCTGCTTTCCTAGACATGCCAGCTTATGAAACACTGTTCCGCTGGCCTGTTTCCCAGTCAATTACAATATCATAGCTTTCAAGCCCAATGTAAACAAGTTTTTTGTTGAACCGTCCCCTTAAATAACCAAATTCTACCAACTTACACCATTAGCGATTATTACACTACCACTTTACATTCATTAAGACTTATGCTCGAGTGGCTTTCAAGCTTTGATAAGTGGTGACTCCATTGTATATATATGACGGAATGACCAACTGTGGTACTCTTCATGAATTGTCGCCATTGACTTTGGTTCTGCGCCATTTTGAGCAACTCAACCATGCTAATGTTTGCAATGTCCTTTATGTTGTCTGACATTCTAGTTCTTGGTCTTCCATGGCCGTCTGTTCTGGCCACATATTCCAAAAATTGCAATTTCTTGTCATTGATGTTATCCAGCAGTCTTCGACATGGTCCAATCTTCTCTAAAACCCATTCGTTTGTATGTTTGTCCACCCAGCTTACACAAAGAAGTCTTCGGTAGCAACACAATTCAAAAGCAGCAATTTTCCTCTTGTCGACATTCTTCAAGACCCAACATTCTGCTGCGTATGTTCCTATTGAGAATACTGTATGAGAGATATATATACCACACACACACACGTTCATCAGAAAAGATCATATATATGATACTAGTGTTGGAACGATTTCAATATTTTTCCCGATTCCAGTACAATTACCAATTCTGTTCGAAATTCCTAATTCTTTTTCAAGCTTTTAATAGTTTTTTAGGGGGTGGTGGTGGGAGGGGGTTGTATTACCGTAATAACCCATCTAATATGTGCATATATTTTCACAAATGTAAAATACACTCGTGAGGTGATCTAAATATTTTAGTTTTACTGATAGTTTTAAAAGTTAACAAGTGAAGCATGCATGGTTCTCCGTGAATCCACAGTGGACGAGGCATTAAAAAAATTGACCAAGTTCAACATTTGCGCCTCCCCCCCCCCCCCCATTTAGCCTCAAAAGTCTCAAGGGGACGTCAAATCCTGGTGATGCAGTTTTAGGCCTTAACATATGTAAATTTGAGTTCTGCACCATGCAAAAAAAAAAAAAAAAAAAAAAAAAAATGACTAAGTCCATCATTTGCCCCCCCCTCCATTTAGCCCCCAAAATCCCAAAGGCCTTAACATATTTAAATTTGAGTTCAGCACCATGCAAAATTGCTAAATAGAGATACAGAAAATTTTTGGCATAAATGGTAAAATTATCCCCAAAAATGGAGTGTTTTTATTAGCTCTAAAAAAGCCAAACCCTGGGGCACCCCAAAGAGTTATCACTAAGTATAGACCAACAAAATTATATAGAAATCAGTTAGTTACAATTTTTCAGAAAGTTTTATAAAAATCCAAGGCATCAAATTTTTTTTAAAAAGCACAAATGTCAATTTTAGCTATTTTAACCCAAAAGGCACTCCTAGGGGAGGGGGCTACTAGAGTCTTCCCAGGAAAATCCGTTCTGTTACTTTTTTACTCATATCATGTTTAATGTTTGTGTAAAATTTAAAAAAATTCCAAGGTGTAATTATTGAGAAAAGTGTGAACAGACGAATGAAGACGGGTGAATTTACAGGTCCACCCTCCTTTTGTCGGGGGGGGGGGTGCAATAAATATTTATTACTTCATCATTAACACTAGCAATGCAGTCAGTGCGTGTTTAATAATTAAAAGTTTCTGGCTGAGAAGATTACACATTATCACATGCGTGTTATCAAACACCAAACTATAAGAAAAGTTTATAAGTATGTCGTTCATGGTATGCACTACACGAACACACGAGTGTTTATAAACCTGCAATAGTAATATGGAACAAGAAGGAGAAAGAAGCAACCTTAGTAGAAGTTAGTGTCCCCAATGATGCTAGGTTGAATAAAGCTAAGCGGGGAAAAGATAACGAAATACCAAAGTCTTATATATGACATGAAAAGAAACTCAAATCTTAGAAATATCTCCATCATTCCAGTACTTATAGGAGCAACCTGATTCATGAAAAAGAATTTAAAAAACTACCTGGCAAATATAGCCAGTGAACCAAGTGCAAGAGAGATACAAACTGGCCTTCTTCAGGTGGTTCACCGTGATGGGATAGGAATGGCGTGGTGCAGTGGATGGAGACGTGGAGTTTCTATGGTTCCAGATGAGCATTGTCTGAAGATAGCAGTTTTAAACCTATCCAAAGCAGGCCAGAGGATTAGTTGGCCAAACACATGGTGAGACAACAACTATGAAAGGCAGTAATTACTGGGGATGCAGTAACAAGACTCGGCTTTCCTATCCTGTCGTGGTTAACGACCTGAAGAAGGCTTCAGGACACGTTGGCGGAAATGTGGTAAAACAACAACAACAACTATGAAGATAACAATGACAGTCCACAAGGAAATGAATACACAAATTTTAAAATCTCATAAAAATAATTTTTCGTTCATTTTGAATAAAGTTATTTCGGACCATATTTTCCAATTATAATACAAGCAAAATTCGTTGAATTTTTATAGAGGTGTTCAATTGTTGGTTTTACACATTTTTTTTTTCTCTACATGATTTCGTAAATAACTTCTTTCACTACTTGACCCATGTTATAGCTATTAAAGTTCCACATTTTATATGACTTTGACAATGAAAAATTTGATCAAAGATGAAATTTTGACAGAATTTCAATTTCAGCTTTTTAAAAAATTTTATGTATGGATCAGATATTCTTTGATAACACTAACCACCATGCAAAATCAACCCTAACAACATAAGCACCTTTAGTTACAAATAAACAATCCAACTTATGACTAAACGCCACATTTACTAGACTCTTGTTCACAAGATCCTTCTCTATGGGTGTGAAAGCTAGCCCTTGCGAGAATCTGACATTCAAAAGCTAAATGTCTTCAATCCATGGTGTCATCAGCACATTCTCAGGATTCGTATCTCCAAGCACATTCCAAACGCCACAATCCACACACAATGTAAGCTTTCTGCACTTGAGAAAGTACTGATCAGGAGGCTCTGATGATTTGGACACACTCTTTGTCGTCTACCAACTGACCTGAATCACAGCACTGCCACTGGGATGATGCAAGAAGAATGGTGGTTAACTAAGGACATGGCTCGCAATGGTCAAAACTGACTTGGAAGTTATGATCAGCCTTTGCATCTTTAGTCAGCGATGATGAAATCACAAATGGCTGAAGTATGCTGAGGGATCAGCAGTTGACAGACCTAGATGGATTGCCTTAACTCGTGATGCGTCAAATTCACTTGGAGCTAGCTCAAGCCACCTCAGGTGAATGCTGTCATAAGTACAAAGTAACTAACAAATTTAACATAGGAAAAAAAAAAAAAAAAAAAATCACATTTTCTTAATTATTCATTTGTATAAGAGGATAAAAACCCTGATCAGTTTTTATTTTTTATATTATGTTGTACGGTATTATGCTTTTGTGAATGTGATTAGGTATTTTTTTTTTTTTTTTGGATTAATAAGCGTCCTTTAACAGTGGATTCTTTTTAAGACTAAAAATACATTCACGTCTATTATTTACTCTTGATCTTGCAGTATGTTTGTTAAACTAAAAAAGCTTAATTCCCTCCTGTTTCTTTCCAAAAATTATGTTTGTCGGAATGCCGAGGATCATTTAATCATCCAAGACGAGTGAGGGATGATGACGACACATGCTGAATTATGAGGCAAGGGTTGCACAATCCCAAACCACTTCTCTTCTGAGTCAGCACTGTTTGATTCCAGTGACAAGGATCCAAGACGATAGAAAACAATGCCGAGATAAGTGGCAATATTTCCAAATGGTCACCCATTTTAGTACTGACCAGACTCAATGTTGCTTAACTTCAGTGATCTAATGGGAACCAGCGTGTCAATGTGATTATGCCATTTTACACACACACACGAGATACATAGATATTCGAATGTTCCTTTTAAGTTCTTCATCTCTCAAACACTGAGTTAGTAAAGGTAAAGTAAGGTGTGTGTGTGTGTGTGCGTACATATACATATAAATCAATGTTTGTGTATTGTAGAAATATATGTGTTAATAAATCATTCAAAAAAGTTTCAAATAAGAGTTACATTTTTCACAGAATCTAAAGACATAATTAAAATTTTACTTTATTTATCTGTGGTCACTAGGAGCAATTATCAGTTAGGTCCATAAAATATCTTATCTATTTCTAATTGTGATTGCACTATTAAACCTGATCTTTCTTTGATTAGACACTCCTCTCCTCCTTAACTTGTAGACACTAGAAGGTGATGACTGGGGGGTCAATCATACCAAGGAAATAAAAGGCTTCATCACTATTTCATGTTACTATATTTTAGATTTCAAATACTAATTCTGAAATTAACAGTGACTCAAAACTATACTTGATGCAAGTATACTGGTTGTGTATCTGTCTGAAGTAAGACAATTGGAATTCGCTTTTGGTGTATTCCTAACATTCCACATTGATTGACAGAACACAGAAACAGTGCATAATTCTAATTTTTGGGGAGGGGGGAAACAAATAAAAAAACAACAACAAAAACCAAAACAAAACGGCAGTTGATTGGTTGGGTGGTTGTTTTACGGCATATCAACACTTTTCAGGTTATTTAATGCTGAATCTAGTGATTTTGAAGAAATTTTTTTTAATAGAATATATTGGTTTCTAAGTCGGTTTCTATTTAACCCACAGTTGGGACGCTAACAGGTACTACCACTTCGGATCAGAGTGGACCTGGGAGCAATGGCAGTTAAAGGGTGGCTCCACACTCCCCAAAGCCGGGGCCTCACCATCGGATATAGTTTAAGGTCATATCCAGGACCAAAAGGGGCAGTTGAAGCACTCCTTGGTAGGAGATGGTGACTCAAAAGCACTGATCCTCATCACCTCACTAAGTAATAGACAGGAAGGCATCCAGGTATATATATATATATATATATATATATATATATATATATATATATATATATTTTATTACCGTTTTATCTGTTTAGTTACACATGTTTCCGCTACTGAATCGTATTAACGATCCAGTAACTTCGTCAGACATATATATATATATATATATATATATATATATATATATATATATATATATATATATATATATCCAATAAGGAAATGACTTCCAAAGCAAATCGGTTACATTTCAAGCTATGTAATTAAAACGTTGGACACGTGTTGATTTTCCTGACAGAAGATGTATTGACTTTTGTCTAAGAAACTTGTTGGCTCAGTAAATCTGCTAGAATGATTGTACAAAAGAATGCAAGATATAAGCGGTATTGTGCTAGAAATGAAAAACAGATGGTATTAGTATTTTCATCGCAGAAATGTGTAGATAAAATGATTGGAGTTAATTGTCCAAGTAAATCATCCTGATGAAGTTGATGGTGGGCTATTTAGTTCTCTCCCACTGCAAGAACTGCAACACCAGGGTTGGAAAGTGGGATTGAGAAACCAGCATCCCAAAGGAGGGGCATTGACTTGCAAAAAAGTGCATGGGTTGCCTAGTCGGCATTCTGCGGTAATGGCGCCTCAGGCGATTAGTAATAAAGTAACCCCTTCTTAAAGAGAAGCCTGAGAGGATGGACGTCCTAGAACTATACAGGAACAGCATTACACGGCAATTAACAGGGACCAGACGATTACAGGAATGGTCTAATTTCTGCTAATTTTGAAGGCCCGCGAATAAAACCCCCAACGGTAGGTGTAAAAATTTTCACAGATGTATCAGTAGTCAGGAGAATCCAAATATAATCCTCATCTAAAAGAATTCAGAACTGTTGAAAGACTGGTTAATATTTGTTTTTATTTTTACGTATTTATTTTTGTGTCACTAGGAGTGCCCACTTTTTTCTACAACAGATTTTGAATGCTTGAGTTTGGTTGTCAGCCAAATTAGAGTTGAACCGTGAATAATTTCCGAATACAACATTTCATGTGGATTAACATATAACTAAAACTACCCCCCCCCTCTACAGTTGTTGGGCAAAAACAAATGAGAAGCATTGAAGTCGCTTCGTGTTTTACGGCATGTCAACATATTTTGCATTATTTAATGTCAAAACACACAACACAGCAAATGATTGATTGCATACGATTAATTGTACCCAAGTTGCTATTTTTACTAATAACTAGAATAGATGCATTTATATCTTTCCCACTTCATTAAAAAAAAAAAGAAAAAAAAAGCAATAGGTTTATGCAAGGACGGATCCATTACACCAATTGTTCCCTCTCTTATGAACCAGTACTATGCCGGTTAGTGTGTGTGTGTGTGTGTGTGTGTATACATATAAAGTTGAATATCGAATGTAGCAACAAGTCCTAGAAACATATACCAGAAAAAACAGTTGGATATAAGTTATACACCATCCACTATGACCATGCAATTCATACAGCTATGTAAAAAAACAAACCAAAAAAAAAAAAAACCGAAAAACACACACAACCCCCCCCCCGAAAAACACACACAAAAAAACAAACAAACAAACAACAACAATTGGACCTGGTATAGTAATATAGGATAAGATGAAAGAAGCAACCAGGTAGAAGTGTTCTCTAAACAGATCTGATATGGAAAAGATAACGAAATATGTCTTATGTATGACATAAAAAGAAAATGGAATCTCAGGAAGATCTGCGTCATTTCAGTAATTATCGGAGCAACCGGACGCTTGAAAAAGAATTAAAAAAAACTACCTGACAAATATACCCGGTGAACCAAGTACAAGAGAGATACAAACAATTGCACTTAAGGGACTGTTAGAATCTTAAAAATATATCTCGGTTGGAATATATGAGATAAGTGGGATGCCCAATCTCCAGCCAGAAGAAAAATATATATATATATATATATACACACACACACACACACACACAATACACGCGCGTTTATATAAGGCAAATTAGAGATAAAAATGGATTGTGGTTACTAAGTATTTTAATATTTGTTAGTGGATTGCACCCCCCCCCCTACCCAACCAACCACAGTAACTTTCTTTTACATTTGCTTTTTTTTTTTTTTTTTTTTTTTGTAGGACAGTTTAGGAAGAGAAGTCCCCCTCCCTCTCTCTTCATTAACAAAGTGGTGATGGTTTTAGGGCATCTTGCTCTCTCTCTCTCTCTCTCTCTCTCTCTCTCTTAGTCTGCTTGACCTAGATGGTGTGTCTGCAATACTTCCTGTTTGCCAGATATACAAGGGATAGGCGATGAGTGATAAGTAAAGAAGGCCAAATACTTATCTGTTATTCATATATATATATATATATATATATGTATATATATATGTATATATATATATATATGTGTGTGTGTGTGTGTGTGTGTGTGTGTGTGTGTGTGCAAAGATACCCGACTGGCCACAAAAACAGCGCAGTAGAAAGTTTCTGTAATATAAGTAGATTTTACTTTCTTGTTCCTAGAAAAAGTTAAACACTATAAAAATACTGAACTTGATTTCTTTCAATATATATATATATATATATATATATATATATATATATACACACACACACACACACACTGGCAAACAGCCTGGTGTTGTCCGTTTGTAAAGTACGCATAATTATTATATTTTAATTAATGCATATTTCTTATTATAAACAGAAATACCACAGATATTAAAAACGTAACGTTAAATTACTTTCAATAAAAAAACAAAACAAAAAAAACCGGAAAGTAACTGAGACATTTACATGCGAGTATTATGTTTTTTTTTTTAAAAGAATTCAAATACTCGAGCTGAGATCGAAACCAAAATCTAAAGACATTTTTTTTACATGGGGGTCAACACTTATCAAGGCCCAGGAGCCACTCGGGGATAAGGGTTATTGTGTGTACACTAATCAGTGGGATAGTATCGTAGTAATAGTTAGTCATTACTTAAGGGGGCGGTTCATCAGGAATTTGTTTGTGTTGGACTTCAAGACATCCAAGTTGAATTCGGGGGGGGGGACAGGCAAGCGGAAGAGAGTTCCACAGCCGTGCACTCGTGCAGTTCTAAGAAAGAAGCTTTGTTCATGGAATCTACGTTTTGATTTAGGCACGGATAAAGAGTGGGGAAAATTATTGACAGTGGTTTCAACTAGTCGGGTGTTTTTCGTGAAAGATTGGCGAGGGGGGGGGTCAGAGAATGGAGCTCAGACGAGCAGCGAGCACTTGCCATGGAAATAACGATAAAACAGACAGGCTCGCAACGTCTCTGCTGTGGGAGAGAGGTTGTAGGGAAGAGAAAAGGTCATCCCCCACCAAGCCATGAAGTCTATTTTGTACTCTGTCAAGGCAGGATAGACTGTTTTTAGCAGCTCCTGCCCAGATGTGGCAGCAGTACTCCATCCTTGGACGTACTTGGCTTTGAGTCAAGTACGATAACCATTAGATCAGTTTGCCACGTCCTTCAAAAATTGTTTTCAAACTTACTTATTCTTAACATAAGGAAACTGTCATAATTCGCAACTGCGCATGAGCGGTCATGAAACATGACAGCTTCTTTATGTTAAGTTAAAAAACAGATAAAAATTCGATGACACTCAAATACCAATTTCTCAATTGTGACCCCTTTGTAGCATTTTTTTAAAAGTCTGAATACCGTATTTACCAAATTTAAAGTCGGTAGATAAAAAAATTCCTTGAGTATATAGGTTGAGAAGTGTCCTCATACACACATTCTCACTTCCCCAAAACCTGTGGCTTTGATGGAGGAGAGACTAAAACTTGCTGTTATCGTTTCAAATGATCTAAAAAATCAGCAAGAGGAGACTTGATTCCAAATCTTTCACATATGTTATATCGCCCTCTTTTGGAATAGGGTAAGATTATGAATATCTCCAGTATCAAATAATCCTTTACTTTATGTATGAAAACCAAAGAGGAGATACAACGTATAAGAAATATTTGGAATCAAGTCTCGCTTTTTTATTTTAGATCATTTAAAACCATGGCAGCAAGTGTTAGCATCTCCTCCATCAAAGCCAGAGATCAGATATTTTGTAATTCATATGCAAAACTAGGAAAACAAATGACTATAATTGAAACATTTTATGGCTAGAAAAAAGTGCCAAAAATAGGCTCTGGATGCTCCCCTTAATGATCGACCTTAAGGGCAAATAACACATAGCCCAATACACAATACAGGTCATTACTTTTCCAATGAGCCTTCATTTGTTAAATTCTGATCAATAGTCGCTGAGATTTGGAACTTATAAAATTGCAAAATAATGTGGTATACACATATATATATATATATATATACCACATTATTTTGCAATTATATATATATATATATATATATACCACATTTTTTTGCAATTATATATATATATATATATATATATATATATATATATACCACATTTTTTTGCAATTATATATATATATATATATATATACCACATTATTTTGCAATTATATATATATATACCACATTATTTTGCAATTTTATATATATATATATATATATATATATATACCACATTATTTTGCAATTATATATATATATATACCACATTATTTTGCAATTTTATATATATATATATATATATATATATATATATATATATATATATATACCACATTATTTTGCAATTATATATATATACCACATTATTTTGCAATTTTATATATATATATATATACCACATTTTGCAATTATATATATATATATATATATACATATATACCACATTATTTTGCAATTATATATATATATATATATATATATACCACATTATTTTGCAATTATATATATATATATATATATATATATATATATATACCACATTATTTTGCAATTATATATATATATATATATACCACATTATTTTGCAATTATATATATATATATATATATATACCACATTATTTTGCAATTATATATATATATATATATATATACCACATTATTTTGCAATTATATATATATATATATATATATATATATATATACCACATTATTTTGCAATTATATATATATATATACCACATTATTTTGCAATTATATATATATATATACCACATTATTTTGCAATTATATATATATATATATATATACCACATTATTTTGCAATTATATATATATATATATATATATATATATATATATATATATATATATATATACCACATTATTTTGCAATTATATATATATATATATATATATATATATATATATATATATATATATATATATATATATATATAATAGTGGCCTGGGAAGATCACAGAGGAGACAACCGAAGCAGCAAAACTGAAGCTGACCTGCCAGGACACTATATATTCAAATGTCGGCAAATTTGGACATGTTTTATTGGTTTGAAAATATAGGTTCTTTTTTTTACCAATTGTCATAAAATTTTAACCATAGAATAGTAAGTATTATAATCTTCAAAAAGCCTGCAAATTTTCATGTAGTTTCGTCCAATAGAACCAAATATATCAGCATTTCAATATTCAACTTGGCTACCAGCGTGGCCTTCGTTCTTTTAAGACGGTCTTGCTACCAGTATGTGTGTGTGTGTGTGCAAACAGCTGACAGGTCAGAAGAGAGTAATGAAAATAAAAAGAAATCTTGGTACTATTGGAATGTCTCACTTATTTCGCTTGGTTTGATCATAAATTTAATACCCCCCACCCACCTTCCCATCATATCAGCTCAGGGTTAGGAACTGTATTTAAAATTGTAACTTTATTTGCAAATAGTCGAGGAAACGCAATGTTACCACACAAAAAAATGTCAAAGTTGAATGTTTCAAGTAATTTTCTATTATATACATTCCTTACATTCTTTTAATTCCATATTATGAAATTATTTTAAAGTGTCTAAATTCAATTCGCCTTCCAATTCCTATAAGGAATAAACAATCTTTCTTTTATAATTAGCAGAGACGCCCGGCATTGCCAAGAATAAAAATGGCCTAACAGCAATCGAAAGCAAAGCATGTGTTTTAACTTTCCTTTTACAAAAAAAAAAAAAAAAATCTTCTCAATCAAAAGATTGTCATGACAAATAATATCCTCTAAATAAAGCCATAACTAATAGGTAGGGCTTTGGACAAAGTTGATTCCATAGTCTGTGACAGTATCCATTGGGCCAGCTACCTCTCTCATAGAGTTAAATAAATAAGAATGAAATTTAATAAAAGAACAGAAAAACATGAACAATCTTAGATGTCTGCAAAGATATGGCGTAACGGATAAAGTACTAGGTTATTCAGTTATAAGTGATACTATTCTGGAGGTTGAAGGTTTAATCCTCATAGGTCCGAAGAAGGGCAGATGAAACGTTGTGTGAATAATATTCAAGATGAGAACAGTAGTCCAAATAATCAAAATTTTAGATATATTCATTAGTGTTTGGACGATTAATTGGAAAAATCGGAACTTTTTGGGGCCTCAGAAAATCTTGTACCTAATGACTAGGGCTAGGACAACAGCATATTCTTTTCATTGTTTTGACTCTCTAATGTGTATCTGTTGATATCTTATATGCTTTTATAGAGAGGGATGTGGTTCTCGGTTGATTAACGGTGTCTAACTTTCTCGGATATACACTAGAGAGTCAAAAAAATAAAAAGAATATGCTGTTGTTATAGCCCTACTAATTTACCAATTCCAAAAAAGTGATTCTTTTGTTTCATTTTTGACTTTATTTAAACAGTAATTTTCCAATACTGGTACTAATGATAAATTGATAAATATTTATTGATTTTAAATTACCAGTAAAACAACAAAATGTATAGATTACTTCCGCAAGAATATTATTACATTTTCGAAAATATATGCACATATTTCACGAGTAGTTATGTCTCCACTCCATCCCCGCATCCCCATAAAAAAAAATTATAAAAAATAAAACAAAAACAAATAACTAGGATAAATATTTAGAGATTTAAACTGTATTGGAATCAGACACAATATTGGAATCGTCCGATCATTAGTGGCCATGTACGTTTATCAGAAGCTCTATTCTTCTGTTGATCTGCCAAGCTTCAGCTGAAATACTATTTGTATCACTTACAATCGCTGTTTAATGTTTCACTGACTGAATGGAAGAATTCTATTGTCCTAATATCTATATTAAGTGCTCTATCTGTCTATCAGTTAATCACACTTACATATTCATCCATTTCGAGGGGATGGATTTTTAGCAGGTATGTTCTGGTTTATTTATTTCCCTCCCACGATGGATGATATAACACAAGGGTTGGAAAGTGGGATTAAAGAGCCAGTACCTTAAAGGAAGAGCACTCTGGCCTTCAAAAAAAAATGTTTGGGTCAGCATAAGGTCAGATAAGGGCGCCTCAGACAATTAGCAATAAAATAACTCTTTCTCAAAGGGAAAGGGCAAAGTTTAGGAAGGAGAACCTCCTAGAACTGCACATGACTAGCAACATACTGTAATCAACATGGAAAAAGCCATTTCAAGAATGGCAGAGAATCTGTTGGCTTTGGTGCCAAGGGAAAACCCTCAGATAAACTATGAGCAGATATGTTGCAATGCTGCACATTGTTCGCAGCTGAATTACCCGAGACGCAAAGTGTACACGACATCCATAGTCCCATCAATATCAACTTTTTGATGAAGTTGATTGGATCTTTTCTTCCAGTTTGTACTCACACATCAACCTGATGACAACAAAATCATTATGCCAAAGTCGTTGAAGATCAGAAGTGCTTATCTGTCTTACTGCTGTGCAAGATGACTTACTCAGACTCCCACGTGTTGCGAGGCATTCGGCAGTCAAAGTATACCATCGATTTTGATCTGAAGTTATTCCAGTTTCTCCCTGTCGCAACCAAATCTCTCTCTCGATTGTTTGTTTCCAGTTCACCCCCCCCTCTTCATCAGAGGTCTGTTGGAGCACTTGATTGGCATTCTCTTTGGGACCAATCTTAGAATATGCTTGAGCCAGCCTAGATGTTGCCTGCAGATTATTGCTGAGAACCACTATTAGTGCAATTTGTGACTTTTTGGTTGATAATTAAATTCCTCCCATTTTATCCCTAGAATCTTTCAATCAAATGTGGACAAGACGTTGCTGTTATAGAATTTTAATTTAGATCTGAGTGTGAATTCCTCGTTTCTTTTGTATCTTGCAAAACTGGTTAAATGCTGCTGAGGCTTTACATATCCTGCATTGCAACTCATAGTTCATTCTACCTTCCTTGTTTATAGAGCTCCTTAAGTAGTAAGTTTGCAAGATGGCGAAGCGAGACTGTTCCAAATCTTCAAGGAAACGGGTCTAGATGTAAGAATTGGCAGCAGCTTCTCAAATGCAAGACAACAGTGAGCAATAAATCTCCAAAATGACCGACCAATACTACAGCCGTGTACTAAATGAACGTCTTTCAAAGATATCTATTCTTGTTAAAGAAATTGGCAAGAAAGAATCAGAAGTTTGTTTTTGTTCCTGTCAAGAGTTCTTCCTATTTTAAAAAAAAGCAAAAAGAAAAAATCTATGTGATGTATATAGCTGAAAAGAAGCTATATTCCAAAAATCACATAAATTGATCAAGTACTTTTATTTTTAAATAAGCAAATCAAATTTTACAAGTAACCTAAAAGTGGACGTCTTATCAACCATCGATAAAAAAACAAAAAAAACAAACAAACAAAGGGAGTTAACTCAAAAGTTGTGCGATTTATGTTGTAATGAATTCAAATTAATCACTTAAAATTGATTTTCTTTATAAAAATAAAACTACTTGATCAATTTACGTGATTTTTGGCATGTATTTTGATTTCGTCACGAGTATGTACATCATCCAAATGTTTCTTTATTTTTGTTCTTTAACCAAAAATTATTATAAAATGATTTTTCTTCTATTTTGCTTATAGCTTTTATTAAAGAATAATAAAAAAACCGTCTCTGTTTACTTGCCTCTGCATGTTGTTTGTTTTCTTTATCTAGACTTTGACATTGGAATGACGTCATAATAGACATGGCATTCGCCAGGAGAAGATGCTCTGAAATATGCAAGTGATGTTTATAGGTTTTGTTCTTGCAAGCGTCTATCATCCATTCAGTGTCTTACATGAATAAGGAAAATCGTAAACCATATTCATTGTTTTAGGAAATCAGATGAACAATAGAATTTGGATTATTTACTTCGTTTCTCTTTGGGCTGTTGTACTTATCAACATTGAGATCTAAATTTCCATGAAGCTTCAGCTGATTTGCCCTCTAGTCTTCTTCAGGTATATTGTTTCTTTACAGCGATGTTTTACCCGGATTTAAACAAGATCTATGTTATTTAATTTTTTGTTTAAAGTTTTGGAATCTTTTGAGATGAGGCTTCATAATTTGTGATTCATTCTTTTTGCAAACTCTTATCCTCACCTCTATAGTTGTTGTTGCTTAACATTTTGACTAAATCATCCTTTCAGGGTATGTGGATAGAGGTGTTTAGTTTCTACGGTTCCAGGTGAGCATTGTCTAAAGATAGCAGTTTCAATCCTACCCAAGCAGGCCAGAGGATTAGTTGGCCAAAACGTGGCGAGGACAACAACTATGGAAGGCAGTAATTACTGAGGATACTGTTACAAGACTCAGCATTCCTATCCTGTTGCAGTCAATCACCTGAAGAAGGCCAGAGGATGAGTTAGCCGAAATGTGGTGAAACAACAACAGAATTGGAGATGATAACAGTCCGCGAAAGGATTAAATGCACAAATGTTTCTTATGTAATCATTTTTATTTACATTTTGATGTAATCATTTATTTTCATTTTTAGTTCATTAAGTTCTCAGAAATCAAGGTTCCCCTTCTTTCTGGGACTAACACTTGATTTCTATGAGATAAATGGATAACCGTTTCAGCTAAAGTTCTTTTCCTATACAATTTTGCCAATTGGACAAAACAGCACTCAAATCAGAAGAAGCTGTCACGTGATGAAGAACGAAGTCAGCAAGGAAATGTGAAATTGTAATTATGAAGAAATGGAACCATTAGAGAGTTGGTGGAGGTAGGGAATGCCTATATAAACAGTAAATACTTTTCCGAAAACAGTTTTATGGGTCAAATGACTAAGAATTACTAATAGTCAAATTGGGAACGCTATTTGGCATTACCAAATGCTACAATCCAAAGAACTTTAAATTTTTTTTTTATTTCTTTACGTTACATAGTTTTACACATGTGTGATTTTTTTTTTCTTCTTATATAAAGTGCATTTTCCTGTGTGAATGTATGTTTGTATGTCTGGTTAAAACTATTGATTTTCTTATTTTTTTCCTTTTACAGCATTTCCAATACAGAAATTCACTTTGAGTTTATCAAACGGTCACCACCATTGGAACGTTTGTAGTAATCATGAGCGTGGAAGATAGACCATTCAATATTAGGCTAACACAATTCCATTGCAGAAGACTGAGCAGTCTGTAGATTTCATCTTTGAGTTTTTATTCCAGAGCAGAACAGATTGTACCAATACTAGAATAATGCTACTTTGAACATCATAAAGAATGGAGGATATGATGCTTGGCCAGTTACTGGTCAGCTGAAACTAAAGATGATCATGTCTTCTATCATATAAAGGGGGCCTGTGTGTGTGTGTGTGTTTATATGTCGGCTAAAAACCTTTGTCATATACATCATATAGGCACCAACTCGGCATCATTAGTAAGAGAAATCTCTCGGACAAATAATATGAAAAAAATTGGGGAAAAAATGGTCAATTATTTTGTGTAGAAATTGCGTTTTATTTCACCTAAAATCGTCTCTTTCTAAACGATTTTAACAAATGTGCATGCATCAACGTGATTTTGTATTGACCACTATGGCCCAATGGATTAAGAGGTTGTCTCATAACCATTAGTTTTAAAGGTCATGCATATTTACCAGTGGTGTTTTTTTTTTTTTTCATTTAAACCGAGTTGTTTTGTAATTTCGGTGGCTAATTATATTAAAACAAAACAATTTCCTAATTTTGATTTTTTTTATCAGGGGTTTAAATCAACTGTGGGTTCAATTTCTATTAAAAACAACAAAAATTCCAATCCAATTACGATTCTTTAACAAACAAACACCCTTTCATTTTCATTTTTTAACAGTTTAAAACTTTAATTCATACGACAATTCGGACACTAAAATCAATGCAAAAAAACATCAATAACAAAAAAGAAGCTGACAAATTGCAGATTGAAATGTTTCAAGGACTTTATAATGAAACAAAGTTTATGATATTAACCATGCATGCACTAATCCTTGATACCTTCTTTCATTTGAAATAACTGTAATTTGCGATTTCATGGCATCTACGTAATTGTGGCCACATTGGTAAAAGGGTTCAGTTACTAAGTTTGGTTATGAGAGTTCGCACCCGGTCATTTTTTTTTTTTTTTTTTTTTTTTGCAAACTTTTGCTTTCAGTTTTGCTTCTGGCTAAATTGCTCTCCATTAACAAATTCTAACAAATTAACTGAGATACAGGATCAACTTAATTTGGAGAAACAAACTCATTTCAGATATGACCACACAATGGAATTCAACAATATATGTTGAAAAGGAATTTAGGAGGATGAAAAGTTCTTGTAATGTATGCTGTTGATAAGATTCCTACCTTAACAACTTGCCAATGGGAACCTGTTCAAAAAATTGTCCAGTTACTGAGTCCATTTGAGGAAATCATCAAAGAAGCAAGGAACAGAACTTCAACTATATCAATGATAGCACTTACAATATTAGCTCTGAGGTTGTTTATGTCAAAAGCTGTCCAATTTAATTGTGATATTTCTGACTTTAATAGAATCCTTTTTACCACTGTTGAATAATTCGGTGGATCAATGGAAACAAGATTTCCATCCTATCTAAATGATAAAAACTTGGATCTGTCTACTTTTCTAGATCCAAGATCCAAATTAAAAAAAAAATGGCATGGAAAACACTACGAGGAATTTGATTCTACATCTACTTTCTACTGATGACGATGAAACAGAATCAGGATACACTTCTTCAAACTCTGCTAAGGGTCAAAAAGATCAGAGTGAAAGTAAAACTGTATCTTTTTCAAGTTTGTTTGATGAATTAGTTTCAAATAAGCCTACAGTAACAAAAAAAAAAAAAAACTTAAAGCTAGTAGAGATGAGTTAAACCTGGAGACTGCAACTACAACGGAAATACAAGAAACACAGTCTAAACTCAAAAGGAGTAAATCCCTTATTTATAAGTGCATAAAAGAACTTGATCATTATGTAGCTTTATCACTACACACTGGAGATGATGATCCATTTCAATAATGGAAAAACAGACAGAAGACCTTACCACTGCTGAGTAAACTGGCTTCAAAATATTTAAGTGAATTACCTTCATCCGTGGAGTGAAAGGCTCTTTAGTATGAATCTATCAGGAAGAGGTGGAGTCCTAAAAATGGAGAAACTCTAATGTTTCTATATTACAACTTCAGAGTATTCAATTTTAAATACTGATGAGACCATGAGAGCAGAGGAAGCAGGCAGCAAGAATAGAAAAGAAAGTAGAGCAGTAATAGGTGCAAAGATAACAACCGCAGTATGCTCTAATGGAAGCAGAACTTCAGCTTATAGTTATTCACTTAAGAATTGGAATTTTTGCTTTGTAGTTTGTAAGTTCTTTTTTCTAGTTATTTAATTATATTCATTTAAGAATTGAAAATTGTATTTTGTCATTTCATTTAATAAAGAAAAAAAAACACAAGAAACAACAACAGAAAAAAACAAAGGCAAAAAACAAAACAAAGGCACACCCTGCCCATAAAGCAGCCAGACACTTAACAAATGTTAAGTTAAAGTGGCAGTTACTGTGTTAATGTGTCCAAGCTATCCGATGAGTTCTTAGCATTGATGAAATGATTTAAATTTAATAGGAAAGAGAAAAGTAATTAATCAGCTTATTACCGATTAATTGACCGACGACCGATTAATTGACAGATTGGTTGATTAGCAATTACCTGTCGATTAATCGTTGCACCCCTAGTTGCCCCAAACAAAAATGAGGAGTATCAATTGAGTCAGCAGATGATGCAACATAAAAATATATGACTAAAAAAAAAATCCAGAGCAATTTTGATACCCGTTTGGTTCGTTTTTATCACCCCTAACTATAAATAAAATCGTTCAAATCTTTGTAATCATACCCAACAGAATCATGGTAAAAATATTGCAACATCGTACATGAATGATTCACTTTTGAGTATAATATTCAACCTGTACGTTTATTGATGGGAATGTTGTTTTAAACTGAAGCACGACAGATGAAACCTCTTATGCGAAGAAGCACCTATAATATGAAGTATGGAATGATTCCAATATTTTCCCAATTCCGATACAATTGCAGATTCTTATCTAATTCCAATACAATTACCGATTCCGATTCTTTTTAAATACAGTGTTGTTATTTTTTTGGGGGAGGCGAGTAGGATTACTGTAAAAACCCATGTAATATCTGCATTTATTTTCGCAAGCATAAAAAATACACTCGTGAAAGTGGGCTATAAATTTCAATTTTATTTATAACTTAAAAATCAATATGTGTGGCCCCTCTACATACATATCCCCGGTAAGCAGTAAAATTCAATCCCTCAACTGTTAAGGTTCCTAGATGTCAGAAAGCCTTCTAGTCACTTTCTACTCTGGCTCTTGGACTACTAGACTTTGGAATTCCATCCCCGTTTCTTGCTTCCATGACAGTACTAATCTTCAGAAGCTTATATGTAATGGGAACAGATATCTTGCTGCTCAACTCCCCACAGTCCTGCTAGACACGATCCTAAATAGTAGCCCCTTATGTTCCTAAGTGGGAATATGCTTTGTTTTGGGTAAAAAAGAGTAAAGAAATAAATTAAAAAAAAAGATTACATTGATTAAAGTTCCAAATTTTGGGAGGTTGGCTAGATGAAACATTCAATCTAAGAGTGTAGAGAGTAGTTTTCCTTCCAGTTAGAAAGGAGAGAAAAAAAAAAAAAAAAAAAAAAAAAAAAAAAAAGAAAAAGAAAAAGAAAAAAGCCCTCCCTCTCTCATCCCCGGACTCCATTTTAGTCAGCAGACGTTTTGCACAGGAAGTAGGTTATTTTACAGTAGAACCTTTGGAATTAGGCTATTAAGCCTTCTTTCCTCTTAGCTCTCCAGACCCCCAGCCTCGGCAGCTTTTGTAACTGTTAACCAATACCCGACCTCCCTCATGTAAAAGAGAGAGAGAGAGAGAGAGAGAGAGAGAGAGAGAGAGAGAGAGAGAGACGGAGACGTGTACCCCACATTATTACACCCTCTTCTTTTCTTCAAAAACGGTTCTCGGTTCTGTTAACCGGAAGCCGACGATCAGGTGGAGGGCGGCAATGTTCAATATCAGTAATTCGTTTTTTCACTAAAATAGAAAATACGAAACAACCAACCCTAACTCCACTTCTTACAAGTAAATAAAAGTTGCTATCATCATTATCATCATTTCTAATGATCAGTTAAAAGCGAAAAGAAAGAATCTATTTAGTGTTTGTCTAAACTAACTTTCTAAAATAAATGTGTTAATAAAAAAACTAAAATGAGAGGAGAAAATACGGTATCAGAACATGGCCGAAGTTTGATATAAGAAAGAGGTTTTAAAAAAATGCAGTAAAAAGGTAAAAAGCCGCATAAAAATATAAATCATTTATATTTTTTATTAAACGGGAGAGGGGAAATTGGTAAAAGAAAAGAAAAAGTAATGCTTATGTTGACTGGTGATTTTTAAACCATTTCAAGTGAAAACATTATGTACTTACTTGTCATGTCAAAATTAATATAAGTTATGAAAAATTATATTAATAATCTAAATAAGAGGGGTGGGGGTGCAATGGGAGCTAGGGCATAGTTTAACCCTGCAGCCTGCACTTAATTCAGATCTATTGCATATCAACCTTAACGGGGGAAGGGAGAGGGTAAAATAAACATCATTAAGGAACTAAGAGTTAGATACACACAAGGGCTGTAGAGAAGAGATAATCCCCTACTAAATTGCAAAGTCAATTTTATACTCTGCCAAGGAAGGAAAAGGTGATCTGAGCAACAGTACTGTTTTCAGATGTAACTCTCACACAGATAGAGGATTGTTTCAGGGATAAGGTACTTTTTGGAGTGGTAGAGGGATCCAATTTTTTTTTTTTTCAGCAATTTTAGCAATAGATTGAAAAATAAATTGCCAGTTACTGAAAATAGTGGCCAAGCTTGAAGTAGCCGGGACAAAAAAAAAAAAAAAAAAAAAAATCAATGGTACAAGAGAAAATTTATATATTTATTAAGAGAAAAAATTAAATTTTGTTGGCATCTAAATTTTTTAATAGCAAAAAAATAAACGCAATATCACAAAAGTGAAGAGAATTTCATTACATCTACCCAATTTCACCTTTAAACTGGAGTTAGGGTTTCTGCAATAACTGTTATATATTTGAACCCTACTCCAGAAAGTAGAGATTGTATTGACTAGTATGAAATTTAGGTTAGGGTTACATTAAGTACATGTTAAGACAACCTGGTGACAAACGGAAATAGACCCAGTGCATCTAACATTGATGCAAAGGTTCAAAGGTCAGCTCTCTAGACAAAATTAGAATTGCAGGTATCAAATTATTTAATAAAAATTACATCACGTGTTCGGGATGGTGTTTAGAGAAAAATTTGAGTCGAGGAAGCGAGCAGACCAGACGTGCCAAACAATGCAAAACTTTAACTGAATTTTCATCAAGGCTGTCCGTTCAGCGATCATTTTTTTAAAGGCTAATAAGGAAAAAGATTAATTTTAGCCTCTTTTAGTTCTCTCTTCTCATGGATGAACCCCTGTCCCCAATAAAACCTTTAAAACCAGCACAAGTCTTCATTGTTCCATGCATTGTACGCCTAAGTTAAACTGCCGTTCAACAGCCACTAGACGGTGTAATGATACAAGGAACAGTTCACATAGAAAAGTAATGATCAAAGAACGAAAACCAGCTAGAGTGAATGTATGTAAAAAAATTTCATCAATTGATTTGTTTCTTTATTGTTCAATCACAAAGTGCAACAAGTATGCGTTTATGTGAAAAGACTATGTGGAAACTGTTTGTCTAACGATTGTCTAGTGCAGCGGTTCTCAACCGGGGGCGAATCGCCCCCCCCCCTAGTGGGCGAAAATCAAATTTTGGGGGGCGATTTTCAATCAATTTTAGCTGTGAAAAATTTTGACATTTTTGCGAGTAAATTTTTTAAATAGTCAAAAATAGCTTTTGGGGGCGATAGCCGGGAAAAGGTTGAGATGTATTTACATTCATCTAACAATTTAATGGAACAAAACATACCGTAAAAATTGAGTATAACTTAAAAATCCTATCTACAAAATAGCACGGCCCGTATCCTGCGCGCGCGCGCGCACACACACACACACACACACACACACACACACACACACACACACACACACACACACACACACACACATTCCATTACGTGAATTTACAAAAACAAAAACACAAAAAACAGTTAGCGTTAATCAAGTTTTCATTATTATAATTGTTGTAAAATACTTTATTTGCATTAAATTAGTTTTCATTTAAAAATAAAGTTTAATTATATAATATTTATTTGTTTATTAAAAGCTCAAAAAATTATATTGAGAAATAGAATATTGTTTTATGACCAAAAATTATAAGGGGGTCCACCAAGAAAAAAAAGAAGGGAAAAGGGGTCCATGGGTCAAAAAAGGTTGAGAACCGCTGGTCTAGTGTATGAAAATGTTGCATGGAGAATAGAAATAAAACATCCCATCATTTTCTCCTTGTTTATTGCAAAAACGTTACAAAAATGAAAAAAAAAAAAAAAAAAAAGAAAACGAAAAACAAAAACAAATACAGCTAAAACTGGTAAACTCCTGGAACATTTTTGTACTCGTTTATTTTTCTCTTGAACTCCTTAACTGTAATTAAATAGCACTAGTGGGACCTGTGGAAATTCCACACCAGCATTTTTCATACGTAATGTATTGCTGCTAGACGTGGACGCTTAGTGTGAATGGAAACCCGCAATATTATTGTATCCCTTTTGTTAAAACTGTAAAAGTATTTATCTAAGTAATCTGGTTAATGTAGTGTCAGAATATATCTGGTTATTACGGTTTATCCAATATCCTTATAGCAGTATGTGACATATTTCCATTGTATGGATGTTCAGCATGAACAGAAACCCCACAATATTATTATACCATCTTTAGACAGAACAGATTCTATCCTTGGATCCTAGCCAGAAGATCAAGAAGATATATTTTAATTTCACATATGGCCCAAAAGTGATATAATTTTTTTTTTGTTTTGTTATTTTAATTCTTTTTTTTTTTTTTTAGATTGTGTCTTTGGCGATCAGGAGATCCTATTTATTAAAAAAGAGGATAAAATGTGATAACATACAACGAATATCAAATTATCATATCTATATACTAATTTAATGTTCGTAGCATGTTATCACCTTCTATCCTCCTTTTTAATAAATAGGATTTCTTGATCGAATAATTTATAATCTGGAAACAGTGATACACGTACGTACATTAAAAGTATTACAGTATTAATATATAGATGATCGTTCTCTTAATAGTCAACTATCTAATAGAAAATAAAATTGATATTTTCTGCTTCAGCAACATTTGTTTGTAGCGTGTGTAGCAGGTAGGGTTTCCATATTCTCCGCTAAAAGCGTTTTATGTAAATAGTTGGTGAAATGGGTGTAAATATTTATGGAAATTCGTTTTAAAATTGGGTTTTATAAAAAAAGTAATAACAACAGTCAACCTAGTTGTGTTGCGCTGAACTCTCCTGGCTTACACCACATCCAAAATTATTGTCTGGCGCTACCAGATCAAACTAATTGTAGATATCAGCTTCCTCACCAAAAATGCACTAAACATTAATGCTGTTTTCCTTTCCCTTTACAAAACTCAATTGTGTTCTGTAAAATCAAAAACAAAATTCCTCTACAAAGCAACTAAACTAACCAGCATGAATAAATATTTGAAGATATAAAGAACTTGAAGCATAAACACTTTTTCCAAAGTTACTGTATTCATCATTAAATAATCTGAAAAGAGTTGATATGCTGTAAAACAACCAAACTAAACTCCATGAATAAATATTAGAAGATATAAAATACTTAAAGCCGAAAACCTTTTTTTCAAAATTATTGGATATGGTATTAAATAATTCTTTAATTTTTCTTTATTGGAAATCCAATTGGATCCATTGATTATTTATGCACCAATACCATTTGTATGGCAACAGCACTGACCCTAGGTAGGTTGAACCAACTTCCTTTGAATGAGGAATTGCCAAGAAAATATTAAAGGCAAATGCGGAGTGCGCATTTTTGTATGTCCAAGAAAGGCTTTTTTCGCTGTTGTTCTCCGGGGGGGGGGGGGGGGTTACTATATCTTAGAACTGTTTATATACCCCCTAGATAATAATATCTACGATTTGCAAATGCACGTCGTGTCTAGACTTATTTTGATCGACTTTTATAAAATTTGCTCTATTTCGCTGTGTCGCATGCTTGTTTGACTTTTTAGTATAAATAAAGTGAAACTAAATTGAAACGATGTTTCTTCCTCGGCTTTCGCGCCAGGGACATCCAGAAAGCAAATCAGCTTTGATCAATGTGGTGAAAACCATCATATCAGATAATTGCTTTTCATTTGGACACCTCCATTTTTTATGAGAAGCTGGTTTCAACAACTTGGGGGGGGGGAAACTGCCTTGCAGCCAAACTTGAATGTGGGATTTCATTTTGACCTCATTAAATTTATGCACCTGTAAATTCACTTTTTGATCATTAAATTTCATCCATTCTCATTCCCCACCTTCATAGCGTTGAGGAAAGTTATCACAATTTTTTTTCGCTTTCGCCTCAAGGATTCTGGTTCGAGCCTACCTCCCTCGCCCAAACTTTTTTTTTGTTTTTTCAAACACTCAGGCAAAGCCGGGCACCCCCGTTAAGAAGTTGTAACATTGTTCGATTTTTGTTTTTTTTTCCATCACGTTCGCTGTTTTCTTTTTGTTTTTTTTCGATTTTTTTAAGTTTTAACATTGTTGTTTTTTTTTATTATTATTATATTTAAACAGCGTTATTACTTCACTTTGTTTTGATTTACCCCTCCCACACACACACCTCTAAACACCCGGGCAACGCTGGGTACCTCCGCTAGTCTATTATATAAATCTCACCTGTCTATTTAAATGTATGTATGCATGTTTGTATGTCTGCCTAAAACTTTCGACAGAGGTGACAGATTTTCACGAGATATGTATCGTTTTGAAGCTCGACCCTTCGGATGGCAAATATCGAAAAATTGGCTAGAAACATTAATTCCTTCATCCGCAACTGCATACTTTTTTACAAGGCGAAGTCGCTTTTTTTCACCGATATTTTCAAAAGTCATCCCCTCTTTTCAATAAACCTTCACCACTTCCGGTTTGGCGATGGATGCAATGGCAAAGACGTCATGTTTTTTCCTCTTTTGCGGTATGGGTTCGAGCTTGCCTGCCTACTACTACTTTTTTTTTTTTTGCTCAACACAAACAAACCTCCAAACACTCGGGCAACGCCGGGGACCCAGGCTAGTCTAACATATAATAATGAGATTTTAAAAGTTGGACTCGAATAGAACATGACATACTAAAGTTTGATTCTAACTAGCCAATTTTCACATGATTTTATCACTATGATAGCATATTCATGAAGTCATATCTGGACAATTACTAATATGAAAGCATTTTTTCGATTATGTCCCTCCCATCAAAATTAGCAAAAGGAAAGTTTCATCTTTAATTGAAAAATACAAAGAGTTGTCTTCCTTACATTTTCAACTTTCAATTTTAAAAAACGCGCAAACACGAAAATTATGAATTAAAATGTTTATGATTTTTTTTTGAGAATTGATTATATTCTTCAGACTACTGTTTTCATTCATCTTGAATGTTATTTTCAAAACGTTTCGCTCAATGTAACCTCCGACCTTCTTCAGGTGTATCTTGTCGAACTTGTAAATTTTTCTGCCGAACTCAAGAATCTGCATGGAATGTTGAACGGAACTCTTTATTTAATCTCCGAGAGCAGCATGTTCTCGTTCCGGTCAGCCATAATTGTGTAGAAGTCCTAAGTAATTTGCGATTGTAACTTACAACTGAATTTTACCAAATAAACTACAACTTATCTTACCACTAAGCAAAGAAAGATTGCAGAGTTCAACAAGATACACCTGAAGGTCAGAGCTTACATTGATCAAAACGCTGTGAAAATAACACTCAAGTCTGAAGAATCGAAATGAAGTTAAAATGACTTCTGTGCAGCTAGCATGGCATATTATTTATAAAGTTTTGATTTTAAAGGCAACAAATGTTTTGTTTATTAACATTAGCTAGATCTAATAAAAAAAGAAAAAAAAGAAAGAAAAATGATGTACTATGAAAAGAGAGTTGTAGTGCCAATAACCCACGTGTTAGAATATTGGATTTAATGGGTTTCCATTGCAGCGAAATGTGATACAAGGCCGGAATGTGGGGAAAAATCAAATCTCACTCCCTGAAGGCATTATCTGGTATAGGCACCCCATGTGATAGGCAAAAAAAAAAAAAAAAAAAAATCATCACCCATCTCTTCAGCCCAAACTGAATTATGCTTCGTGTTGACAAAAGAAGGGTTTGCTCATCAGCAAGGCAGCCTCTTGTTGCCAAGGATGCATCCCTCTCTACTGGTATGAACACATCCAGTGGTGAGAAACTCAGTCCATTCTAACTCTGCAAAAGATCATCATAGCCTCCATTAAGTCTCGAAAGACAATGGATACCCACTTCCTTGTAAGGGTGGATGTGCATGTAATTGTGAAGCAAGAGTTGCATAATTCGTTCCTACACTTTTCCTGATTTGGCACTCCTTAATTCCAGTGGCAAGGAAAGAACAAGGATGACTAGAAAAAATGCTGAGATAAATGGAGAGCACATAACAGCATTTGGTATTCTCAAATGGTCGCCAATTTTAGTACTTACTCATCTCAATGCCGCTGTAAAAGATACTCTCCGAAATAATCCGTTAGAAACAAGTGTGTTAGCATTATGCTGAAACAATGGAAATGTTAAAGATTCAGACTAGTAAAGCAATGAATTTGCTTTGAATTCACAACTCTGCATGAAAATAAACAAAACCAAATGTTCACCATAGACTCTTATGTCATAGTCAGAACCTTTCTACATTATAGACAGTTATTTTAACTTAGAGAGAGAGAGAGAGAGAGAGAGAGAGAGAGAGAGAGAGAGAGAGAGAGAGAGAGAGAGAGAGGGGGGGGGGTTCTTGGCATAGTCGATAAAGTAGACTTTGTAGAATTCAATTGTAAAGTTCTTCTCGAAGGTGAAAGTTCAATCTTCAACACTCAAAATACAATTGTAAATTACTTGGAACTTCTTCCCAATTATGGCTGATGGAACGAGAACATGCTACCACCGTGGATTACATAAAAAAAAAAGAAAAGTTCCGTTCGCAATTCCAATCAGATTTCCAAATTCAACAAGATACACCTGGAGGAAGTTAAAGACTACATCGACCAAAACGTGAAAATAAGACTCCAGACGGAAGAATGGAAATGATATGAATAATCAATCCTCATCTAAAAGATTTCAGAAAAGATAACAAAATAGAATCTCTTTTCAAGAAAAGTTCACTTAGATATGCGTAGGCGTTTGTCAAGTAATGATAAGATGTACCCATTTACCTTTGACCTATGTCAACCTTATTTATACAATTTAAAAAAAAAAATCAGATTCAAGGTGACCTCGCTTGATTTTTACTGCCCCTGCCCACAAAATTCAACCAATTAAAACAGACTTAAATCTACAAACATGAAATCTCTATTCAATTTTCTTGAATGAAAATCTTGTATGACAACATTTCTGAAGAGATCTTAATACAAGATCGTAAAAAAAGAAAAAAAAAAAATGTATTAATAAAGAAAACTTTCACACAGAAAAAGATCAAATCTGGAAGATATTCAACATTTTCGTTCATTTATTTTTAACAATTTATTCATTCAAACAGAAGACATTTTAACTAGTGTTAGGACGATCCAGCGGAATCGAGAAAATCCGAACTTTTTGAGAAATCGGTATCAGAAAAAAAATTGTGCTTATTACCCAATGCCAAAACTGATTCTTTTAATTGTTTATTATTTGGTTTATTTTGTTTAAGGCTTAATTGTCTATTGCTGGTACTAAAGATAAATTTATAAATATGTATTGGTTTTATGCTACAAATAAAATTAAAATACATAGACCACCCACTCAATTGTATTTTTACGTTCACGGTAATATATACTTTATATCACCTGTGTTTTTACGGTAAAAACAAAAACAAACTCTATAGCTAAATATTTAGTGATGTTGAAAAAAAAAAAAAAAGATCGGAATCGCTAATATCATTGGAATCTGGAAAAATTTTAGAATCGTCCCACCATTAATAAGATAATACCACAAACCAAATACACATATGATGACCAGGTTTAAAATAGAGCTTAAGCGATCACATGATGATAAACATTAAAAATTCAACATTTTTAAATACGTAGCATAAACCGTCCTCAAAAGTAATCAAATTTGTACATTTCATTCTTTTAAATCCTCTCATAGTATTCATCATAATTCAATCGACAATTCACTTCATTAAAGTGCCTTAACTTTAACTAGAATAAAAATTATGTAATGGATTTTGATCATAACTCGAATAAGGAATCTGCATATAAGGTTAAGTATGACTATATCTTGTTTTTAATCTTTGTGAGAGGACATAAAAATGGTGCAAGTCCCTAACTCCATATTACCATTATTTATTAATTTCATACCATCTTTACTGTTTTATGAGTGCCTGGTTCAAATGCAAACAATATTATTGCAATCTCTAATACAATATTAATAACACCATTGAAAACTGTGGAATCTTTTGTTCAAGTTGTTTGTTTTGGGGTACAGATTTTATTTTTTCAGTAAATGATAATTGAAATTGTTAAGTGGATAAAAATTAAACCTGATAAAAATCCGTCAGATTTATGATTTTAGACCTAAATAACTTCCATCCTAAAATACCGTGGGACTGCTTCCCAACTGACTATAAAATGGTTGTTTTCAAGTAAATAATTTCTTATTGAACCGTCCTCTTATATAATCAAACCCAACCCAAGTTCCATCATTACGTATCATCATGGTGTTATCTCACACTCATTAAACCTTATCCTAGAGTGGTCCTTACGCCTTAATAAGTGGGGTGCGTCAAATAAAAATATTTAAAAAAAATTTCTTATTTTGAATAGACTTTCATTTTCGATAACGTTGTTTCATGTTGTTACAGAGAAAAATACTGTTATTCGTATTTTTTTGTTTTAAATTATTTTTGCTTGAAATATTTATCATGGCAAAAAAAATATCGATAAGTGGGAATTATTTTGTTATCAGCCTTAAATTTCGCAATTATTATGTAATAATACTGATGCATTATTCTTTCGTTTAATAATAACCGTTAAATAATTCAGATGTTTATTCAGATAGAAACTGTTGTAGAAAGAATATATTTTTCAATTGTGATGGAAAAAAATAAAAATCAACAAGAGAAAATAATTCATAATTTAATTAAAGAATACAAAAAGAGTTGTATCCCTTGCAATTAAAATTTGATTTCTTTTTCTGTACAAATAAAAAACTAAAATAACTTCGCTGCATGTGACTTTTTCAAGAAAAGTTCACTTAGATATGCGTAGGCGTTTGTCAAGTAATGATAAGATGTACCCATTTACCTTTGACCTATGTCAACCTTATTTATACAATTTAAAAAAAAAAATCAGATTCAAGGTGACCTCGCTTGATTTTTACTGCCCCTGCCCACAAAATTCAACCAATTAAAACAGACAAATCTACAAACATGAAATCTCTATTAAATCTCCTTGGATGAAAATCTTGTATGACAACATTTATGAAGAGATCTTAATACAAAAAAAAAAAAAAATGGCAAGAAATAAAGGGAGATAACTCAAAAACAATTCATACTAGAATTGTTGTAATGCTTGATAATTTCTATTAATCGCTAAAAATGGTTTTCTTTATAAAAACATGATTAATTTTTATGATTCTTGGAATATGATAGGTTGTTTGGTCACGGGTATGTACAGCATATACATTAAAAAATTTTTTTTTTAATATAGAGGGAATTCTGGACAAGAACCTAAAAATTATAACAAATTCATTTTGGTAGCTCAATTAGCGACTGAATTATGACCATTCAAAATTAGAAAATTTGCCATCTTGTGTGCTATTAAACCAGAGATCAAATTTCATGATGTGTAACTAAAATGCAGGTTTTAAACAAGTGGAATTTTTTTTTTTACAAATGCATCATGTCATCCTGTGGCAAATAAAAATTAATCATCATGGAAGTAATAAGTATCAGATCAAACCAGCCTGACAAAATTCTATTACCTCTTTAAAAAACATACAACTTTGTTAATATAAGATAAATTTATTTCAGCAGCTAACACATTAAATCTTTGTGATTCTTGGAATATGATAGTTTGTTTGGTCACGGATATTTCCAAATAGTGAGGGGTGGGAAAAGGGAAAATAGAGAGAGAGGTAAGAAGACAATATCCTTTGCAATATCAGGTAACCCTGCTAATTTCTAATTTGACCAAATAATACGATTCAAAATACAGAATAAATCAAGATAGATTTTTCCTTGAATAGTAAAAGAAATTCTCAGATTTGGACGGCGTTAAATAAAAGCAGGCAGAAAAAATTTGATAACAAGGCAAAAAATTTAATTCACTAAAGTTTTCAACTTGGAAGTTTTGTGAAAGTGCGGAAAGGGGAAAATGTGGTGAAATCTTCTTACATTTCAACTTGTGCTATCTTGTTTATTTTGTACGTTATTGTGATTTGCATGCAAACACCTTTTTCTTTTTATAAAGCTACAATTATTTCTCTTGTGTCACTAATAGTTTTTCTTTCTAGGTTACTTTGTTCAATGGCTGTCGATTTATCTTTCACATGAAAAAATTGTTGATGATTTTCAATATGGTGTGAACGATATTGTGCATCTCTGCATCTAACGTTAACCCCATCTTAAAGATAAAAACAAAATACTCGTTAATATGGTAGGTTTAATATAGTTTTTTTATGGTCTTTCACGCAAAAACAAAATATCAAGTTGAACTCCAGTGAATGAAATACTAAAGAAATTTTTGCCTCATTTTCACATTATTTCCATCTCTTTTACATTATCTAACTTTGAGCCTGTTTATTGTACTGTCTATACTGTGGAGCTGCTTTTCAGTTGACTACAACATAGTAGCTTTCAATTCCAATATAAACAAATTCTTGTTTAGTTGTTCTCCTAAATAATCAAATTTTCCACTACTACCAATCATTATGGTGACGTCTTTGATATTACACACACCTTCAAACACCCGGGCCATCTGACCCTAAAATCTGAGTAGCCTTTGAGATGACAAACAGCAAAATACCACCCCTTCACTGTTAAGGTCCGTATATGCCAGAAAGCCTTCTATTCTAATAGTTTTTTCTTCACACTGGAAGACTTTGAAATTCCCTCCTTGTTTCCTGCTTCCTGACTGTACTAACATGCAGAAGTTTAAATGTGAACAGACATTCCCCTGCTAAACTCCCCATAGTCCCCTGTTAAACACGATCCTACATAGTAGTCCCTTACATTCGAAGTAGCAGTGTACTTTGTTTAGAGTAAAAAAAAATAAACAACAACAAAAAAACAATAAGTAGCTTTAGTATTTTCCTTAGGATGTGATTTACAAAATTCACATGTACATCTAAATTCATCCTACTGACAAATTCCAGTAGGATGTTAGAGGCATCTGCTATTTATCTGCTATGTACATACTCCCATGAAGCAACTTTTGGTAGACACCAGGATAATTTCTAATTTGACCAAATAAAAGGTAGACAGAAAATCCCTTGCACCAAACATATCTGACAAATATTTGTGCATTTAAAAAAAAAGTTATTTTCAATCGATTTCATCGATTTTTAATGTTGCATCCTGATGGACGTTTCATTTTTAAAATATTTTTTATTAATTCTCAACAGAGAATGGGTGACGAATATGTCTTCTACACCAGCCATCCATAAAACCCGGGAAGAAATTTATCAAGATAACGTTATTCCATAATCACTTTCTCCCTCTCCTCTGATCCACATTAGACTCCATAGAAGAGGCGGAGTGAGAGAGGGGAACAAATGTGATTTATTTGACAAAATTTCCTACTTGCCACAGTGGGTCAATCAGTTAGTATGCCTCATTTAAAAACAGAGCTTGTCAGTTCAAATTTCATTTTTGTCATATAAAGAATTCAACCCATTCTTTCTCTGCCCAGTCCATTCCTCTCTACTTGGACACACACACAGAACTCTCATTTATATAATGGACCTTTTTAGGAACGAGCTCTCAATTTTCTTTCCAAATTGATATATAACACTGACCCCCCACCCCCTCTGACGAAACCTAGCCCAGTCAACCCATTGAATAATTATTTTCTAAATTTTAGATATTATACATCGAGGCAAAGCCGTTCAAGACAATAACTTTGTAGTGGTTTGTTTTATAGTTTTGTAGTTTTAGCTGGATATACACACAGATGTTTGCTCATCATATAATAGATGTTATGCTTCTTATGTACAGATTGGCAATAAAAGTGAAATTAATTGCCTTTTTAAATCAATATCCCCAGTTGGAAAAAAAAAATCCCCAAATCAAAGAATTAGCTGAATTTTTTAAATATTTTCATATGTTAATATGAATTATTTCATATAAATAAACAAAAGAGATTTTTTGTCACTTAAATTACTTTACTCCACCTCTTTTATTCAATGGTGTAAATACATCTCATACCCATAGTCAGAACTCAGCAACCACCTTTATAAAGTTACAACACCCTGAAAGTGCGAACGAATTAGCATTTAAATTAAAGCTTTTAAAGTATATTTCTTTTACACTTATATTTCCGAGTTTTAGGATTATTTCCTACCGAGAATTATTTAAAAATTTTGAAATGTTTATTTTTCATTGCATCGTTAGGGTGTTATTTCTTTGTAAAAGTGGTTACTAAGTGTCGTATTTAATCCTTGAAATGAAAGAGTAATTTCAGTGACCTTAAGTTTTTTTTAAATAAATATCTACTATATAAAAGACAGTTGTAAGTAGGTCCAGATAAAAGTAAAAAATTAAAAAAACAAACAGCCATAAAGTTGATATATTCTTGGTCAGTGTTGCCCTAGATAAATGATATTAAAACTTTAGGAAAAACATTTATTCTTTGACCCTAAATTGGTGCAGATTTCGCCAAGGGAGGGGGGTCGTTATTTTTTATGATTTTCTATAAAAGGAAAGTAACCGCTTTTTTTTTATCAAGGGGTTACTTATCTTATGTTGACTCATTCTTCAAGGAATCTATGTAAAGGAGAGTTGTATGTTATTGTATATGCGTGTATGTCCAGAAAGAGGAATAGGTTGGGTGGAGTTAAAAGAGAAGGTGAAGAGAGGGAAAATAAAGAGACATATAGAGAGAAGTAAAAAGACAAAGTTTCAATAGAAATATGTTATCCTTTGCAATACCAGGTAACCTTGCTAATTTTACTATGAATTAACATTCATCTCTTATATAAAGGGCAGTTATGTGTGTATGTTTATATATATATATATATATATATAGCTAAAAGAGCAAAAACTTCTAATGAAAAACCTGCAAAGTTCATATTATCTTGATCGACATTGCTCCAGATGTATGATATCCAAAAATAAGATAAAATTATCCATCCTTTATATGTCAACTGGACCAGGTTTTGTCGGGGGGAGGGGGTCGTTTTTCAGCCATTTTCAATGTTATCTATAATATAAATCTCACCTGTCTGTTTAAATGTATGTATGTATGTATGTATGTATATTTGTCTGCCTAAAACTTTTGACAGAGCGTGACGGATTTTCACAACATTGATATCATTTCAAAGCTCTACGTCTTGAATGACAAATATTGAAAAATTGTCCAAAAACATTAATTTCTTCACCTTCAACTGGACAGTTTTCTATAAGGAGGGGTCAATTTTTTGTGAGCCATTTTTACAAGTCATTGTATCGGTTGGATTGACTTTGCCTAATTTCCAAACTTCTGGTCGCGTCATGGAGTAGCAGTAAGACACCAGATTTTCTTTTACTTTCTTTTCCACCTTCGCACTACAGGTTCGAGCCTGCCTGCCTACTACCACTTTTTTTTTTTGCTAATACACACGCCTTAAAACACCCGGGCAATGCCGGGCACCGAGGCTACTATAATAATAAAGAATTGATTCTATAATAAATATAAGATCTGCATAAATTGAAATATATTTAAATGTATTTTTCAGCCGGGCAAGGTCAGCCAGCTTGTTACTATATTTATAAAATTAATAATCCTTCTTCCAAAGCTCGTCAGCCGTTTTGTTCATTTTCACATTATAGTACCCCCTCACATATACACACCCAAAACCTAAATGTCCACAACAAAAATGCGTATTGTCATCATTATTCTTTGCACTATTGTTCTCATCTTTAGTGTTATTTTCACAATACTGGTGCTATCAAATCACACTGTTTGAAGATACTGACTTTCTGACCTCAAATACACCAAACATTAATGTTATTGTTTTTTTTTTTCCTTTTGTAAAACTCAATCATGTTCTGCAAAGTCATAAACAAAAGCAACAATTTTCCTATACAAGAAAAGCAAACCAAACACCATGACTAAATATTTGAAGATATAAACAACTTAAAGCATAAAAACTTTTTCAAAATTATTTGATTCTGCATTAAATAATCAGAAAAGGGTTGATATGCCATAAAACAAATCTATTTTCACAATGTTTTAGCCGATGTAACCTCCAGCTTTCTTCAGATATATCTTGTTGAACTTAGGAATCTTTCTGTCACATGTCCGGAAGAACCCGTGGTGTAGTGGATAAAGTACTTGGTAAAATTCAGTTGTAAAGTTACTTTTCTGGAGGTTGAAGGTTCAATCCTCAGTGAAGGTGACACTAAAAATACAATTTCAAATTACTTAGGACTTCTACCCAGTCATGGATGACAGAGCAAAAATATGCTACCCCTAAAGGGTAGCATATTTTTGCTCTTATTAAATAAAGGGTTCTGTTTGAAATTCCGAGCAGATTCCAGAGTTTGGCAGAAACATTTCCAAATTTGACAAGATACACCGGAAGAAGGTCAGAGGTTACATCGATTGAAACGTGAAAATAACACTCAAAATGAGAACAGTAAAAAATCCAAATAATGAAAATTATCAAATCTCATCTCAAAAATTTGGAAACGTTACAATAAAAATTCATTATCGATTAAAAACTGATATCGCGCTTCAAACTTTAAATTTGATTGAGAAACTTTGTAATTTTGTAGTTTCTAATCCAAAATAGTGGCGACTGTGATGTCATTTAATCGTCTGCTATTTTAAATGGTTGGTTACATTTTGTTATATTTCGGATTCATTTATAAGAAGCAGATTTTATTTTTACAATAAAATTAAAAAATAAAAATAAGAAAAGAAATATTTTATAATAGTAAATTTTTTTTTTTTTTTTTTTTAATAAATGGATCCGAAATAAAACGAAAAATAATCTTTCAAAAATAGCAAACAATTCACGTCACAGTCGTCCACCATTTTGGATAAAAAACTACAACATTACGATGCATTAAAATGTTTGATAATCCATCAATATAATTAAACAGAGATGATTCAATTGTACTATAGGAACTAGTGTTGGGACAATTAATCGGAATTCGGAAAATGAAAACTTTTTGAGGATATCAAAATTTTTTTTTTTTAGCCTGATTCCCGATTTTAGAAACGATTCTTTTACCTATTTATTATTTGTTCAAAATTTGATTTTCTCTTTATTTTTTTTTTTATTGTTGGCACAGGTGAAAATAAAAACTGAAAATCACACGAGTTTATTAAAATCTTGGATACAATACATAAAGAGAAAACATGAAGTTTGTCAACATAAAAAGAATTATATCTGGATTTCAAAGTAGATAAGGACTCTTCACTAAATACCGCCCCCCCCCACCCCGCCAAATGAAATTCTACTTTTTTTTTTTTTAACGATTTTATAATAAATATTATATTGAAATTGGGAATATAGGAATAGAATAGGGTATTGCATCGGAATCAGGAAAAATATTAAAATCTTACTATCACTAATAAAAATTGAATAAAAACGGTGTCGGTTACAAATGTGATTTTGTCTGGAAATAAAATTCTAATTTACTTTTTAATGTATTTAAAATTTATTCTAAATTTGTAAAAATAAGTCAGAATTTTATTTAAAGACAAAAAATATTTTATCCAAAATGTGGTTGAAAACCATAGAAGTGTGAGAGATATTTCAACAACTGCTATTAAACTACTTACTTAATCTCTATATTCAAACTAGCAAAGCTACGCAGCATTGCCCGGGGGACATAATAAACAGAAGAGGTTAGCAAGTGTAACATCATATTAAGACTTCTATCTCTTTTACACCTCTCTCAATCTAACTTTCTCCCACTCTTCCCTGTTTCTTCACACATTCCTCTCATTTAATACATTGAATATAATGTCAGTCACCTCTCTTTATATAATCTATTATCATGCTGATCCAAACTTTGTAGGTGTTTGTTTTGTAGTTTTTGACTTTTAGTTGGGCATACACATAGACAGCGGCCGTTCATATAATAGACTAGTAGGTCTACTTGTCATTGCTCGGAGCAAAAGTATAACATTTATACAGGGTGACCCCCCCCCCCAAAAAAAAACGTGATATCTCCATTATTTATTCACCGATTGCCCTTATTTTACAGGACATGGCAGAATCAACGACCGTGAGTACACCAAGACCCCAGTGGGAGCTGGGACAAAGAATACACTGTGTTAAATTTCGTTGGACAAAACACTAAGAAAAGGGGCCTAATTAGAGTTTGGGCACGTTTTTTTTTTTTTTTTTTTTTTTTTTTTTGAGTCACCCTGTATTAAAACTACTATCTCTAATCAGTTCAGTCGATTCCTCTCTCGGAACACACACAGACAACTTATTTTTACAATTTCTCGAGAAAGGAGTTAGCATAAGGGAATGAACTCCTCCATTACAAAAAAAAAAAAAAAAAAAATCAGAGTAATTTCCCTTTAGGAAATAAAATCATTGGTAAACCGATCCCTTGACAAAATCGCACCAGTTTATGAAAAAAAATTTTTCTCTAAATTTTAGACATTATTCATGCAGGGTGACACCAATCAAGAACACAAATTTGAGGGTCTTTGGTTTGTATTTTTTAAGCGGCTACATACACTGAAAATAGAGCCATAAAATCTGACATAGTGATATGGGACAAAAAGGAGAAAGAAACAACCTTAGAAGTTAGTGTCGCCAACGATGCTGGGTTAAACACAGCTGAGAGGGAAAACATAATGAAATACAAAGGTCTTATGACATGAAAAGAAACTGGAATCTGATCTCTAGGATTCCAGTAATTATAGAAGCAACTCGATTCATGAAAAATTAAAAAAAAAAACTACCTGGCAAATATACTAAGTGAAGCAAGTGCAAGAGAAATTCAAACAATTGCACTTAAAAAGACGGTCTGAATGCAAAAAAGATCTCTCGGTTGGAATATCTGATTTAGCAGGTAGATGTTTGGCATCCGGTAGGATGCCCGATCTCTAGCTTGAGCAAATTGATAAAAAAATAAATAAATAAAAAAAACATGTAAAAAGATGACTTGCAAATGACATGATCTTTCGCATTATTTGGATTCATCAGACTACTGTTCTCATCTTTCACAACGTTTCGATCGATGTAACCTCCTTCTTCAGTTGTATCTTGTCAAACTCGGGAATGTTTCTGTCAAACTTCGGACAGCATTTTGAACGAAACCCTTATTTAGTTCACGGAGTAGCATACTCCTGTTCCATCAGTCATGACAATTCGCAATTGTATTTTTCAATCGCCCACACTGAGGATTGAACCTTCAACCTTCAAGTGGATATCACTTTTACAATATACTTTAACCACTGTGCCACGGGTCATTGCGTTCACAAGGACCCATGGCACAGTGGTTAGAGTACTTGGAAAAATCAATTTTGAAATTCTGTCCAAATTCCCGAGTTAGACAAGATACACCTGTAGAAGGTCGGAGGTTACATTGACCAAAACGTTGTCAAAATAACACTCAAGACGAGAACAGTAGTCTAAGGAATCCAAATAATATGAATAACTAATCCTTATCTCAAAAATTCAGAAACGACATCTTCCTTAAATGAAATAAGCACTATACTGGTTGGAATGGGGGCAATTGGTCTAATGAAATTTTTTAAAAACATTACTTAGACGCAATCCATGAAATACCAAGTTGCAGGAAAATACAAACACCAACTCTTAGAAGAACAGCAATCTCAAAAGATCGCTTTGATATAAACAAACCTCGTGTGCGTGGTCCCCCCCCTCTGATGCGGCATGTGAGATGACACCACAAAAAATAGTGAAGAAAGGATGAATGTGAAAAGTGTGAAGGGCCAACGTTGCCTTCACATTTTCGCCAAGTTTCAGAAAAATCTAATGGATGGGCAAAAGTTATGGGGCAAAAAGTGTCATTTTTAAAATTTTTGGCCATTTTGGGGCATTTTTGACTTCTTTTGAGCCCCTGAGGACGCCAAATCTCGGTGTAAATGGATAACAGTGAAGTTTCAGGCCTTAACACATGTATATTCGAGTTGACTACCATGTAAAACCACTATCAAGTTTTTTGTTGAGAAATATGAAAAAAGAGCCACAAAAAGGAGCGTTTTTAGCACTAAAAGTCCCCGGAGATATGAGCCAGATTTTTTCCAGGTTCACCCATACTGGATTTATATTAAGAACAATGGGCTCCATATTTTGACAAGTTTCAGAAATATCTAATGGACCGATCAAAAGTTATGGGGCAAAATGATCATTTTGGGTCATTTTGAGGCATTTCTTTTTTTTTTTTTTTTTTTTTACCTCTTTTGAGCCCATGGGGATGCAACAGGAATTTTCGCAAAAATTTTTTTTATTGTGCACATTTATTTAATAAAATGGAAAACATAGCTCCCTCTCCGATAAATCGGGGGAGGGGGGGGGGGCAATTAGTACAAGCAAGTGTTTGTCCTCAAAAAGAAGATCCATAAAAAAAGGCAACTGCACTTAATGAAATTAGATCCACCAGAATGCATTTCAATTCTTCGTAAACAAATCAGCCATTTTAATCTTGCTAATAATGGAAACATAATGAAAATTTGAAAGCATTTAAACTGTTGAATAGAAAGTCATTTTGATTTTCTGAGTACATTTCAAATTTTTTATATTACATCCAATAAATTCAAAACATACAAAATAATTTAGTTCAATCAACAATTTCAGTTAATTATATTGTGATAATTACATTTAACTTACAAAATATTATTTAAAATATAATTTGGTTAAAAAAAAATTGGTGATTGCTTATTGGCGAATTTTTAAACCAACACATTTCAAGTAGAAAACATTATGTACTTACATGTCATGTCGAAATGAGTATAAATTCCAAAAATTACGAAAAATATAACAGTAGAAAAATAGAATTTATCGAACTATCGTGTTTTATCGTATGTTTTAATGTGGAAAAGTTGTGCGACCAATTTAGTATGACAAGCAAGCGGGTCCGTCATCTGGGGACGTAATTGTAGCTGATATTTTAAAATAAAAAAAATGCATCTAGCACATACTGGCCATTTTTTGGTAATGTTTTTGAATGTATAGTAATTTCGCCATATGTAAGCACGTATTGTTTTTCACCTGAAATGTGTTTTTTTAAAAGATCACCAATCTACCCAGCAAAAAGATCACCAATCTACCCAGCAAAAAAAAAAAAAACAAAAACAAAAAAAACATGATAGATCTCGAGCAACTCCGATTAGGTAGAGCTAAAAATTTATAAGAATCCAAGTTTATTGAACCTTCCTTTTTTTTCGTTTTCCTTCCTATAAATCTCAACAACTGTTTTATTCAACTTGATATTAGATATATAGTACGTATTATATATGACCCCCCTCCCCGAAATATCCCGATCCAATTACTCTCCCCTCTCTCCAACTTGGCCTTAGCCCTACTCCTCCATTCGGTTAGCAAACTCAATTCACTGACTTCCCCAATTTTTTTCTTCTTTCCACCAACTTTAAAAGCTAGTTGTGCCTCCAAGCAAACTCAATTCTTTATTACCAATGCTGTTAGTTATTATTACTTATAAATGCCACTAACTTTACAGCACTCGCGATAAAACCAAGCGATAAATATGGGAAAAGCGAATAAACGACAAAGAGCAATCCAATTAACTCATTATATATATATATATATATATATATATATATATATATATATATATATATATATATATAAGTTATATTTATCTTTAGCAGAAGACGTCATAGGTAATTATATATAAAAAAAAGGTTCTTATTCAGAATTCAACCTAATTAAAAAAAAAATTTTTTTTTAATCTTTATGATGTACGTACCGTAATGGAACAAAGATGTCATAAAAAAAAAAAAAAAAAATTACATTAAATTGATCAACTAGTTTTGATCAAATAGTTTGTTTTTTTTCATATATGGAAAATCATTTTTTTTTTTAATTTACGATTTTGATAGTAAAATGTAGCTATTACAAGGCTGATTTTGATCTCGATAGTTGAGTTGCCCTTCTTATTTATTAAACACGGCGGATCAAAAAAACGTTTAAGTTTCTCACAAAATTTGATTAAGAAAACAACAAATATATATATATAATACTTGATCAGGTTATATGATTTTTGGAATATGAACTTTTCATTCGGTAACGCGTACGTAAATCGTTAAGGTTCTATATTTTTATCTTTTAATTAGGTCTAATTCTGGAATGGCATCCCATAGTTATTTTCGATTTTACAAAAATGACAAACATGAAAGATAAAGATTCTCCTTGTCGCTATACGAGTAAAGTTAGACACAATGTCAGCTTTTAATGTGGTAGTGGAGGAGGAGGAGGAGGAGGAGGAATAATAATAATAATAATAATATGATGATGATGATGATGATGGGAAGGCTTATTAACACCCAAATTCCAATTAAGACCAGTAGTCATTGCCAGCGAGAAATTAATGGTAAAAAACGACTGTTGTGATAACGCAGCTTCATTTGCAAAGGTTATCGAAAGAGGTGGAGAGTACTGGAAATCGGAGGAGACATTTCACCCAGATTCCAGGGAACACTACTAGTTGTTGTCGGCGATTAAATCTCTGATGATGATATGTGTGAGAACTCGTAACGAATACTTGGTCTTTCCTCCTGACCGAAGATGAGGGTAACCAGTGTTAAAGAGTGACACTGGAGTGAAATAGGCCACGAATAACAACCCCATTTTCTCCCAACTTTCCCAAAAAATTGATGCTTCCCTTATGGATTGCAACAGACATTTATGATATAGCCATTGAAAGTGCATCATTCTTTTTTTGCTCCACATTCTGAAGGAAGTGTTAATGCCAACCTATGCACTTTCTTTTTCGCTAATTAATAAAACTTTTTGCCGATTTCTATTTCTATTACGTGCAAACTCTACATGACATGATATTCTTGAAGTGAGAAGGAAGGCCATTCCTTTTTAAATGTTGGATGGAAAGCAAGAATTTTTCTTAGAATTAAGTGATCCGGGTAAAGTGGGTTACTCTGTAATTTTACATACGCGATTAATAATATAGACGGAGATTGTTATAGAAACTCAAGCTGCATACCCAAACCAAATTCCAAAAAATGCCCAGTGTTGGTTCCTATTTTGGAATATCCCATGGTTGTTTCACATTTGTGACTTCATCATACACGATTTGGTTGATATGCAACATCTGTTACGAGTATGTGCGCCCTGCGCGTAATCATGGGATAACAGGATTTTCTTTTTTTTACTATAGAAAACAAAAGTGGTTTTCATTTTGTTGTTGTTGTCTCCCTGATTCTACTTTCGCTTTTTCTCGCTCACATACTCCTATTCAGAATTCATAACAGTGGGCGCCGACATCAATGGACTTTTTATTTTATTTTATTTACTTTTATACCAAAATGGTCATTAACAATTTATTATTTAAGTCTAACCTATTTCAAACTGATATAAATTATTGTACATTAAAAATAAATTAAAACAAAAATAATTTATTTCTAATCAAGTAAAAATGTCATTTTTTTTTTAACTTGATTACTAAATATAAAAGTTATTCTAGCAAATTACCTAAAAATTTAATAAACAAAAATATCGTAAAAACTGAATTTAACTTGGAAATACTATATAAAATATTAGCTTTTTAAATTTAGTAATAAAATTAAAAAAAAAAAAATGGAATTTTTACTTGATTAAATAATTCGAAATAAAAAATGATTTGTTTTGATTTAATTATTTTTACAGTTTAATAATTTGCATCAGTTTGAAATATGTTAAACTTAAAAAAAAAAAAAAATTAAAGAAAAACACACACCAAAAAAAAAAAAAAAAATGTCCACCTATGTCGACCCACTGCTATGAATTCGGAATAGGAGCATGTAGATAAGAAAAAAAAACGAAAGTAGAATCAGGGAGAAAAAAAACTACATGAGAACCAAAACAAATAAATGTTATAAAAAGCAAAATACGTTATTCTTCTACGTAGCTTTTTTAAATATATATTTTAACATATTTTTAAAGCGTTTATTCAGTTGGAAAAACGAGTAGTGTCGAGTGTTACGTGAGAACAAAAAAAATGTCGCTGTAACATTTATTGGGTGAGTTTCTATCAGTATTTTTGTTTAATTTTCTATTTTTGAGCGATCATCGAAACTCTAAAGATGTAACCTTTTGAGGTCGGGCATTTTTTCTTGTTCTCACGTAACACTCCGCATTACTTGTTTTTCGAACTGAATTTTTACAAAATAAGTTAAAACACTAAAAACTTATCTAGGTAGAAGACATCCTGACTTTTGATAACATTTATTTGTTATATCATTTTTTAAAATCACTTTTTCGTTTATCTATAGTAAAAAATTGCCCAGGATTTTTTATTGAGGGGGAAAAAGTAAAATAACTTTAATATAAAGGTGTTGATGGAAAAATACTTAGTGCTTATTTTTATGGTCATTTTTAAACTCTTGGTGTCCCTATACACCCTAGTAATCCTTTTCTCAAGATACGTAAAGTACTTCATAAAACTTGGTACAGTTTATTACTGGGGAACATTACTACGATAGGCGTAGCAAAAAGAATGCCTCCTATCTTTTTTTATTTTGCCTGAATGGATCAGGAGGGTTGAAAATTGCATTGTTATGACTGGATATATGCATACATGACCTGAAAGTTTCATCTTTGTTACAGATATTGACGGTGTGAGGACTAAGAAGGCAACCCCTGTCATGGGTGTGCATCAAAATGCATCATTGAATTTCTCCATGCACAAAAAATTAAACCGATTAACATTCATCGGCGTCTATTGAACGTTTACGTAACCCATGATGTCAGAACAGTTGATAGATGGACTCGTCGATTTCAGAGTAGCGACAAAGATGCGAGTGACAAAGTATCGTCACCCCACTACATTGAGAATGGTGGTGACTAGAAAAATAAATTCTGTAGCAGAAAAGATCACTCGTTTTAATGGTACAATTCCCGTCTTTGTAGCTATTCAACTTTTTTTTTTAATTGAAAAAATAAACAGGAGGCATTACTTTTGGAACGACCCTTGTATTAGTGATGAGAAGATCCCAGTATTTTCCCCCGATTTCGATACAATTACAGATTCTGAATCTTTTTAAAAGTTCTAAATATACATGGGAGGGGGGGGGTTACTGTAATATGTGCGTATATTTTCGCAAACATACACATTTGTGGGAATGATCTGTAAGTTTAGTTTTACTAATAGTTTAAAATCAATAAATGTTCATCATTATTACGAGCTATGGAAAAACAAGTTCTAAACAAAAAGAAGCAATGAAAAGAATCGTTTTTGGCATCGGAAAATGGGCACAAAATTTTCCGATTCCGATTTATCGTTCCAACACTAATCACTATGGATTGTCTTTATTTGGTTGAATGCCGAGATCCCATTTCCACCCTTCATGCATTTTTTTTTTGGGGGGGGGGGGGTTATAAACGTGACACATTTGTCTTTTGCTAATAATGATGACGAAATAGAAAATCTTTAAAAAAAATCGTTCGAATCTGGTTTGCGTTATCCATTTAAGCTCGATATCTTGCCGGATGTTACCCAAACTTTGGTAAAACGGTCAATTTTTACGACGTGCTCCACTGCTCCAGCCCAGTGTATTATATATAAGCACTCCAACCTCCCCATATTAAGAACGTTTTCACAGCGTGCTAACCAATTCAGCTAAATTTTGAAAGTTAAATAAATTCATTGTAAAAATTCTTATTTTTTTTGGGTCTATTTCAAAGATAATTAGTAAAGTTCTGAAATATTGAATTAAAAAAAAAACAAAACAACAAAAAAAACACCTTGTGTGTACAAAAAATAGCTTAATTAGCCCCCAAAATCGAGGGATTCTGCCCTTCACAAAATCACAACAAATGGAAATTTTATAAACATCGATTATACGGAAGCCCCAATCTAAGAAAGTCTAAGAATGGGGTGCTGGTTTTCTCCCCCCCCCAGATGTGCATCCGTACATTCCTATCCTGAACGTTTGTATCATTTTTTGTCATTTTTTAAATTTAATTATTTTTATATATTTTTTTTATTTTTCCACATTATGTAAAAATTATGTTACACCGAAAGTTTCACATTCATGCAAAGAAGGAAAACATTACATATAAAAATTATGCGAAACCTTTAATTAAAAAAAACAAAACAAAAAAAAAGTAGAAATATTTTTTGCAATTATATTTTTTTGTTTGCGTGAAAATATTAAATAAACAATGCTTAATTAAATGATAATATTGGTAGTTCAAGAAATTAATCTTTCTTCAAGTTATATCGAATTCATGAAAACGGACGTTAGGGGCTTTTTTTCGTAATGTTTCTATAAAAATTATTATTATTTTTTAATTGTTATAATTTACGATGCTTTATTTTCATAAAAAAAGCAAAACTAAATTCATGCACTTTTAAACTACTGAAAACCATAACTTTAGTAAAGGTATTTTTTGTTTAACCGAAATAATACATTTCCCCTAAATAACAGGTTCATTATATTTCGTGATCATCATTTGATAAATACTGAAAATTTCATTCAAATGAGTTAATTTCTTGATTTTTTTGAATTTTTTATTACGTTAAGGGAGAGGGCAAAATTTTTATACATTTTGAGCATCAACATTCATTTTGCACGTACCTAGTTAATATATATACCATTAAATAAAGTAGATGCTTTTTGTCTATTAGTTCTATTTTTAATAATTTCCAACTTCTGAATAATCGTCTTCATTTCTGCCAGGAACCGACCAATATAATCGCCATATTTGTCACAAGTCCGAGTACTTTCCAATCCTTCTGGATTTATCATTAAAACTCTAACCTGATTATAACAAATAACCCTTTCCCCTCCACTGATCTGCTTGATAGGACTAACTTAGTTTATGAATTCAAATGTCCTTTGGGAGATTGTGTCTCCGACAATTAAGGTGTGAAAACGTATACATAGGTTTGACTACCACCACCTTCTCGAGAAGATTAACCATGCATCACTCCGAAAACAGTGCTATATTTAACCACTTGACTAATCAACGTTCGCGTCTCCTGTCACAATTTAGGAAGATTTTAGGGTGCTAGTGCAGAGAGTGATCCGCGCTATTTTTTAAATCGTATTTCCAAGTTTAATTAAAGTTTTATATGTTTTTTTTATTCAATTGTAAGGTTAAAGTACAGAATATGTAGAAAACACCCTCCCCATGTTAAGAATAGCTTTTTAAATAATAACGTTATTATTTACGCCCGGATCACTCTCTGCACTCTGCACTAGTACCGATTTTAGTAAACACATATATACTTGAACAGACCAATAATAAACGAAACTTGAAATACTAGAAGCATTGTTTGAAAAAACTATAAAAATCTACTATGAATAAAATAAACTTTATCAATAGTAGTAACATCTTGAAATGTTTGTAAAGTTATTAAAAAAATTAACCGGTGGAAAAAAGAAAAACAAAAAAACAAAAACACTAATACATTGTTCAAAACTAGATTAATCTATCCCTGATGATGAACCCAGAAGGATCGGAAAATACTCGAACTTATGATAAATATGGCGATTACATCAGCCGGTTCCTGCCAGAAGTGAAGACCGTTATTCAGAAGTTAGAAAGGATAATAAAATAAAAAAATAAAATGATACAGAACTAATAGACAAAAACTGTCTATTTTATTTAACGAAATATGCCTAAGAAAAAAAAAATATACTGTATATATATATATATATATATTAGTGTGTGTGAGTGTAATAATATAAGTCTAATACTGTTAAAATAAATCCAGTTGATACACATAACGATTCTAATTTCGAAACCCATTCTTAACACGAACCATAAACTAAGAAAAAAAAAATCATTTAATGTCAGTAACAGTACAACAACGTCTCGGTATGTACGTGTAAGTCAGTAATCTTTTAAACCAACGCATTTCAGGTGAAAACATTACTTACGTGTCATGTCGAAATTAGTATACATTCCAAAAATTACGAAAAATGATCCAGTAGAAAAATAGTTGCAACTAAAAATAGAATACTTGAGTTTTATCGTATGTTTGAATGTGAGAGAGTTGTGCTCTGTGCGACCAATTCAGGATGATAAAAAAGGGAGATAACCCTCGACTTAGATAAAGGGTCCTTCCACAATCTCAGAACATAATTGTGGATGATTTATATACATTTATAAATATATCTAGTACACCTCCTAACTTGTCATTTTTCGTAATTTTTCAAAATTTATAATAATTTCGACATGACACGTAAAGTACGTAATGTTTTCACCCGAAATGCGTTGGTTTAAAAGATCACCCATCTACACAAGCATCCGGCTCAGTCATTTACGGCGTGTTTCGTGAATTGTAATAGTTCTGGCCGTGCAGGCAGGGTCTCTTCATATAAAAGTACCCCCAAAATAATATAAAAATGGATATTAAAAGCTTTTAAAAAAAGAATCAGCTAAAACTTTCGAGAAACTTAATTCCTTAGTCTTTTTGACGCGTCTCATTAATGTGAAGAAAAGTTTTCATAAAATGAAACACAGATGTAAATAAAAATAGTTAAACTAAAACTTAGATGTTTTTTTTCCTTTACTTAAAAATAGGATATCGCGTGTTGTATTGATACAAGTTTCACACGCACACACGCAGAGACGCGTGTGCGCGCAATAAGCTAACGAAGTGCGTGCAGACCAACAACTGCGAAAAGTTGTTTCACACCCACGATCGAATTTTTAAAAAATCATAAATGAAATCAATTCATCTAGTGTCTCTCAACACACACACACACACACACACACACACACACACACACACACACACACACGGTCTATAATTAAAAATAAATAAATAAAGATATACACAAACAAAATGTTAACAGAACGCAGGTGCTCTTTCTCTTTACTAAACGACAAACTTGGATAATGAAGAATATTCCCTCCTATCCGCTTGATTTTTCAACTTTTCTTTTGGATAAATTTAATTGGTCGCAAATTCTATTTCTGGCCATGAAGTTAACGACCGTGTTTTATATATATATATATATATATATATATATATATATATATATATATATATATATATATATATATATATATATATATATATATATGGTGTTAGTGCAGAGAGTGATCCGCGCTATTTTTTAAATCGTGTTTCCAAGTTTAATTAAAGTTTTATGATATGTTTTTTTTATTCAATTGTAAGGTTGAAGTATAGAATAAGTACAAAATACCCTCCCCTCCGCATGTTAAGAATGGCTTTTTAAATAATAACGTTATTATTTACGTCCGGATAACTCTCTGCACTAGTACCTATATTGCTGTAATTTTGTAATGCAATGCATTACAATATAAAATTTTGACAAAGTTTTAATGCAAAAATAAAGTAAAAAAACAAAAACAAACAAGAAGCGGTTAAAGGAGTTAATAATTTAATAATTATTCACGATAATTATATTATTAATAGGCATAAAGATCACTGAATGTGACTTCCGCAAATTTTAAACCAATTGTTTTTATATTTAAGTCCACAGATTTAAAATAAATATACCTAATTTTACATGTAAATTTCAGATTTATATTAATTTTTATAAAAATGGTGTATTTTAATAAATACAAAACAATTGGTTTTAAACTTAAGGAAATAAGCGAAAATCGCGTTCGATAGACTAATGGATTCGAATAAAAATCTGCCATAAATATTTAATTCTCGCGATTTAAGAATACTTAACAAAAAAATGGCAGCAAAATAATGTTACCAAACGCAATAAAGTTACGTTTCTATCTGTCTGAATAGATTAGTTTTTTTGTTTTTTTTACTTTTTTAAAATTTTTTTAAAAAGTACTTTAAATCACTTTTATTTACATTTTTATCGTTGCTTTCGGTAAAGCCGATAAATTCGACTGAATTGAAACTTCGATAATCGCCCTAAAATTGAAAATTAAACAAAAATACAGCTAATTTACAAATAGGTCGAAAATTTATGTTGAAAACTAAATTTTCGACCAATAGGTGACAATTATTAGCTGTATTTTGTTTTTTATTCTCGATTTTTTTGCGTTATTACTCATAGCACACCAAAGAGTAAAAATCTGGACCATGTTAAATTTATCGTGTTTACAAGATTCGGAAAACAACGATTTTGGTGTTTATGCACCTATGTTACCGCGCTATATTTTTAAAAATAGTATTCTCAAGATAAATTGAAGGTTTACGGTATCTTTTTTTTTATTTTTTATTATCAAATTGTTAGGTGGAAGCACAGAATAATTACAAAACCCCTCCCCATGTTAAGAATGGCTTTCTAAATGTTATTTCAGCGCGGTAACACAAGTACCACAATTTTACTTGGCGACAGAAAAGAAATCGTGAAACCTTAGAATAATTGATTAAAATGACATTTTTTAGATTCATCAGGCAATTTAATATCAATGATAAAAAGTTGAATAAATGTGAAGTCGGGGAGGGGGAGTTTATATATATATATTTTAATCTTGTATTTAAAACACAATAAAAAAGAGAAAGTTTGTCGAGATTTTAACAGTCCACCATCATTTACAAATAAAGTAAAGGAATGTCGAGGAAAAGAAAAAGTTGACGCGAGAAAATATCCGATCAGAGAGGAAATTGACTTTACATCGAGCCAGATATGCAACAGATAGACGACATTTAGAGTAAAATATAAATATATATATATATATATATATATATATATATATATATATATATATACATACAATTATATATATATATATATATATATATATATAACTTTAAATAAAGAGGATTACAAGTTAGAAGCAAGGAGACGAAGTTATTCGAAAAAGAAGTTTGTTGTGTGTGTGTGCGTGTCTCGATTTCAAGTTGGGATAAAACAACAACAAAAAACAGTAAAGTATGATAACCTGACAGTGGGCAAACATACACACAAATATATGTATGTGCGTGTATATATATATATATATATATATATATATATATATATATATATACACGCATTTGTACTTACTTAACTTCTTTCATAAGTATGGGGTAACGAAGTAAAAACCCGTTGGAAATACATGGAGAACTTCGAAGAGAGAGCGGTTTTTGCTCGACCTTCCAGTGCTGAATTACGGAGAGTTTGGTATAAAGACGACTGTATTTTTATTTTTTTTATTTATTTTTTTGTTTGTTTTTCTTTTTTTTTTAGGTGACCTCCAACATCTGGGAAGTACTGGTAGACGCCACAGCTGACAAAGAACTAAGGCGAGAGAGAGAGAGAGAAAGAGAGAGAGAGAGAGAGAGAGGGGGGTATGCAGAATCAGAGAGAGAGAGAGAGAGAGAAAGCGAGAACTTGCTTGACAGAGAGAGAGTGGAGTGGTGGTAATATCAACGACAAGTATGAAGGAGGCCTCTTCCCTCTCTCTCGGAGTGCGCGTTTCAGAGAAACGCGGATTTCTATGTTCGTATGCTGGTTTAGTTTTTCTGCTTTTTGAAACAATAAAGCCGGAGCACTTTCTCCGTCACACACGCATTTTGTTGGTCAAACCACATTTCTTGTTTTATAATATATAAGAAGATGATCGGGCTGAACCTTAAACGAAAAGTTGACTAGAGTACTTAGCTTTATTTATGCAAGCTGGGGAGAAGAGGAAAAAAAAAAAAAAAAAAATTGGCGAGAAGAAAAAATAAATGGAAAAGTAAGTTTTAATTATTTTCATTAGTTCAGTCATTATTTTCATTCGTTGAGTCGGAGAAAAAAAAATGACTTATTTGAGACAACAAAGTCATTGCTAATGCTATTGCTCGACTGGTCGTCAAAAGTGACTCCCCTTTCGTTTTAAAGGGTGGAGATCAGAAATTTCCGACTTTACTGAGGTCGATCCCCTCCCAGTCACTTTTTTTTTTTTTTTTAAGGTTTTTTTTTTCTTTTCATGGCTAAAAATGCCAGCGTACATTGGGATCCTCGACCGTGTACTAAAAATTAATGAGTATTTGGAGCTCTATAATATATATGTAAAAATATATGTAATTCCATTACATCATGAAGAGATTTGGCGAGTAAAAAACATGCCGGACGAACCCATTTCAAGTGTTGAAGGGAAATGAGAAAGCAAATAATCAGACAACCCTCGCTGTCTGCAAAAATAAATAAATATACAACAAATAAATGTTACCAAAGGCAAGATAATTAGTTATTCATCTCTTCTACCTATCTGGATAAGTTTTAAACTTATTTTAAAGCGTTTTTTTTTACTTTGAAACATAAGTAATAAGTAGTTCCAAGTCTGTTTAGTTAGAACGAAAACATATGGCGGTTTCCTTACAGCCATTTGGACACTTGATAATAGCTCAAAAATCGAAAATTATACAGAATACTGATAGAATATTACATTTTCGCACGATTGGTGACATTGGACGGGTGTCAACAGACTTGAAATTATTTTGGGTTCGAAGTAAATAAACGCTTTAGAATAAGTTGAAATTAAAAACAAATATCCAGGCAGGTAGAAGAATAATTTATCTCGCCTTTGGTATTTTTATTTGTTGTATTTTCTGTCACCCCTTTTTTGTGGAAAAAAAAAAAAAATGCCCAGAAATCCTCCCTCTAATAAATAAATAAATAAATAAAAATAAATTAATAAATAAATTAAAAAAAAAACAGTTCCTGTATTTTTCCTTTGGGTCATCAAAAATGATGATGATGATGATGATGATGATGATGATGATGATGATTTTGGAGGATAGAAAATGGACCTTAGGTTTAATTCTGGCAGCCTCGTAACTCTCGCTTCCCTTATTTCGTCCTTTAGTCCTCACGTTTTACAAGCAATGTTTCTGACAAAGGGGGAAGATGTGCTGTTTTTCTTAGGTCGGAATCTATCCATCTTACATTTATCGTTGGCTAATTTTTGACTATGAAGTGGTATCTATTTAGGTAAATTTTTACTTTCTCTCCACTTTAACAATCACCTTTCAAATGACATGTAGGTTTTCGAGTATGCTGAAAACAATCGTCGCATTTAAATTTGGCGCAAACAAGTGATTTCTAAGATGAAAAGAAAGTAAAAATTTACCTTTATTTATTTTCTTTTTTTGGCTATTCACATCAAGTGGCTTTATGCCTTGTCTGGAAACGGTTCCCATAAAAATATAATAATTTATACATGAAAAGTTTAATTACTGGCATAATTCTATGATTATTAATTCGAACACTGGTGAAGCATAATTTCTGGCAGAGTGTGTGCACTACTGCACTAGTATTTGATAAATCCGATGAAAGTTCTATTGAATGATCCGTATTGCGTATGTTCCGGGAATGAACCACCATTTGTTTACAACTAATTTGTTTGAACAGTACAATAATGTACGTATCTGCTATTTTGACTTTTTTTTTTTTCAGTCCAAACTTTTGTTGCTGTTGTGTGTTTTCGGTTAAAACAAATATTGGTGCTAATGCGGAATAGACACCCAAAGAAAGTTTTACGCGTGTTTCGAGAAAATTAGAAGAATGCAAAAAAAAGTTTAGGAGGAGATTTCGTGATTTTCCGGAATAGCCAACAAAACAACAAAAATAAGTTACTGAATTTTTGAGATGAGGATTGACTATTCGTATTATTTGGATTCATCGGACTACTGTTCTCATTTTGAGTGTCATTTTCGCAACACAGCCTTTTCTTTTTTTCTTTTTTTTAACTTAAAAATAAAGATAGTGTAAAACCTGTTGATGCAGAACGAAAAACAAAATGGTGGTTTCAGTCAAATTCGACAAGATACACCTTAAGAAGGTCGGAGGTTATATCGACCGAAACGTTGTGAAAATGACACTCAAGATGAATTCAAATAATGCGAATAACAAAAAAAGGGGGTGAAAAAATAAATATATAACAAATAAATGTTACCAAATGCAAGCTAAGTTACGAACTGATTGAAGCTTTTTTTTTTGTGTGTGTTTACACTTATTAAAAATTTTTTTTTTTTTTTTTTACTTAAAATAAAAGTAGTATAAAACCTGATGTAGAAAGAAAAACAATGTTGGTTTCAGTCGAGGTTCTATAATCACTCAAAAATCGAAAATCAAACAAACTACTGGTAGAACATTATATTTTCGCATAATTAGTGACATTTATTGGATGTATTTCTATCAGAATTTTGTTTAATTTTTGACTTTTGGGCGATTATCGAGACTCAATTGAGATCACCATTTTGTTTTTCGTCTAATTCGAGAGCTTTTACACAATCTTTCCGTTTAAATAATAAAACACTTAAAAATACACACAAAAAATTATCCTAGATTTGCTTTTGGTAATATCTATTTGTTGTGTATTTATTTATTTTTTCACTCGTTTTTTGTTTTGTTAACTATTCTGGAAAATCTCTAGAGATTTTATTGCACTAAAAGAAAGTGGGTAACGTTCAGTTTATCTGTATATCGCGGCTAAGTCTGGAATTTGTAATCAAAACTCGGGAATTTCTGTTAAATTCTTAAACGTCTTTTCTGCATAAGTACAGGGTGGAACGATAAAATTGTCGCATTAGAAAAAACAACCTGATTTCATTTCCGTTTGATGAAAACCGGTTTTCTTTTTCTGTTGCAGACCATTTACTAGTTGGCCAGTTGTGTAAAAATCCCAAGAGCGATAGGAACTTGAAAGCGACACAATGTTCAACGAGTGGATCGGAGATGTGCTACGGTACAACACATGCTCTATACCAATCCAAATTATGACAACAGGACCGTTGCCAGCACCCTCAAAATGCATCGCTGGATTGCCACAAATAACAGGGACGTACCCAAGGTTATGAAAACAAAGTTTCCGGCCACGGTTCTGGTTCTGGGTGTGGTTTCAAGTGAGGGCCACATCATGCCACCTCACATCTTCGAAGTCAGCTTGAAAATCAACACCAAAGTGTATCTGGATGTGCACATACACATACCTAACTTTATACATGAAATGTTTTTTGTCAAAAATCGTTATTTTCTGGTTTGAAATGAAATATTAAACTTAAAATATATTTGTATTACGTGAATTCCTCAGACTACTGTTCTCATCTTGAGAATTATTCGCACAATGTTTCCGTTGAAGGGTGACGTGCTCCAATGTGCTCAACAAGACTCTATCATGTTGACCACGTGGTAATCTATTTAATAGTAGAGATAAAGATTACGTAGGATCTAAGAGTATCACTTCGACCCCTGGTGTGAATGGCACAGGCAGAAGTAACAGCTATCTAAGGAAGTGGAGGTTCAAGGGGCTAACTCCTTCCTTGATTATTCCAGAGTGTTCTATAGACAGGCATTTGGAACATCTTTTTTTATATTCAACTTTCTTCAGATGTATCTTGTCAAATTCTGGAATCTTTCTGTTGAACTCTGGAATTTGTACAGATTTCAAATGGAACACTTTATTTAATGCACAAGGGTAGCATGCTCTTGTTTTGTCAGCCATGACTGGGTAGAAGTCCGAAGTAATTGTATTTTGAGTATTGCCTGCACTGAGGATTGAACCTTCAACCTCCAGAAGAGTATCACTTACAACTAAATTTTACAAAAGTACTTCATGCACTACGCAGGTAGTATCACCAATAACCTGTAACGACGTCTAAGTTGGTTTGGACATACCCTAAGATTAGCCCCAGAGAGAATTGCGAACCAAGTGCTCCATTGGATTCATGATGGACAAAGAAGGAAAGGAAGACCAAAAATGAACTGGAAACAGACATTCAAGAAAGATTTTATTGCAACAGGTAGAAACTGGAGGACTGCTTCAGATCAGAAACAATGGCATGCTTTGACTGTCTCATGCGTTGCAAGACACTGGAGTTCCTAAGTCTAAGTGTAACGTAGTCATAACATGTCAACACTCGGGACCCCACACATTGTATGCAGACAGTCGCAAGGAAACAAAGATAAGGAAAAAATTCGACTAACTTTTATTTGAAACAACAGACATTTATTTACAGGTACTTTCCAGAATAACGTCTTGTCTCTTGTTCTAAAGTCTTCTCGTACTCCAATGTGCTTCACAAGACTCTGCCATGTCAAACACATGTTACTCACGCCTATCTCTCTCTTTTTCTTTTCTTTTTTCTCGTTGTGACGTTACACGGCTCGGTCATTTACATAAAGCTGTTGCCGCTACTGATGCTGCTGCCATATCCACGTCCATGCTCTGTTATAATATGTTTCAATATGGAATTCAGTCTGACAAAACTGACTTATCTCCCTTGACTTAAATTGACTTAAATTAAGGGTCCGCCATTTTTAAACACAAAATCTCAGAAAGTCATTTATTTATAGGTGCTTTCAAGAATAACGTCTTGTCTCTCGTTCCAAAGTCTTTTCCTACTCCAATGTGCTTAACAAGACTCTGCCATGTCGACCACGTGGTACTTTGTTTAATACTAGAAATAGAGATCATGTAAGATCTGAAGGAATATTAAGGGTAGCACTTCAACCTCGTGTGATTTCTTGCGTGAATGGCCCATGGAGATCTAGGAGGTTAATTTAATCCCTTCGTTGATTATCCTAAGTATTTGACAGACATCTGGAACATCTTTTTATAATCCTGAATATAAATATGCTTTTTTCACGAAACTTATTAGTTCAAGACTCTTTATTTGACGATAATTTCCCATTTTCTCTGTTCCTCAAGAAATTTTAGTGTTCTTTTACAATATGAAAAGTGTTGTCTTTTTAAATGTTTATTCCGAAATAAAAGTCACTGTTTTTATTTTTTTTATTTTTAGCCATGGTGGTGTATTTTAGTTAGCCTTTTCAAATATAAAATATTTTTTCACGAGTTTATTTTTGTATTGTGTTCAAATTTTCAAATTGAAACGGATACCGAGAAAAAAAAAATTTCTAATAAAACGTAAATGAATTCATTCGAAATTAAAATTGCACTTTACAAAACTAATCTTGTTATTTCATTTTTCAGGGAGAGGGGGAGGGGCTCATCACATAACAAAAAGAATTTCTCTTCTAGAGGTAGAGTTAAAGGGGTGAGAAACGTAACACTAATCTTGTTATCAACGTAAATACGTTTTTGAGCCCTTTTAAGATTGGGGACAGGCAGAATATCTTTGAGCCACTCAAGGTAAGCAAATCTGTCTCTCAGCAGTATAACAGAGCTGTCACCCAGCTAACAGAATCTGTTGAAAAGATCAGGAGGAGTCAACATCAGGACCCGTCGTCTTTAGGTTGTCTCTGCTTCTTTGTATGGTAAGCAAGGAAATGCAAGTGACGATAAGTGTTATTTCTTTGTGTGTTCTGTGCGAAACTTTCCCTGACTTTGTATGTAACTGCAAGACCTTGCTAAACTCAGTGCCGTGAATGAAAATGCAATCTTGCAGGTCTAGCTTATCTAGAGATAAGTGGGGAGTTGTGTAAAGAAGAAGGGAGCTGTTTAGCAACATCGGTATTTTTTTTTTTTTTTTTTGAAAGTGGGGAGCTGTTAAAATAACCCAAAATAAGAGCTACTCGGCATACGGAGCGCCACTTTACAACAATGACAAGGAGAGAACTTGAATTGATAAAATTAAAAACAGAGTTGGCAAGACTTCTTGACGACAAGAACTCCTTATCTAAAAATAGAAACTCCTTTTGTCTTGCTGACATTCTGAAACTTAACTGATACTCTTGAGATATTAAAGAGATGAATTGGGCAGCTATGAGGAGGAGTCAACTGAGAACTAGATTTTAGTAACCCCCCTCTCCCCTCTCTAAAATAGTTACATGTCAGAGAACTCTAATATGTGTGTAGCATGAATTGAACCAAATGCTATTAAGTACGCGTTATATTAATGATGGAATTATTGGTGGATGGGACCACATCTGGGGGTTCATGCAGCATAATCGTTGAAGCAAACAGGTGAGCAGGATTCCTGTTTGATGGGTTTATTAGTCAAATCAGTTAAGAATAATTACTTTTAAATGCTTATTAGCAGAGCAATCCGGCGTTGCCCGAGGCCATAAAAAAAACTATATTTATGTTAAATAGTGTTACGTTTCTCACCCCCCCCCCCACCCCAACTCCACCTCTAGAAGAGAAATTCTTTTTTTTTATGTGATGAGCCCCCGCCCCCCGGAAAAATAAAACTTAGAAAAAATAAAACATGTTTTCTACATGTTTGAATACCCTATACACAAAATTTCAAATCTGTAAATTAAAAATTCGTTGAGTATACAGGTTGAGAAGTGTCCTCACACACATTCTCACTTTATATATATATATATATATATATATATATATATATATATATATATATATATATATATATAATCTGTAGAAATATATTTACTTATAATATATATCAATCCTTATTTAAGAAGCTCAATGTAATTACAGAGCCATATAGAGAATAAATGACAAAAAAAAATTATATTCCAAAAGAGGAATAAATTAGAAGATGGTCAACATCATGAATTTTGGAATATAACGTTTTGTTATTTATTCTCTCTCTCTCTCTCTCTCTCTCTCTCTCTCTCTCTCTCTCTCTCTCTATCTATCTATCTATATATATATATATTGACACGTCACAACGTTAAAGAGACATCAGTTATATAAATCCTGCTTATATACCGGCCAATCATACAACAATTACATCAATTCACATGTCTATAGATTACTACTGAAAGTACCAAATAAAATTAAGAATGCCCCCAGGGTACTACTGCTAAAACTAAGTTTCTCCCATACCTTCTTTCTTTATAGAAAAAATGACAATAGTTGAGAAACTGAAAATAAAATCCAGAGTTAGTATCTTTTGATTTGAATGAAATACTGACTCATTTTCTGGGCTGTATGTAGACATAACATAAAAAATTGTGTTTAATTCTTGATAACATTCAATGATACAAATAATAATTTGACAGACAAAAAATGAATCTTATTTTTCTAAATTTTACATATTATTTCATCTGGGGTTACGTTGATCCAAAAATAACAACTTAATAGAAGTTTGTTGTGAAGTTTTGAAGCTGAACATACACAGATACAAACACAGACAACTTCCCTTTATATAATAGCCTAGCCTGGGTGCCCGGTGTTGCCTGGGTGTTTGAAGGCATGTGTTGAGCAAAAAAGAAAAATTAAAAAAAAAAAAAAGGAAGGCAGGCTCGAACCCATACCGCGAAGGAGGAAACAAACGTGAAAAAAAAAAAAGAAAAGTGACATCTTTGCGGTTGCGCCTATCGCTAAACCTGAAGTGGCAAAGGTTTAAATTAAGGCCAGTCAATCGAAAAGAGAGGATGATTTCCGAAAAAAGCGACCCCGCCCTTGTAGAAAAGTGCTCAGTTGAGAGTGAAGGGCTTAATAATTTTAGCCAATTTTTCGATACTTGTTGTTCGAAGGGTCGAGCTTCAAAATGATACCAATCCCATGAAAATCCGTCGCTTCTCTCGAGAGTTTTAGGCATACATACATACATACATACATACATACAGACAGGTGAGATTTATACAATGTATTACATTGAAATATCTGCGAATATGGTGTCTGCTTCTCCATTATTTATAGGCTCTAAAACTTTTAGTCAGAATTGCACAAAATTTTATATGAATCTCCCTTGACATTCTCCAAGAGTCATAAAAGGCTTACAATTATAATTCTACTACCACCGCTACGACCAGGAGGTGACGATGGCTTAGTGGTTAATGACAATAGCCTGACAACCTAGGTGTGCCAAGTTAAAATCCACCTCGTTTTACAGAATCATTTTCACTTAGGGATGTTGGCAACCTTCATACTTGGGGGGAAAATATCAGGGAAACGAATGCTAACAATAATCATCTGCATTTCTGAATTTTTGAGATGAGGATTGATTATTCACATTATTTGGATTCTTTAGACTACCGTTCTAATCTTGAATGTCATTTACACAACATTTTGGTTGATGTAACCTCCGACCTTCTCCAAGGGTATCAAGTTGAACTTGAGAATCTTTCTGTTGAACTCTGGAATCTGCATGGAATTTCGAATAGAATCCTTTATTTAATCCTCGGGGGTAGCATATTCTTGATCCATCAGTCATGCAGTTGTATTTTTGAGTGTCACCTGTATTGAAGATTGAACCATCAACCTCCAGAAGAGTGTCATTTACAACTGATTTTTGCCAAGAACTTTATCCACTAGGCAACAGGTCTTTGCAAGGACCTTGCATTCGACAGAAAGATTCCCAAATTCGACAGAAAGATTCATAAGTTCAACAAAATACACCTGAAGAAGGTTGGAGGTTACATTGACCGAAACGTTGTCAAAATAACACTCAAGATGAGAACAGTAGTCTGAAGAATATCATCATTGCGCACAGAAATCACTTTTTCCACTGCTTCAAACGTAATAGATGTATGGAAACTAAAGCCGTTTTCAGGACTGCCAGCAACCATTGTAAGAAAGTAATAAGGAACGCAAGAGAGTTGTATGCTCAATCTGTTAAGTCCAAAGTAGCTGAGCAGCGGCTTGGTTCCCACCAGTTTTGGCAAATAGCAAACAGAATCCTGAACAGAAGCGTGTGCTCCATCCCAACTATTATCAATGGATCTGAGGTAATCTCGTCAGCATCAGACAAAGCCAAACTCTTTGTCAAGAACTTTGCAGCTAATTCTACCCTTTGCGACCAAGACCGCCAACCCCCAATATTTCCTCTTGTATCAGAAAACACGCTATGTGATATACGTATATCTGTACGTGATGTTGCCAAGATAATCAAAAACCTTGATTCCAGTAAAGCAACTGGCCCTGATGGTATTCCAATTATAGTACTCAAAAAACTTCAACCTGAACTAGCGCCCATACTTACAAAACTGTTTAAACGTTGTCTTAAGGAGAATAGTTTCCCATCTCCCTGGAAAATCTCATCCGTATGCCCTGTATTTAAGAATTCAGGTGATCGCTCATCCCCCTCTCAGTACAGGCCAATAAGTCTCCTGTGCGTCATGAGTAAGTTGCTAGAATCTGTATTAAATACAGAAGTAATCAAACATCTCAACAAAAATAACCTTCTTAGTGACACTCAATATGGTTTCCGTTCTGCTAGATCTACAGCAGATGTCCTTACAGTTATATCGCATAGGATTAGCAAATCTCTCGACGGTGGCAATCTTTCTAGGGCAATTGCTCTTGACATATCTAAAGCCTTTGATAGGGTATGGCATAAAGGTTTACTTCATAAGATCGCTAGCTATGGTATAGCTGGAAAAGTCTTCTCAATTATTAAATCATTTCTTTCTGATAGATTCATAAGAGTAGTAGTTGAGGGGCAAAAATCAGAAGCTCACAATATTAATGCCGGTGTCCCTCAGGGATCCATCCTGGGCCCAACTCTTTTCCTGATCTACATTAATGATCTTCCAAATCATATCCTTACATCATTTGTAGACATTTATGCTGACGACACTACCATTTATGGTACCACATCTAAGACAGTAAACGAGCAAGTTCTCTCCAATTCTCTCTCCTCTGATCTTGAGCACGTAGTACAATGGGGAAAGGAGTGGCTGGTTACTTTTAATGCATCTAAAACCAAGCTTCTCTCTTTACATCATCAACATTCTAATCCACATTTGTCATCAATTGAAATGAATGGCTCTCGTCTTCAGGAGGCCTCAAGTTTTGACAAGCTTCTGGGCTTGACCATTACTCCTGATCTTAAATGGAACACGTATATCAAATCTGTTGCCAAGGCCGCTGGAAAAATGGTGGGATCTTTCTATCGATCCAGTAGATATCTCACTGCTGATGCTATTCTCTATCTATATAAGAGCCAGGTACGTCCAAGGATGGAATACTGTTGCCACATCTGGGCAGGAGCTGCTAGAAAGAACTTGTCCTGCCTTGATAGAGTTCAAAATAGACTTCGTAGCCTCGTAGGAGATGTCCTTTTCTCCTCCTTGCAACCTCTATCTCACAGAAGAGATGTTGCGAGTTTGTCTCTGATGTATCGTTATTTTCATGGAAAGTGTTCAACTGAGCTTCAATCTATGGTCCCCCCTCGCCAAACTTTCACAAGAAACACTCGTCTAGCTGTAAACACTATCAATAATTTCCCCCACTCTTTATCTGTGCCTAAACCTAAACGTAGATTCCATGAACAAAGCTTCTTTCTTAGAACTGCACGCCTGTGGAATTGTCTTCCGTTTTCCTGCTTTCCGGCTGACTACAATATGGTTTTGTTCAAGTCTAAAGTAAATAAGTTCTTGATGAGCCGTTCCATATAAGTTATTAAATTTACCAAATTTTCATTACTAATGATTACTATATTGACCAACTTCTACTGTACACTCTTTAACCCTTATCCTTGAGTGGCCTCTGGGCCTTGATAATGTGGTGATGCCTTTGTAAAAAAAAAAAAAAAAAAAAAAAAAAAAAGAATCCAAATAATATTGGGTCATCTGATTTATGTGAAATGAATGTTCCTCCTTCTCCATCTCCTCCTCCTCCTCCTCAAAACAACAACAACAACAACAACAAGGTAACATTTAATGCTGCTAAGATTAAACTTCTTTCCTTTAACAACTACAAAAATCTTCTCAATCACTGATTGCCATGAAAAATAACACCCTAACTGAGAACTCATCTTTCAAACTCCTTGGCCTAACATTCACAGGCAACATGAATTGGAAAAAAAATACATTGTAGGACATTGCCAAGGCTGCTGCAAAGATGATGGGATCCCTTTACCATGCTGGAAAATAACTCACAGAGCATCCTATATTTTTACAAGGTTACAATTCGCCTATGCACGGAGTATTGTTACCACATCTTGGCTGGTACATCTACCACTAGTCTCTCACTCTTAGACAGAGTCTAAAAACGGGTTTCCAATCTAATAGGTTCCACATCTCCAGCTCCGATCACTGCAATATTGCATTCCTGTGTCTGTCTTACAAGTACTTTAATGGAATGTGCTCCGACAAACTTATAGCATTTGTGCCCCTTCGATGTACATAACTACTGACTAACCCATCAAGCAGCAAAATCCCATCTCTTCACCGAGAGATCTACAATATGAGTACAAAATTTTGGAAATCCTACGTGCAGTTCAGTACTTCCTGAATACCTTGAAAGCTGGAGAATTGCAATGAAGATGTGGAAGCAATGGCTAGCAGGAACGATCATAGCAGACAATCTGAACACTTGGTTAGTCTACAGTCAGCAGGAAGTGCCATGTAAAAAATAAAAAAGGCTAAATTCTCTCAAACTTTGATGGCCTTTGATGTTTTCATATTATGCTATCCGGCATCTTTAGAAAGCGATTCAAACTCAACGTTACATATTCGGGACCTTACGTCAGTAGCGATTAAGTTAGCTAGTTTGAATTTTGACAAGGGTTGCATCGAGTGCATGATGATAATTCAGATCTGTAAAACAAAATCGTTCCCATGCTTGAATGAAAGATGGGTGACAAAGTAGGGGCAAAGGTCAAATGGTAAACAAAACAAGAATTGAACGAGATGAGAATATTACGAATGACGTCATGTTTTCGAGTAAGAGAAAACTAAGGTTTTAAGATCAGTTCTCTCTGGAAAACCATGCGAATGAGACACGGTCAATAATGTGGAATAATCTAAGGCGAACATTAATTCGATGTCTGTTAGTCTGTACATCACTCATTTAGTTATGATAGAAAATAAGTTTAAAAAGTAAATAATTAATATAACATTATTCTCTCTCTCCAGAATAAATTCTCTACAAATAAAAACCTTGGAGAAAACTCAGCAGACGTCTCCCTTTCGTCTTTCATGCATGAAAAGTTTTATGTTTTTTTGTAATTAAACAAACGAGACGATTAATGGTCACTTATAAAAAAAGTGGAAAGCGTATAAAAGATCAGCATCTATAAACACCCTGCACATGTATGCAATAAGATTTTTATTAAGTTTATTAATTACTCATTCATGAAAACATTATGTTACATAGTTGTCTGTATAAGTTGCCATTGTCAATAGCTGTTATACACACTGTTATAAAAAATATCCACACATATGAACGCTAGAGACAATCAATATACGTTATATGCACATTCAATGAACTAGACGATCACATAATGTTAAAACACACACACACACACACACACACACACACACACACACACACACACACACACACACACACACACACACATATGTACATATATACTAGAAGGTGTTGCTCCGTACTAAACGTAACGTTAAATTCCTTTAAAAAAAAAAAAATGAAGTAAAAAAATAAAGAAAGAAAGTGAGACATGCGCATGCTTTTCCAAACGTTCACTTTTTGTAAGTAAAAAAAAAAAAAAAAATACTCGAGCTAAGATCGAAACCCAAACCTAAAGACAGACAGTCAAGTACGATAAACATTGGACCAACTGAACACGATCTTTAGAAAGTGTTTTCAAACACCGTGAAACTGTTAACAAACAGATAAAAATCCGATGATCCACACTTAACCAATATTTCAATTTTGACTCCTTAGCAGCCCTTTTTTTCCGGATGAAAACCGAGTGAAAAGTTTTCCACATGTCTGAATACCCTATATAACAAATTTCAAGTCTAAATTAAAAATTCGAGTATATAGGTTGAAAAGTGTCCTCACACACACACATTCTCTCTCTCTCTCTCTCTCTCTCTCTCACACACACGCACACACATATATATATATATATATATATATATATATATATATATATATATTGACACATCACAACATTAAAGAGACATCAGTTATAAAAACCCTGTTTATATACCACCCGATCATACAACAATTACATCAATTCATAAGTTTATTGACTTGCTGTCCACTGTTGTCATGCGGTAAGTGGAGAGGGTGGCTGTTGGAGGACATATGTGTAGGAGCAGAACTTAACTTCATGTCACACTTCCAGGAAAACACAGAAGTGATTGCCTAAAAGCCTATAGGACTTCACCAGTCCCAACATTTGACCCCTAACTTGTTTAATTGTAACCCCTATGTGTGGAGCACAGTAGAGAAAGACACAAACCATGCGGCCTGTAACACTAAAAGACAAGCTGATTGCTAAGATTAAGCTGGAGTCATTTTAGTTTTAAAGTTTTATTTGATGGCACATTTTTTAAACTTATACAAAAAAAGATATAGAATTTTAGTTGTACAGGAGACCAACACTAATTCTTCTTGTTAAATTTTAATTTTTAGTTATTATTGGCAGGGAGACCCGACGTTGCCCGGGATTGAATGATGATCAACGAATATTTCACACTCCTATATTTTTATTGTCATTGAAATTCGTGAAATCGCCTGGGAGGAAGCTTCACATGCCTCCATGCAGTAACTTAGTCCAAAATATATGTTATTCTACATTGCACTCTAGAGAACCTACTGTTTCTTTTATAAAATTATTTTATATAAACTTCTTTCCAGTTAGCAAAATATAATTAAGAAATTTACAAGCGGGGTTTGAACCTACAGACTATGTCATGCAAAAAAAAAAAAAAAAAAAAAAAAAACACACTATCAACTTACCCACAGTAGAATTTTTTTAACGGCCCGTTCTTCTATCATTGTTGCTAAGCAACGACATTGAAAAAATGGTTTTACTGATGATAGATAAATTAAAATAACGGTTTCGATTATTGATTATTGGTAATTATGGGGGGTATTCTGAAACAAAACTTAACTAAGATCACTCCCAGACTTATACACTAAATTTTAAATTGTAAATTTTAAAGAAAATCTGTGCAGCCGTTTTGGAGTCTATAAGAAACAGACTCACACACACATACACAGACAAAGTTGCATTTATATAATCGTAGAGATTCAAAAAGTAGACGTTTTAATCTATTAAAAACAGGCAAAAGTTATAGCCCGTTGACTTTATACCAAACTTCTAGAGTAAATATAGTATGGTGATGATAAATCCTTAACTGCATATCAAATGGATACCATAATACTTAGTTTGCTGCACATTATCATAACAAAGGTCCATACAAAATTTCACCCAGATTTGCCCAGTTATTTACGATAAAAGTGGAACGGGCAGAGAGACTAAGAGAAATATAACATAGATATTTCATATTAGATGTGCCGAACTAATTAACTTTTAATATACAATGTATCAAAGTATGTTATTGCCAATAACATGGTATAACAATGAAAATTGGTAGTTTAATTCCTTATCTTAAATGCTATTTGGGTCTGACTTTGAAAATCCGACAAGATAACTTTATATGTTAGATGAACGGATTCCCCTTTGAGCTGCACATTTTTATAATCATTCGGTGCATCCTGCTAATTATTCTTCTTCTTCATTATTTTCAGTTCCGGCTTCTAGTCAGTGTTACATATATCATTGCTAAATTATTTTGAATGAAACGGTTATATATATTTAAAAGATACTCATTGTCTTTAATAGGATTGTTCAAAAAGAATGCTTTCAAAATATTTTTAGAAACAAGAAATGCTTTTGTTTCATAACTCTTTTGTTATGACATGCAAGTGTTGTCGCATAGGAATATTTCTAAATGCTACACACGTTTCTGATTTTTTGAGATGAGGACTGAGTATTCATATTATTTTGTTTTTTTCGGACTACTGGTCTCATTTTACTGTTATTTTCACAACGTTTCAGCAGATGGATCCTCCAATCTTGTCCTTTTCTTGTATCTCGTTAAACTTTGGAGTCTGCACAGAATTTTGAAGGGAACCATTTATTTAATCCACAGGGCTAGTATGCTCTCTGTCAGACATTATTGAGTAGAAGTCCTAAGTAATTTGTAATTATATTTTGAGTGTTAAAGAGTGTAATTTTACAACTGAAGTATTTTGTCCACTATGCCATGGATCCTAGCGAACAATTTTAGTATGAATTTTAGGAGCCATGAACCTACTTTTGTTTTCTAGATGCACAATATATATGTATATATTATTCATATTTTTCTGCAATATTTTCACCCATGTTGACCCAAAAACGACCTTCTTTAATCAACAGAAAGGGACTCATCTTCCATTATGATAATGCTCATCCTCACACAGCACTACTGACTAAAAATATCCTAGGAGAATTTGGTTGGGAAATCTTGCTCCATCCTGCATATTCTGCTGGCCTAGTTTTTTTCGGATTATAACTTATTTCAAGGATTACAAAACCATTTGGATGGACTTAGATTAATATTACAAGAGGAGATTGAACATAAGTTCGATTCATATTTCACTTGAAAAGCTAAAGAATTTCACAACCTAGACATTTATAAGCTCGTTGACAATCAAATTATAAGGAGCAAAGATCGTTATTGTTATGAATAAAAATTTTCAAGAACAGTTTTTCATTTTCAATATGAAATTTTAAATCGGCAAAAACTTTTGTGCTGCCATAATAAATAAAACTTTTTTTTTTGTTTCAATTATATATGTAGGAAAAATGTAATTTAAAAAATATTATTTGGATTATTTGGATTACTGTTCTCAACTCAAAGTTTCAGACGATGTAACCTTCATGGACTATGATGTATAAATTAAATAAAGAGTTTCGTTTGAAACTCCGTAGTTGAACATAAAGATAGCAAACAACACCAGTACCTCTCCTCTGAAATCAGGAGTGCTCAGTGTTACTAAGCAAAGTGATAAAGAGGGTGAGCGAAAGGGTATTAGAATAGAATTAGAGAGAGAGAGAGAGAGAGAGAGAGAGAGAGAGAGAGAGAGAGAGGACAGTGAGTTGGAGGAAGAAAAACAATCATGTTAAACATAAAGATGGCAAACATCATCAGTACCTTCCCTCTAGAATTTGGAAAGAGTTTGAAAGAGAGAGAAAAGGAGACGGAGGAATAGGGGAGAGAGAGAGAGAGAGAAGAGGAGGCAGAGGGATAGAGGAGAGAGAGAGGAGGAGGAGAAGACAGGAGAGAGATAGAGGGAGAGAATTGGAGGAAGAAAAACAGTCATGTTGACAATTGCAATAAAGTGACTTTTGACAGCCCAGCTCAGGACCTCTTTATTCTATTTTCTGGTGTAGGTGTATGTGAATGAGGAGGGGAGGAGGTGAGTAAATCATAGTAACAGTGGCAGGGAAGAGAAGATTTGGAAGGGGGGGGAGAAGGAGGAGGAAAAGGAGGAGGAAGAAGCCGCTTACCAAACCTGTCAAGTACTGTGGCATGAGCGCATAAACTCAAATTACTAGTCAAACACTATAGCCGGGCAAACATGATACAGTGATCCACTGACACAACAACAAAGGGTCCTGTGTCTCTATCCCACAATTCCACCCCTCACACCGCTCTGTCCACCCCGCATCGCCCACCCTCAAGCAAGCCAGGAAACTCAGTCATAGTGTGTCAGCTTGTCCAGCCTTAAGCATTTATATACCGGTTACCTGATGTTCCAACAACTATGAATGATGGTTTTTACCTGGACAGTTAAGTTAACTTTGTAGATCTACGCTGTCGTCGGCAGTTCAAGTGTAAAGTGGAAGCTCAATATTTGAGCTTATATTCCAATTTGCAGTGACCTTTGAGCCAGAAGGAAAATCTGTTTGAGACTTTATAAAATAAATAAATAGATCAATTATAGTCAAGAGTAACTTAAAGGCACTATTTCATTGGCTATTATACTAAGGTGTAGGGGAGGATGCCACCACTTTTGTTTGATTGGCCACTTTTTCTCTGATGCTTACCATATAATGCTGAGGGCCTAATTAGGAGGCATTAAGTATCATTTTGTTGAGCCTTTGGTATGACTCGAGTGAAGGGATAAGATTTTGCTGCTAGATAAGTTTGTCGAGGGTATATACGTCAAGGGGGTACAAGTACTAGGAGTTCATCAGGGCACATTTATTAAAATACTTGTAAAACAGACATATGGATGCAGCATTGCGGTGATTTGACAGTGGCTGAAGCTTGGTTGATAGTGTGAAACCTATTACATTGAAGACTCTTTTTTGGGCCCCTTCTAAGAAGGAAAGACCAATGGTGTATGCATCAGCCCAGATGTAGCAACAATACTCCTTGTATGAGCGAATAGTGGCTTTGTAGAAATACAGGATACTCTTAGGTGTGAGTAATGTTCTTTCAAATCCCTCCTGACTACTTCCTCTTATGTCATTTTTTTTATATTTCCTGTTAAATGTTAAGCCATTATGTTGAACAAAGATGGTGGCAGTAAATTAAATCGACAAAGAATCAATGCAGTCACAATCTCGAGTGTTGAGTAATTCTTTAGAAAAAAGATGGCGGCATTAGATCGGCAAAGAATCAATATAGTCATGATTCAGCTGTTTCAAGAAGGAGGTTGACAGCGAATTGACTTGAATCCAAAATTCAATATTTTTATAATGAGGTCGGAGGCTTCTCATTGGTTGATTGTCCTAACCGTAGTTATAAATAAGATCGTCCATAGCATCGGGGTCATGCCCTCATTAGTGGTCAAAAACATTTTAACACTTCCTCTCTCAAGTAACCTTGTTACCTCAACTGTTCTACATGTACTAACTCAAACAATCAAACAATTTCAACATGACCATACCAATGACGTCTCCTGTTCTGCATACATCTCCTTATACTGTTTATATTTAATCTACTTCTGACGTCATCAAATCTAAGCCTGTCTTTAAGACTTACATTACACATCCATCGTATCATTCTCATATCATTTCTCTCCATGCAACACATATCCTCAATCCTCACTGGCCAGGCTTCATTTTAATACATCACACACCTGGTAGACTATTCCTTAGGTCAGCAGTGATAAAACTCTGCTGGTTAGTAATGGCAGAACTTTACCAAACTGATTCTACCTTCTAACTTGTATTTGCACCAACAATCGCCCCTCCCTGCACTCTAATTGGTATTACAAAGGTAAAAAAAACAAAACTTCAGGACAACCATAATAGCCTTGCAATTTAGATATACTTTTTCCACATCCGAGTTCTCATCCGTCCTCATTATCTTACACTTCTTTCACAAAAACTGTAATTTCACTACACTTCTTAAAAGAATTTATTGCATGAAATCAATGTATTCAACCCATTAAGTCCCAGGGTATCTAAATTTTTTTACTATTGAGATTAAACTTTGTATAATGACTAAAAATAGGTTAGAAATACACAAATTGAAAGGAATAAGTTATTTTGGTGCTTCTACACTATTGGGACGAAATTTCGGAAATCGTAATACTGAATTTCACATGAAAATAATAGTATCTACGTTTTCCTCATATTTTAAAATGATTATATTAAAAAATTACGAAAACCGACAAGGTAGAAAAAATATTTATTAAAGAAAATACAAACTAGAATTTGATGAAAACGATTGTAAAACACAGAAGATTTCAAAAGGGAGGCAATTTTCCGTTTTGATTTAAACAAGATGGCAGCAATTTTTCACCTGCTAACATGATTAAAAGTTGTTTTGGTTTAATAATTCAGTAATATTCAGGTAATTTCGACAGCATAATTTGGAAGCTAACATTGTAATTTATTAGACTTGACAAAAAAATTAAGTTGAAACCATTGCTTTTTTTTTTTTATCTGAAAACTCCATTTATCGGCTACAAAATCTCGTCCCAATTCTGTAGAAGCGCCGTTATTTTATTTAGAAAGTGAAATATTGACTCCTATAAATAGGACATGTGATATATTTTAGCAATAAAGAGGCTAAACATTCAAGATAAAATGAACACAACGATAAAGAGCTAGATTGCAATTTTGGCAATAAGTTAGTGGTTTACTATTGCAAGACTTATTTTGACATCGTCTTTGATTATTCTGCTTAGCAATTACGTTCTGCACACATACACACATACACACATCAGACTCTTTGATATCTCAGCTAAAGAATCCGCCTTGTTTTACAAACAGTCTATGTTTTTTCTATTGATGTAAACTTCCATTTTAAACACATATGAAAAATATATCTTTTGTGAATTTATGCTTTTGAATTCATTGTTTTGTTTGTCTTTACACAAAGAAACAAACATTTCTCTCTCTCACACATTTAATTATAAACCTAAAAACAATTTTCACTGAAAATGTCTCCCTAAAATCGAACCTTAAAAGGGACCTTTCAAAAGGCCACCGTATATTAACTATAATATCTTAATTGGTTGCAGTCAAATATAAGAGATAATCTATCCAGAAAAGCTTCAGCTTAACCTAAGAAGATTTTCAAAACCTAATAGGTGGTGCCCTTTTCTCTTCCCTGCAACCTCTTTCTCACAGAAGACTCCAATCTATGATTCTCCCTTGCCGAACTGAAAAAAAAAAAAAACACTCGATTAGCTACAATCGCTTAATATATGATTTTCCTCATTCTCTATCTGTGCACAAATGTAAATGCAGTTTCCATGAACAAAACTTATTTCCCAGAACTGCCTGCCTTTGGAACACTGTTCTGCTGGTATACTTTCCAATTAAATACAACATGATGGCCTTTAAATATAATAAAAACAAGTTATTTTTAATCTGTCCCCATAAATAATCAAATTCTACCCAATTGACACCATAAGTGATTGCTACACCACCACCTTACATTCATTAATCATTATCTTCGAGTGATCTTCAGGTCTTAATAAGTGGTTACTCCCAAGTAAAAATAAATAAATAAAATAAATAAAGCTGGTTGAGAATGTTACACATTGATTAGATAATACTTATATATAAAAAGCACTTTGTGTGTGTGTGTTTGTTATGTATGTGAGTTCGTTTTCTATGGACTTCAAAACAGCTGGGCTGATTTTTTTGTGTGTCTGGGAGAGTTCTTAGATGGATTTTGTATCAGAATGCCTCTGTATCAAAAATTGTTAATCGAAAAAATGCAATTAAAGAAAAAACAGTCTGATTATGACCAAATATGACCTTATACAGCCTAACATCACAAATGCATTTGAGAAGTTTTATCATCACACAAGCACAAAGGCTATACATATAAAAATCAACAGTATGTTCTTTGATAAAACAGGGGCACATTCAAAACGAATGTTTCTGTTTAGTGCACAATTGAACCAAACTTTAATTTAAGGAATTATATAAAAAAATAATTTTATAAAATCAACAGTAGGTTCTCTACAGTGCAATGTAGACTACAATGTATTGTGGACTAAGTCACTGCGGGGAGGTATGTGAAACTTTCTCCCGGTGCACTGCAGAGTACCCATGACTAGAGCAGGCAATCAATTGATTTGATTGAAAAATGTGTGATTTCATCGATTTCGATGACAATAAAAGTATTGGAAGTTTTTTTGTTTTTTTTTTAATTACATTTTCACCCCAAACAAGGCAAATTGCCACTTTGGTGTAGGGGGCTACTATCAGGGGCAACAACTACTGGGGAACTATGTAGGGATTTGGGCAGCAAGATGTCAGTTCACGTTACACTTGAACTTCTGCATGTCAGTACTGTTGAGGAAGCAGGGACCTGGA
>NC_136503.1:81956889-82009389 GCF_053919585.1 Euprymna scolopes | reverse complement strand
TTCAGCTAAATTAAGTAGCGAGTAAGATCATTTACGATAGTGCTCAACCCAAGAGGGGGGGCTTTATAAAATATATTTTAGTCATCGACATACAGTCCTGTTTCGTTGTTTCACAACTCATCAGTGCCGCTAGACTAACACCTATCCCAAGCCGAGGATCGAACCTAGAACCGTCGTGATGACAGTCGCCAGTTCTACCCCCTGACTACGGAAAAACCACAATTCTCCCATGCACAGAGTATTGTTGCCATGTCTGGGTTGGAGTATATAAAACTCGTTTCTAACAGGATCTAAAAAAGAATCTAAAACCTAATAGTTCCCGCATTATTGGCCAAGCTCCAACCTATCGCCGCAGTGTCATACCTCTGTGACTGCTTCACAAGTGCTTTAATGGAATATGCTCTGATAAACTCATAGTACTTGCAACCCTCTCCTGATGTACATATTCCCGACTAACCTTACAAGCAGCAAAATCCCACCCTATGCTGTAGAGATCCCTAGATGTCAGAAAACTTAAATAGTTTCTTCCATCAAACTGCTAGACTTTGGAATTCCCTCCCTGTTTCCTGCTATCTTGACTGTAGTAACCTAAACAGAAGTTTAAATGTAATGTGAACAGACGTCTTGCTGCTCAACTCCCCTTAGTCCCCTATGAGTAGCTACTTTACATTCCAAGTGGCAAAATGCGTGGTTTGTGATGAAAATAAGTATATATATATATATATATATATATATATATATATATATATATATATATATATATATATATATATAAAACAAAAACATGTGGAAGCAATGGCTAACGGGAATAATCCAAGCAGGTGTTTTTTGTCCGCAACCAAATTCCTTGAGAAGTTGAAGCAAGGATGCTCTGGTTCTTATCAGCACCAGTTGCACAAACGCACAGCACAACAGATGGCAATGGTTCTGCTTTTTGAGATAAGAGTTGATCATTTTTATTATTTGGACTACTGTTCTCATCTTGAGTGTTATTCACCGTTTTGGTCAATGTAACCTCCGACCTTCTTCAGTTGTGTCTTGTTGAACAGGAGAATCCTTCTGTCGAAGTTGGGAATTTGAACAGAACTCTTTATTTATTTAATCCATAGGGTTAGTATGCTCCTGTTTCATCAGCCATGACTGGTCCGCAAAGACCCATGACTTAGTGGATAAAATATTTGGTAAATTCAATTGTAATTTACACTCTTCTGGAAGTTAAAGGTCCAATCTTCAGTGCGGGCGACATTTAAAATAGAATTGCGAATTACTTAAAACTTCTATCCGGCCACGGCTGACGAAACAAGAGTATGTTACCTTCGCGGATTAAATAAAGGGTTTCGTTTAAAATTCCGAACAGATTCCCGAGTTCGACAAAGTTTGCAAGAAAATTACATATCAAATTACGACTTTTTTCGTGTCTTTTTGCTGTATTAAGATTTGGGTTAAACCCTAGTAGGGTTTGAGTTACCCCCCCCCCAATAAAAAGACAAAAACAAAAACACACACATAATTGTAAACGGGAGTGATTCTATAAAACTGCCGACTTGTTTACAAGTAATTAAATTGTGGCGGGGGACGGTCTTAAAATAATAATCATATTTTTAAATTTATCATAAAATGTTCAACATTTATCCCTCTCCTTCCACAACGGAAAATGTGCCACCACATTTGAATTTGGAATGTTGAAACCAGCGTCCTCGAGAAAAAGCACTCTGACTCAACAAAAATTGCTTTGGCAGCCCAACGGCATTCCCGGTAGAGGCGCGTATAGCGATTAAGTTAATCGCCGATTAACAATAAACTTTTCGAAGGGTGAGAAAGCAATGCTAAGGAAGATGGATTTCCGAGAACGGCACAGGACCATACCTCAGACCGACGAAGAACAAACCGGTTCTGAATTTTTGTGATGAGAATTGATTACTCGTATTATTTAGATTCTTCGGACTACTGTCCTCATCAGGGGTGTTATACGCACGTTTCGATCGATGTAAACTTCTTCGGGTGTATATTGTCGTTTCACATTCTGTGGAGATTCCAGAGTTTGACAGAAAGCTTCCCATGTTCGACAAGATAAATCCCACGAAGGTCGGAGGTTACATGGACCGAAACGTTGTGAAAATAACACTCAAGATGAGAACAATAGTTTGAAGAATACGAAAGCATAAGTCATCCTCAAAAATGGCAGAGACTCTGAAACTAAAATTGTTTCTCGTTCAAAGTTTAGGCCATATAAGAGATCATGTAAAAATGTAGGGGGATCATCATTATCATCATCATCATCAACAACATAAAAAAATTATTAGCTCTAGCCAAAACATATTTATAACTATTCATTCACTTTATTCATTTATTCATAGCTAAGTGGGGCAGCCCCCTCCCCACTCCGCCTCTCATCCGGCCTTTTTGACTAGATAAGCAGCCGAAAGACAGACTGCCTTCTCTATCTGATTTCATTCCTCTCACCTCTTTACTATAACCAACAGCCTTTCCTCATTTTTTCTTATATCTCCATATCCCCCTTCCCCTTCTCTTCTCATACTGTCCCCCTCCCACCTCTCACTCTTTTCTCTACTTTTACCCCCACCACCACTCGTCATCTACCCTTCTACTAAAAAGAGTAAGTTTTGTCTTAGGTGAGGAATTTTTTAAAATCCTGTTAATGAAGAAAATATGCAGAGAGAGAGAGAGAGAGAGAGAGAGAGAGTGAGAGAGAGAGAGAGAGAGAGAGAGAGAGGGGGGGGGTGAGAGTTGCTGTAAGTAATGAAGAGAGGAGGGGGGGGGGAGGAAAGAAAGAGCTGGGAGGGAGTAAATCATTCACAAATTAGTACACGCTGAGCCGGCGCTATCCCAACCTCGGGAGGAATGGTTTCATTAGAGCTCTGGAGGCAGTAATACAGGGTGCTTATTGATGATTTTTTAAACTAACACACTTCAGGTGAAAACATTATTACGTACTTACGTGTCATGTCTAAGTTAGTATAAATGTTAGTGATGGGATAATTTCAATATTTTTCCTGATTCCGATACACTTACCGATTCCGTACTAAATTCACCGATTCCAATTCTTTATAAATGTCTAAATATTTAACTATAGAGTTGTCCCCCCCCCAATTACCGTAAAACATATGCTAAATGTGCAGATATTTTACTAAACATAAAAATACACTTCTGGAGGGGGTGATCTATCTATAGATTTTAGTTTTACCGATAGTTTAAAAATCAATAAATATTTATTATTTCATTATTACTACCAGCAGTGGAAGATTTTGTTTTCAACAAAATCAAATAAAAAATAAAATTAAAGAATCGTTTTTGGCATCGAAAAATAGGCCTTCCCCCTCCCCCCAATTCCGATACTCCAAAAAGTTCCGATTTTTCCGATTCTCGATTCCGATTAATCGTCTCATACCCCGCCCCCAACAACAAAAAACAAAAACGAAACAACAAAACTGATCGAGAAGAAAAAGAATTCCAAGTAAAAATACAATTTATCAAATTATTCAGTTTTATCACATGTCTTAATGTGGAAGAGTTGTGAGACTAATTCAGAATGACAAACTAACTTCTCTTCCTTGACATAAATGGGCTTAGATTAAGGGTCCGCTATTTTAAGCATATTTTTTTTAGATAACGTCATCGTAGATGAGTTTTCGTTAAAAATATATCTAGCACATCTACTAAATCATTTTTGTTGTTGTAATTTTTTAACTTACGTATTTTTTTCACCTGAAATGCGTTAGTTTAAAAGATTACCAATCTACACAAACACTAATTACTACGGAAGTCATTAAAATATCTCTCTCATTTCGCGTGACTTTCATTCACATAAAATTGATTGTGGATAAATTAATTCTAACTTTTTAAAAGTCTAATTTAATGCTTTAATCACAGACGGCCATGTTGTTTGTGTTTTCTTACAACAAAATGTTTCGTTTTGTTTTTTTCAAACGTTTGTTCAGAACTCCTTCCATATGAAAAAACAAAAATTTAAAGGATGTTTTTTGTTTGTTTTTGAAGGCAATATAATGAGGAAACGTTTGGGTATTACCGACCCCTCGGCATTCACCTTTAATTTGTCGACTTGTAAAAGTTTTCAGGTACGTTGAGAACGAATATCGCATTCATTTTTTTGCGCAAACAAGTAGTTATCCATATTTGAAGACATTCAGTATCCAACGTAATCACTATTGTTTTTTGCTCGCGGCCATCTTGTTTCCCATTTAGGAAAAAAACGCCAAAAAGAGCCAGAATAGTGATTACGTTGGATACTGAATGTCTTCAAATATGGATAAGTACTTGTTTGCGCAAAAAATGAATGCGATATTCGTTCTCAACGTACCCGAAAACTTCTAAAAGTCGACAAATTAAAAGTGAATGCCGAGGGGTCGGTAAACTAAAAAAAATACCCAAACGTTTACGTAGGGTTCACACTCCTCATCAAGTAATAATGTAATTTCTTCGTTACTTGCACACTTTTACAAGTATTTGAAAATATGGAATAACAATTTTTTCTCCCAATAATTTTCTTTATTACCTGTTGAGGCAGGGTGTTGTTAGCATAGAATCGGAATTTTCGAGAATAAAATCCCATGGTCAAAAATGACGTTAGAAAAAAATGTTTGATTGTTTGGTATATATTTTTTCGGTACTTGTACAATTTCATCAAGGCATTAAAAAATGAAAATATCGAGAAAAAAGTTATCGTATGTATTCGTTTTGGACTGAAGTTCTCTGAAAAAACTAAAATAAAATAAACTTAATTTGATCGAGTATTTTTTTTTTTTTTTTTTTTTTTTTTTTACAGCGGAAAAACACGTTTTTATGACAGCGTGTTCAAGGTAGCCATGTTTTAATTTTTAGAACACACCACGGAGAGATAAATCGGTCTAAAGCACCAACACCCCCGTCCCCATGTTAAATTATAGCTTTTCTTTCTAAAAATCGAAACATGGCTACCTTTTTATCGGTATCATAACAAATTGTTTTTCGCTGTAAAAAAACAAAAACAAAAAAAAAAAAACAACAAACTACTTGATCAAATTAAGTGAATTTTTTTTTCGGAGAACTTCATTCCAAAACAGATGCGTACAATATAACTTTTTTTAAAAATATATATTTTCATTTTTTAATGTCTTGATTAAACTGTACAAGTACCTTATTTTTTTTTAATTTTGTTTTTAATGCCATTAAACTTGGATAAAACTTTTGGTGTTTGTTAAGATAGAGTCGACAGATCGATTGTTTTTAAATATGTTGTTTTAAGCAATATATATATATATATATATATATATATATATATATATATATATATATATATATATATATATATATATATATATATATATATATATATACTTAATTATCGTGTCGAAAATAGAATATATCAAAAATTACGAAAATTCATCGAGAAGAACAACTGAGTGTTTTTAGTAATAAAAAAAGTCTATTGCTATAAGGTTAAAATGTTGGTCTCTACTAAAATGTAATCTAAAATATGCGTTCCGGGTTATGCCCCCTGTGTATGAACTTGTCATCGTCTACTTTATAGCGTGTAAGAAAAATACAATTTTACCCAATTTTCCGTAAAAATTACTTTAACTATAAATAACGGGTTTGTATTCCTGTACACATAGATTCGAAAAAGTTGTCAAAAAACAAATATATAACAAATAAATGTTATCAAAGGCAAGATAAGTTACTTTTCTACCAAACTGGATATATTTTTCGTGTTTTTATTCAATGTAACATGTTTATTCAGCTCGAAAAACATACAGTGTTTACCGATGTATTGGAAGATTCAAAATGGCACCCGACTTTCTCTTTAACACGGTAAGTTTGGGAAAAGGTGTTATAAATAATAAACTAGACAAAATACTATTAAAAACCCGCCGAATATATGTCAACCTTTGTCACGGTAACATATATTGAGCAAGTTTCTAACAGTATTCTGTCTAGTTTTATATTTATAGCACCTTTTCCCAAACTTACCGTGTTAAAGAGAGAGTCGGGTGCCATCTTGAATTTTCCAATACATCGGTAAACACAGTATGTTTTTCGAGCTGAATAAACACGTTACATTAAATAAAAACACCGAGAACATATCCAGTTAGGTAGAAAAGTAACTTATCTTGCCTTTGATAACATTTATTTGTTATATATTTGTTTTTTGACAACTTTTTCGAATCTATGTGTACAGTAATACAAACCCTAAATAACTTTCTACTCGATGTATTTTCGTAATTTTTTGATTTTCGACATGTCAATTAATTGTCATATTGTTTTTGCTTAAAATGGCATTTTAAAAAATCTGCCGATAAGCACTAAATTTATTTTTAATATAAAAAAAGTTGTTTGAATAAAAAGTTTTGGTAGTAACTCCCTCTGTAATTTTTTATTTTCGTCTTTTTATCATTTTCTTTTATAAAAAAAAAAAAAAAAAAAATCAATATTTAACATTTTTAAGGGGTGCTCGTTTCTAATACAACGTTCTAGTAAATCGATCCACCGTTTTGGAAACAGATACTTTTTCCTGCCAAATTTCGCGAATTTAGTCTTTAAAAACCTTTTTGGAAGGCCAAACTGCTTTAAAAATTGCTTCGAAATTTATGAAAAGGTCCTGTCCTCGTGCAAGCCATTTTTTTTTCTTTACTTGTCGTTCTAGCAGAATGGGCACTATGTTTGTTTTGGTAAAAAAAAAAAAAAAAAAAAAAAAAAGACGCTTTAAAATAAGTTAAAATACAAATAAACTTGTTCTGATAGGTAGAAGAGTAACTTATCTTGCTTCTAATAATATTTATCTGTTGTATATATCGTTTTTTTTTTCGCCCCCTTTTTGTTGTTAGTTATAGCAAAAAAAAAAAAAATACCTCAACGTTTTTATCAAATTTTCAGGTTTACTACCGTTCTATTTTTTTTTTTTTTTTAGGGGGTGGGGGGAAATAGCATTTTCAAGTTAAATTCAATTTTTATGGCATCTTTTGTTCCTTAAATTGTTGGGTGAAAGTGTTCAGAACAGTGTTTTCTTTTTAATGGAAATCGACCCAGACAAGGCATGAAGCCACTGTGAGGAGCTAAAATAAATAAATAATGGGTAAAGTAACCTACAATAAGTATTAGATGGATAGATTCAGACCAAGAAAGCAATAATTCTTCCCCCTTTGTCAGAAACATCGCTTCCTGGAATGTGAAGTCAAAAAGGACAAAATGGAAACGAGAGTTACAAAGGTGTCGAAAATAAACGCAAGATCCTTACATCTACTTAGATCTCCTTACAAAACGCTTCCTATCTCATGTTAAAAACGGGTTTCTAAATAACACGGCTGTCGTTATTTCAACACGGCCCGTATTCTGCACAAGCACCAACTAAGTAATAAAAATCGAGGCATATGTCACACGTCTAATTTTCCCGTTTTTATCATGGTGAAAAATATTAGGCATTTCAATAAATACCTCGCTATAACAGTTTTTGAGTATCACAGTTATCCATTATAACCATTAAGAAGGAAATACATGATGAGACAGTTTTGTTTGAATAGAACGGTTTGCTTTACAATACACATAGGTACGAAAAAGTGATTAAAAAAAAAACAACAACAACAACAAATATATAATAAATAGATGTTATCGAAGGCAAGCAAAGTTACTCTTCTACCTATCTGGAAAAGTTTCTCGTGTTTTTACTCATTTTAAAACGCTTATTCGATTTGAAAGACAAATAGTGTCTAGCGTTACGTGAGAAGAACAAAAAGAAAAAAATGATTTGACTCCTTAATAGTAGAAAGTCTTGATAATGACTTAAAAATAAAACAAAATACCACTAATTTTATGTTTATTTGTTTTTCGGACAAAATGTAAATAAAAAAAACAACAAAATACTAAAAACATATTCAACTATGTAGAAGAGTAACTTATCTTGCCTTTGGTAACGTGTATTTGCTATATATATATATATATATATATATATATATATATATATATATATATAAATAATTTTTTGCCACTTTTTTTGTACCTGTGTGTATTGTAAAATAAACCCGAATAGAATACTAACCACCTACCTCTACTGCACACATATTCTGAATATTTTTAGGGTCAAAAATTCTAAGAAATGTCTTTAATTGTCTTTTTTGTGTGTATATATATGTGTGTGTGTGTGTGTGTGTGTGTGTGTGTGTGTTGACTTTGCAGTCAACTTTTCGTAGTTAGTTGAAGACAGTTTTAAACTGCGTACTAACAGAAGAGTTGCATTGCGTCATCGGTTGTATATTTCCAATATATCGCTAAAAAAAATTGTTCTTCGTCATTTTTTTTTCTTTCATTATTACATCATACTTGTTTTTTATTTTACTTTTCGTCACCCCAATCAAGGCAGATTGCCACTTGGAACCTAAGGGGTTACTATTTGTGATCGTGTTTATCAAAAAGACTGTGGGGAGTTGAGCAGCGAGATTTCTGTTTCCATTACATTAAAACTTGAAGGTACTTGTAAACCAACCAGAAGGATGCAACAGTTTAGCGATAGGACAGGGGTTGGAGTTTGGTTGATAGTGCGGATCTATTAGATTTGAGACTCTCTTTTGGACCCTGTATAAAAGAAAGAAACTATTGATATATGTACTAGGCTAGATGTAGCAACAATATTCCATATATGGGCGAATATCATGCACACTGCAACGTAATTGTTTTTTTTTTTTGTTAATTACTAAGCCATTGTGATAGCTTATATATGGTATAATCACGTTGACACACCGTTTCCCTATTAGATCTCCGAAGTTAATCACCGTTGATCTTGGTTAGTACTAAAAATGGGTGACCATTTGAGAATTCCAGTATGTGTTCTCCGTTTATCTAGGCATTGTTTCTAGTCGTCCTGGACTTCTGTTTGCCACTGGACTCAAGCAATGCCGATTCAGGAGAAGTGTCTTTGGAGATTGTGCAACCCTTGTCTCACAATTACATGCGCAGGTAACCTTACAGAGGGCATCCATTGTCTCTTTGAGACTGAACGGAGGAATCGATCATGATAACTTAGGATTCGAAGTCGAAGCAAATCTAATGCTTAAGAAATCCCTACTTTACTTGCCTTCCCACCAGGACAGAGTTAGATACAAGGTCGGTTTTTAATATGGGAACAAATTCAACTTCTCAAAAAGTGGTAGTCTGTATTGGAATAAAATATAAAAATTAGTTTAGAAGGATTTCTCCTTCACTGACCGAGGGCAGGAAAGATGAAGAATAGTATCAAATGACATACTAAACTTTGCTCCTAGTAAGGCCAGTGGAATAGTGTTCCACAGACGGACAATTCTGGGGAAAAAGCTTGGTTCATGGAATCTGCGTTTAGATTTAGGGACAGATAGAGAGTGGAGGAAATCGTATATAGTGGTTGTAGCTAGCCGAGTGCTTTTTGTGAAAGGTTGGCAAAGGGAACCATAGATTGAAGTCAGTTGAGCACTTGCCATGAAAATAACGGTAGAGCAGAGACAGGCTTGCAACGTCTCTTCTCTGGTAAAGAGGTTGCAGGGAAGAGAAAAGGGCATCATCTACCAGGTTTTGAACTTTATCAAGTTTGAATAGGGCGTGTCGAGCAGCTCCTGTCTAGATGTAGCAACAGTACTCAATTGTAGGGTGTTACTGGCTCTTATACAGATAGAGGATTGTATCGACAGTGAGATAGCCACTGGAGCGGTAGAGTGATTAAATCATTTTTCCAGCGATCTTGGCAACAGATTTGATGTATGTGTTCTACTTCAAATTAGGTTTCTGGCAATTTTTTTATACATACAAAGTGTCTCAAAAAATGTACACATCTAATCACACTCCAAATGATGATAAAACCTTTATTTATGAACATAGAGTGAAATGGAATAGGTTGGAATATAGAAGGAATATTTTCATAAATGTTCATATTGATGACGATTTTTGTCCGGATAATGCTGATAATAGCTTCAGTGCGAGTATAATTTTAGACACCCTGTATGTTGGAGGGGGGGGGGCGATATTTTAGGGAAGCATTTTTAAGGAAAACTGATTTAAGTAATACTTAAATGTGAGAGAGTGAGAGAAATGCTATATGATAAATAGTCAGCTAACGTACTTCCTAACTGCCGGCGAAGCGCTACCGGAAGCGGTGACAAGGCAAATCAGTTTCTCCACTTTTATTGTTCTTCAGTATTTCTATTGTGAAGCGATTTATTGAAATAAAATATAAGAAAAGGACATTATTGAAAAATATACAATAAAAATTAACAAAATTATAAAAAGATAAAAATGACACAATTAGTCTTTATTTGCACTTTTAATAAAATTTTTTTTTAAAAATAGAAGTTTTTATTTTATTGGAAATTTTATGACAAATATATGTTTATGAAATTATGAAAAGATTTTTTTAATTTGGAAAGAAAACACTTTTTTATTTGAATTTATATAATAATTCTAAGTTTTATGAAAGTACAAAAATAAAATGATTGAAATCCAAATAGCAAAATTTCAAACACCATAAAAAAAAAATACATATCCAATACATAATATTCCCAAAATAGTTTTAAAAGATTTTAAAAAGTGTTTTCAATAATTCTTTATAAAAAAAAAAGAGCACAAAAAATGTTTTCAATACTTCTTAAAAAAAAATTTAAACTAATTTCAATAATTCTTAATTAAAATAAGACCGAAAAAAACTTTTCAATGATTATTAAATTATAAAAACAGAAAGAACGATCGGCCAAAAACATAATGAATAAGAAGGTGTACAGGCACAGAGGAAATATAGGCGTAAGAGAAAAAAGCGAAGGAACTGATTTGTCTTGTCACCGCTTCCAGTAGAACTACGCCCTAAGTTAGGAAGTATGTTTGCTGACTATAACTGATTAATACAAGCAAATAATGAGCATAAATTCACAAATGGAAGTTTACATAGGCGGGAGAAAAAGAATGCCTGTTAATATATTAGAGAGTCTTTGCACAGTGTTCACACGCTGAGATATCGAGAGAGTCAGAGTCGATAATTTAAGGGCCGTGAATTATCCACGGGTTTGTATTTCCCCACTACAAACTAATCATGCTTCTAATTTTGCCACAATGAAAGGCCGATAAATAAGTTTATAAAAACATCATATTACAATTTTCCATTGTTACCGAGGCAAGGAAAGGAGGGGGCGGGGGCTGTTATTGCTATCCCTTCCTTATCTCGTACACCCCTCAGTTCTTATTTCTTGGACAAACAAAATTGTACAGTCAGGGAAAACAGGGAGAGAATTCCAAAAGCAAGTAGTTTCAGGAAAAAAATCTATTAGAATAGAAAGTTTTCCAGCAGCTAAGGACCGCTACAGTGAAGAGGTGGGATTTTGTTACTAATCGAGTTAATCGTGGGTTGAAGGTGTTGGACGTATTGCCGTCGCATAGTTAGATTAATTAATATGTCAACACAATCTTTTTTTTCTTTGCATTAGTCCCAAAGAGATATAAAGAGGGATAGGTTAGCCTGGAGAATCATTTTATAAAAGCTGTCCAAGACATGCCAGCCCATAAAAACGAAAAGGAACAGGCGATTTTGACCAAAGTTAGTACCTAACACAAGTGCATTTAGAACTTTTATTACTACACAAGCCGAAAAGCTAGACATAAAATCTAAAGTACGTTATTTGATATGACAGGGGCGCGTTCAAAATGAATGTTTCTCTATAGAGCATAATTGAAGTATAATACTTTGCATTTTAAACTTTTATTTAAGCGATTATATATATATATATATATATATATATATATATATTATAAAATCAACAGTAGGTTCTCAATAGTGCAATGTAGACTACAATGTATTGTGAACTAGGTCACTGTAAGAGGCATGTGAGCTTTCTCCTGATGCATCGCGATGGCTTCTCAACTAGAGCAGACAATTGATTTGATTGAAAAATGGACGATTCTACCGATTTCGATGACAATAATAATATGGGAGGGTGAAACATTTGTCGATCATCATTCAATCACAGGCAACGCTGTGTTATCCTGCTAGTATATATATATATATATATATATATATATATATATATATATATATATATATATATATATATGTGTGTGTGTGTGTGTGTGTGTGTGTGTGTGTGTGTGTGTGTGTGTGTGTGTGTGTGTGTAATTAAATGAGTTCATAGATTGAACTGAAAAATAGCAAAATTTTTTCAAAAGTGCTCAATACATATGAGAGCTATTATAAGTGAAATTTTATAGACATCAGAAAACCCCTATTGCGAATTAATCAACGTTTTAACGATGTTACTCGTTTCGTCAGGGGTTCAACAACGGGATGCGTAATATGCTTGAAACAAATTCGCTTTACAATTATTTCCTTTATATAAATTAAACTACTTGATCAATTTACATGATTTTTTTGTATACTATATTTTCTTCCCGTCACGGATACGTACACAAGAGTTTTCTTTATTTTAATTTTTATTTTATTAAAATAATTTAAACCGAGATTGATTTGACCGTCAATCTGCGTTCGTTCCAATAACGGTCGACCAGAGAGAAAAAATGGTACTTGATTAAAAAGTTCTAATGAAGATTATTTTCATTTTAGCAATATTTTTTTTACAGTTATTATAGTAAAGTATGTACGCTTTGGTCTTCTATACAATGAAATCTTATCCCATGATAGCCGGAAGTATCCCACGATAACCGGAAGTAAACCTAGTTTTTGACTCAAGTAAATTTCAAATTTTAAAAAAGTTTACTCAAATTTTTCAAACGGTCAATGGGTTATAGGATATTCTTTTTAAATTTATTTAATATTTTGGATTGTAAAATATTAATCTTAAAACGCATTATTTAAAAAGTGCAAATTCCCTAAAATTCAATTTTATTAAGTTGTGCAAAATTGAAGTTTTATATCAGATATTTACTCATCGCAACGAGTGTTTCTAAAAAAACTTGCCATCAAAAATTATCCATTAGTATTGACGTTTCTGAATTCTTTAGCATTTGTTCAGATCCAGAACTCCTCCCATATGAAAAACAAAAATAAAGAATTTAAAGCATGTTTTTATTTATTTATCCAATAAAGAATACTACTAAAGAAATTCCTGTAGATGTTTGCTGGACTCATATCTTGCATAGCTCTGAATTTAGCTTTACAGATATTCCAGCTACCTTCAATACGATTTGTATGAATGGTAAGGCCAGCTGGATTTGTGAAGTTATAGTTGTGATTTACCACCTCATGGTTGGGCAGGGTACCATCTGTCACTATCCTTGTGACTGGTCGCATATACTTCTAAATTATTCGCAGTAAGGTTTCAGCATCTCCATTGTTGACTGGCACCATCATGGTCACATTTGTTTCTCGCTCGACCATACCAAAATATCTTCCCAATATCTTCATCGGTGGTATTTCCGATGCATAAACTTTCCCTCATTTATCTCAACTGTACTTCCAGGACCACTAATTTCAACTGGATTTTCCCTCAGGGACATTGCGCAAATGTCTCCTATGAAATTGAACCAGTCCACTAAACTTGTCTGTGACACACCAGTTTCTTTTGAAATTTTTACTATCGGTGTCTACAGACTCCATCAATATAAAATCTGGATTAAAATGTTTAACTTTAATTTGCTGCCTTCAAAGAACGATTCCGCTCTAATATTTTTCCTTTTCCTACATTTTGGGCAAGCCCAAAATACGTGTCGATATATTCCTTGCCTCGTCAACATTACAGGTTGATACGACGTCTAGGAGTCACATCAGATTTCGGACATGTCTGCTGGTTAGCGATTAAACCACGATATGCCAACCATTTCATACTGCTTAAAATGTCAGATGTATCATAAAAATGTATTTGAACAATGTATTAGTGGTACAAACATGTGCCGCTGGCATCACCACATCGACTAATTTGTTCATGATTAAATGCTACAATAATACCTCCCTTTAAACATACCACACACAGCTATTACCTTTGGAGTTCACGGGAAAAAAATCTCGTTTGAAAATATATTATACGTTACTTTTTTTTTTTTTTAAGTATAGTTAATAAATGTCACTTTATTATTTTACTATTAGAATATTATATAAAAGAAATTATGGCACTTCTGTAGTACACGGACGGCGACAATGATAAATAACTTTAATTTCTTCTTGGTCAAATACCACGGCAAATAAGTAACAAACAAGATTTTTTCTGAATACAAAAAAATATTTGAAAACCAAAACATTTATTGTATAAATTGTCTCAATATATAATTGTAAAAACATTTACTGAAAAGTTTGCGTAAGAAAATATAATTTTAATAAAGCAATTTTGTAATTAAAGCAACATTAGATTTTTATAAAGTGAAATTGGTTTCTTTTTCGAACAAATTGATAATTTAAATTAAACATTTTTCGAAGTAAAGGAACATTGAAGAGTCAACGAAAATGTTGAACAAATTAATAATTTAAATGGAATATTTTTCGAATTAAAGCAACATTGAAAGGTCAACAACAAATTAATAATTTAAATTAAACATTTTTCGAATTAAAGAAAAAAAATGTGAGATTACTAGTTCATTTTAATGCAGACAAAATTTAGTCTTGCATTTTTAATTATGTTATTTTTCGAATTAAAGCAATATTGGATTTTTTTTTTAGATTTATCTCCGACGAATTTCCCAGAAAGTACGAGTTATCTCCCTTTTTCTTTGAACGAGAAACGCCACATGGCGACAGTTTACTGAAACGCTCAAAAATTGGTCACCGTCCGTATACAGAAGTGCCAAAAATATTGTAGTAAAACAAAAAAAAAAAAAAAAATCTAATGTAACAAAAATTTTACAAAAAAAAGGACGAAAAAAGTGCCAATAAAAAACATCGTAAATGTATTTTACCATTTAAATATTAAAACAAAATTAGTAAAAAAAAAAAAAAAAAACTACAGGTTTATAAAAAATCAAATTTTCTAATTATAAAATTCTAATAATCATTTTAACAATTTTTTTTTATTGGCAGCCTTTTCTTGATTATAATAATAAATTATGTACGCTTTGGTCTTCCATACAATTATCCCATGATAACCGGAAGTAAACAATAAACTTTGATTTTTAAATTAAACCCAAAAACTTTTATGAATATAAAAAAAAAGGGGGGGGGGACACAACAAAAAACTGCGTTAAAGAAAAAAGACTTCATGTTGTAAAATGTTAACTATATTTTTTTTCATTGCGAATAGTGAACTTCGAAGACTCCACAGGTGTTTTAAATAAACTTCGGTACAAATAAGAATACAGCAGTAGCACGTTCACTAATAACTTTTATTATAATAACAAAGGCCACACGGTGTATACATATTCCTGATATGAAATCAAGTATGTTTTATTTTATTTGAAGTCAATAAGAAATAGATATAAAATTTTCAAGCGAAACAAATTACGGTACTAATAAGTTCATATTTCTCTCAAAATAAAATGGCTACTTTTTACCACGTGACATAAAATACGAAAAAAAAAAAACAATAAGGAAGACCTTTTTGCTAAAAAGAATTGTACAAGAGTATTTAAAAATAACTATACATTGTGGAAAACCATAGCTGGACATTATAGTTTGTAACAATGAACTAACAAAATATCCAAGTAAAAAATAAATTAATTATTTTAAAACTTAAAAAGATTTCCCGAAATAAAAAAAAAAAAAGAAAAGATTATACCGATGAGCATCCGTATTTGTGAATGGTCACGTGGGATGGCAGCCATTATTGGGTGCGTGTGTGTGTATGTGTGTGCGCACGCGCTCGAGAGTAAAGACGAATATTATTGACTTCTCAGTTGTTACGCGTTCGTTGTTTCAATTCGCCATTCATGGTAGTTTTTATGAATGAAGCAGTGTTATTATTATTATTAGGTTGTAGAGAGGATAATGGAAAATAGTAGATTTATGTTAGCGATAACAACCAGTCAGGATATATCAAGTGTTGCTCTTTAAAGCGATAAAACCTTGAAAAATTGAACAATGACTACCAAAATATTTCGAATAGAGTAAATGAAATGACCTGATCAGATTTTAAATCCTTAATGTCCTAATTTAAATTCTCTTACTTAATGGGTTCAGTAATAATAAGTAAAAGATTGAATCTATCACATTTTGAGGCATATCATTAGATGAAATACTTAGGAGCATTTGCTTCGTATATTTTTTCTGACAAAGAGGGGAGAATTGCTGTTTTCTGAGTCAAAATCTATCCCGCAAACAATCATTGTTGACTAGTTTTTGACATTGCAACTATTTTTATTTTTTATTTTATTTTTTACTTTTTTTTTTTTAATTTATTTTTTTACAACAAGTGATTTCATAAGATCTAAGAATTAAAACCAGACGTGGCCCAATCTCTTTAATGAAACTACCAGGCAATATTTCGCGTGTCTGTGGGTTTCTCGCCTATACGTAACTTTGATAAATTCATGTTGACTTTTGGGCTATAATAAAGGAAAAAAAGAAACCAGATATATAACAAATAAATGTTATAACAAAAGGCAATGGGTTACAGAATTTTGTTTAATTTTCAATTTTTGAGCAATTATCGAGACTCACCAGATGACCATATCGTGTCATTTTGTTCTTGTTCCAACTTAACACTCTGCTTGTTTTTTTTTTTTTAGAAGTAAATAAACGCTTCAATATAAGTTAATCCACACGAAAAAACAAAAAGCAAAACCAAAAACAAAAACTTGTCCAGGAAGGTAGAAAAGTAACTTATCCTACCTTTGATAACATTTATTTGTTACATATTTGTTTATTTTATTTTTTAACCCCATTTTTTTCTATTGTTCATACTACTAAATGCTGTTTTTTTTTTTTTTTTTTTTTTTTTTTTTTTTAAATATCAAGCGACTATTTACTGAAATAAAAGAATAAAACAGATATGTAATATATGTAAGCATGGCTATATTTTGAATTATTATTTTCAGCTCTTTACTCGCGCAGCGCCGGTAAAATTCACCTAATAAATAATTGGTTTATCCCACACACACACACACACACACACACACTATAACTTTTTTTTTAGACGAGGGTATTACTACTTATTAAGGTCCAAAGACAACTAGGGGATAAGATTAAACGAGTGTCAATTAGACGGTGAGAAAACACCGCGATGATTGGTAGTGATTAGGCCGAATTTGATTATATAAGACGGCGGCTCAACAAGAATTTGTTTACATTGAACTTGAAAACGACCATGTTGTAGTCAGCTGTGTTCCACAGACGGGCAGTTTTAGAAAAGTAACTTTGCTCATGGAAGCTTCATTTAGTTTTAGGTAGGTAGGTAGGTAGGTAGGTAGGTAAAGGGAGAGAGAGAGAGAGAGAGAGAGAGAGAGAGAGAGAGAGAGAGCGGGAGAGGGAGATGGAGGGGGGAACTATTGACAGTGGTTTTAGCTAAACGAGTTTTTGTTGCGAATGTTATACAGAGGCGGCCATATATTGAAGCTCAGTCGAGCACTGGCCATTGAGATAACGATAGAGTAGAGAAAGACTAACAACGTCTTTTCTGTGATAAAGTGGTAGTAGAGAGTATCACCCACTAGATTTCAAAGTCGATTTTGTACTTGTGACAGCAAAGGTCTTTATAGTTCTTTGATTTATACACTTCTCTCTGCAGCAAAGTTAGACATATCATGAGGAGGAGGGAGAAGGCACCTCCAAGAACAGAACCGAACCATGCAAAAAAGATTATGTTGAATTTTCATTTGCAAAAAGAATAGTGAAGGCACAAGGCCATCAAAAAGAGCATTTCTGATCACCTTATGCTTATCGTTCTTTAAACTAGATGCACTTTGACAAAGACCATATCTATATTAGGGGATGGGGCACCCTACAAGATGTCAAACATTCATCAACTATCTTATAAATTCCAACCGAGGTATCTTTCTAAAATCCTAACCACCCCTTTGAGTGTAATTGTTTGTATTTTTCTTGCACTTGGTTCACTAGGTATATTTGCCAGGTAGCTTTTGAAATTCTTTTTTTTCTTTTTTTCAGTTGCTTCTATAATTACTGGAATGATGGAAATCTTCCTAAGATTCCAGTTTCTTTTCATGTCATACATAAGACCTTGGTATTCTTGGTATTTTTCCTTCCAGCCCTGTTTAACCCAGCATCATTGGAGATACTAACTTCTACTAAGGTTGCCTCTTTCTCCTTCTTGTCCCATATCACTATGCCAGCTTTAGTAGTTCTGTTTTCTTGGTACGTAGCTGTAAGAAATGCATAATCATAGAGGATGATGTATGACTTATTTCCAACTGTTCTTGTGTGTACAAGTGTATAATTCTAAATTTGCACCGAATTTTATATTAACATTTGAAGGTATAAACATTCGAATTTCTTCAAATGCTCTTTTTTTAGACAGCTTTCATTAAAAAAAGTATATTCTTCTATTAAACTTTTATAGTTTAAATAATTTGACTTTGCTTGTTTTATTTAAAAACAAACAAACAAAAAAGGTTGAAAAGATATTTTTCACTCAATAATGAGGTTTAGAAGATTGTCGGCGAAAAAAAAAAAAATTCTCCAAAAGATAGTCGTTTTATTATTTCTATTCATCACTTGGACAAATCACTCACAAATGCGACTGTTTCACTCGCAATGTAAAGCCCTGTTAGGAGATTACGTTTGAACACTAGAAAACTTGATAGGGGAAAAAAATAATAATTTCAGAATTTAGTGGAGAGGGGGAAACACGTTTGCATATAAATTTACTGTCACCCATTTTTATCTGGATAGCGTTTTAAGGGCATATAATCATTTTTTTTTTGTTTATTTGCTAAGGGAGGTACATTTTGCATTTCTTTTAGGTTCATTTTTTCATGCTGGCTATCTACAGTATTAAGATGAAGAATTCAAATACATCACAAATTCACTCAAAGTATTGCAATAACCACATATTTCATATTAAATAGAAAGATGAAAGCTTAACAAATATTTTCCAAAAATCATATACACTGGAGACTTCTCTTATAAACAGACATTATCCTTTACCTACCTACACTAATAATACAATAATTTAGAACACTCTAAACAAACTAGGAATTCAAACAATACAAACTACATCACAAGCTATAAAAAGAAAAACATTAAAAATAACAAAACATTAAAAAAAAAAGCCCACGTCTAATGCCTAATCAACTCTGTTGGCATTCCTCAGGTGATTAAGCCTTTCCCAAAGTAAAAAGGTAAAGACTTGGAGGATGGACCTCCTAGAACTGCATAAAACCATACTCAAGCAAGGTAACAAACTAAAAAATGATCCAAACTATGTCGGATTTTTTGTCGACAACATGTTCTCTTCAAAATTGTATCAACAACACAACCATAGTTTGTCTCAGTTAGTTTTGACTGCATTCATGGTCAATTAATCAAATCACTTGATGCAACAACAGAGAAATTAGTGAAATTTATCAGTTACTTTCAAGACCGAAAGGTTCACCAGAATCCTCTTTCTCCTATATCAAACATTTTTGCTTATTTGTACATTAGCATTGCATTCACACAACTGGCCTTTTTAAATTCTTATCAATATTTCCTATCTCATTCTAATTGCTAATGTATGCACTAGCTAATATAAGTACCAGCTAACTTAGCTACCTGAATATGTAATACAAGTTTATAGAGCGTTTCACAGGTATACTAAACGGAAACAAAACTTCATATAAGATATGCTAGGATAATGAACTTTTATTTTGTTTTTGTTTTCAGGTTATTCAACTCTGTGCAAATGGATGATTTCACTTGTAATGTTGTCCATAATATGCAATTGCATATTTCTATCATTCAAATTTACTTCCATGATAAAGTGTCAGTTGTGGCACACCTGATTGGTACTGCACAATTACCATCTAAAGAGGAAGATTAGTGGAGTATTGTCTTACTTGATTTCCATCATGATAAGACAGGGTGGTTTGGAGGACATTTTTTTTTTTCATTTTTGAAGAATTACAAGGGGAGACAATTCAAGAAGCTCTTATAGTTTATAATTTTTAATGATTATGACAGAAAGTCTAACCTTGTAAAATTTCATTTATTTTTTTTTTAAATCATACATTTTCATATAATGACAATTTTCACTAATTTCAGAATTTTCTTTTTTCTTCGTCTTTAAAAAAGCTATACATTAAAAAAATTTTTTTTTTAAAGCCATAAATTTTCATATGAATACAAAAAAATGCCAGTTGTAATTCATTTTGAAATTGTAATTCATATTATTTGGAATTTTTGGACTACTGTTCTCATCTTGAGGGTCATTTTCACAACATTTTGGTCGATGTAATCTTCGATCATCTTCAAGTGTATCTTGTCGAACTTAGGAATATTTCTGTCGAACTCTGTACAAAATTTCAAATGAAACTCTTTATTTACTTCATGGGGGTAGCATGCTCTTGTTCCATCAGCCATGACTGGAAGGAGGTCCTAAGTAATGCAAAATTGTATTTTTCGGTCACCCACACTGAGAATTCAACCTTTAACTCTCAAGAGAATATCAGTTTAAAATTTATTTTTTCCAAGTACTTTAACACTGCACCACAGGTCCTTGCAAGTTTGACAAGATACGCCCGAAGAAGGTCAGAGATTACATCAACCAAAACATTATGAAAAGAGCAAAGATGAGAACAGTAGTTCAAAGATATCCAAATGACACAAATAACCAATACTCATTTAAAAAATTCAGAAACGAAATTGGAATTGTATTTTATAAGAGCTAATTTTTAAAAATTTCAATTCAATAAATGTTCAGATGCTGTTTTATTTTGTGTTGTTGTTAATTTAGTGTATGTTTTACTTTTAGCAACACGTTATTTAAAACTTTAACGTTTCTTTGAATTGTCTCCTCTTGGAATTTTTCAGAAATGGAAACGAAATTTAATTTAGTGATTTTGTTGTTGTTTTTTTTTAATCGTTAGGAGGACGGATGTTCTAGGATAGAGCCAAGTTATATTTTATTTTGATGTAGAAAGGTGTGACAGTTAGGATAGACTCCTAGGATGCCAGAATGGTAACAATAAATCCTTCATTATTAATTAACAGTGAAAAGCACATGAATTGTAATAAACGGATTTGTGTTATATCATAAAGAATATGTCGCTTAAAGTCAATTCCTATTCAAACAGAACAATTTTGCACAATTTTCAGGTTCACTTACAAAAATGAAAATCAAGATATAATGATACTGAACCTTATGTCTAGAATTCTAATTCCAATTTTGATCAAAGTACATTACATTTTTTATTCTAGAAAATGGCTAAAATTTAAGTCTTAAGCTGAAGGAGTCCTAAGAAGAAACTGAAATTCAGGGAATCTTGCTTCATTGTTGTCTAATGGCTATGAATCAGATATAATGTGAACTTGAAATATTTAAATTTTCAAATGGGGGTTGTGTGCAAAAACACCAAACAAACTGAAATTTGGGAAATATTAATTGATGTCAAAAAATGATCAATTGTAAAATGACACAAAAATCGGAGGTATCTGAAATTTCCAAAAAAAAATCCACCGCATCTTTGCCCCTTTGCATTAAACTAAATATAGCCCACATGATCCCACCTTACACCTAGTAGCTATGTTATATAATTCACAATGATCGTTTCATCAGATTAGAAGTGAATCTTGCACATACAAATTATATCAACATATATACACACCTAACTCCTTTATGAGTAGAGAATGCGTTAGTGTCGTTGTCCAAATCAACAAACATTCCACAGTTGTACGTAATAGAGGCAGTTTAAAAAAAAAAAAAAAAAAAAAGAATAAATGAATAAATAAACGACTGAGGTAAACACAGAACTTCTGTTAGCTGTGCAGTCAGTTTTCAGAAGCCTTTTTTTTTCTTTATGAATTATTTTAAATCCGACCACGCCTTTCTATAAGAGGCCGTGTCCGTCGGTATGTAACATTGTAACACTTGCGTTTGCAATATATTTCCGTTGATCTGCGAATGAAATTATTTGAACATTTCTCTTATTTTTGACAATTTTTTTTTCCTTTTTTTTTTTTTTAAATAACTCTTTTCAGAACAGGGGAAAACAAATCAAGAAGACCATAAACATTTTCAAATGATTTCACACGCATTCCAATAATTACTGTTCAAACTACACATTTTAATGATTATTTTTATTTTATTTGTAACAAAAATTTAAATTCTGTAAAAAAAAAAAAAAAAAAAAAATTAGTTTTCTCAAAAAAATATTCGTTTTGCTCAAAAAATAAAATAAAATAAAAACGTGACACACTGATAACGACTGTCCAAAACTATTTATAAATTTTAAGTCATACATTTTTATATAATGACAACTTCCATTAATTTACGAATTTTCTTAATTTTATTTTAATTCAATGCATGTTCAAATAATTAATATTTTATTTTATGTTATTGTATTACTTTATTGTATTTGCTTTGTAATTTCCCTCAAAGTTATAACATTTTCGGATATAGTCTTCTTAATTTATCTCCCCCTGTTCTAAAAGGTGTGCTTAAAAAAACAAAAAGAAAAAAGAAATTGTCCAAAATAACTAAAATGCATAAGTGCCAATTATTGCAGTCAATATGTTTATGGATCGCTAATCAAGGTTCCGTCCTCGTTTATTGATCAATGAATCTATCATACTAGGTTGATGCAAAAATGTTTTACAGGTTTGTAGCACGGACATTTGAAACAATTGTAATTTATTTTGTGCATATTGCTATTACAATAGAAAAATGCGAGCATGAAAAGTAATATGGTTAAGCTTAAACATGGAAAAGAAAAGGACAAGATATTCTAGTAAAAAATATAATAAATTTATAACTTAAAATATTGCAGCATTAAGAATTAAAAAAAAATTCAATTTAACATTATATAATCAATTCTTAATGCTGCAATATTTTAAGTTATAAATTTATTATATTTTTTACTAGAATATCTTGTCCTTTTCTTTTCCATGTTTAAGCTTTAACCATATTACTTTTCATTCTCACATTTTTCTATCGTAATCCATGATTTTTGCAGGCTTCCAGTAAATTCACATGGTCTTTGTTTAAATTCAATCTTTATTTTCTAACCCCCATAAACATAACATACGCATATGTAAAACAATGTACGGTACTCATCTGCTTTCATTCTCTCTGTTTCACTTGTTACTTCTCTTTTCGTGAGAGCGGTGAATTAGTAGCAACACTAGTCGCTGAAGCGACGTAGTTGCTATGGAAACCAGTCAGAAAAAACGTTGTTCACCTCTTTACGTTTTTTTTTTACGATTTTAAACACCAATAAATTCATCATACATTTTGTTTTACTGAACGAAAATTGAAAAACTTTTTTTCACAATATAGCTGAGAAGGTGATCCATAAACTGTAATAATTGTTTGGAATTTGTTCGAAAAATGACTGAGCGGTGAAGCTTTAAAACAGTTCTAAATGACTAAATATTTTTCTGCGATATTCTCACTCATGACTCGATAATGACTTTCTTTAGTGAACAGAAAAGGATTCATCTTCCGTCATAATAATGCTTCTCATCACACAGTACTACTGACCAAAAATCTCCTAGGAGAATTTAATTGTGAAATCTTGCCCCATTCTACATATTCTTCTGATCGATCCCTTTCGGATTATCACATATTTCAAGGATTACAAAACCATTTAAATGACATGAGATTCATATTTCACATGAAAACCTAAAGAATTTTACAAGCAAGGTAATTTTATAAGTTCGTTGACAGATGGAATCAAAGTTGTAGAGAACAAAAGTCGTTATAAAGATTTTCAAAAACAAGTTTTCAATTTCGTATTGGAATATAAATATTAATAATACAGAGTTCATTTAGATAGCTCAATAGTGCAGCACTAGAGCTATAAATACTTTTTATAATACTAAGGTAGCAGGACAGTACTACTGTCAAAGAAAAAGTAAGGTGCTTCTTTTCCTCCGCAAGTCTGTAGGAGACCCTTGGGCATGGTCGAGAACCCACTTAGAGCCCTCCCCGCCTCCGATCAGGGTAACGTGAGGTCATGGAAAGCAGGTGACGAATGTATTATGGAAGCAAACAGAAATAATTCTGTTTATGGTTTCGTCTTTCATTGTGCTGAACAGAAGATACCTCTGGGTACAATGGCCAGTATGGGCAATGCTCGGACAGACAGAAAGAAACTGCAACTTACTGTCTGTACAACTGCAAAGAAAGCTATGGCAATAGATCAAACTCGAGAAACAGCGTGAATAGGGTTCTGAATCAGAACACTTCATTTGGTTGGGATGAGCAACAATGAATTCATGAACGTCTCAGATGGAGCCGTTAATGCCTGTACCAGGCAGGATATCACTTGATGATAATTCATTATATTATATCTCTTCACTGGGAACAGACACTAATTTTTATGCTCATCTCAAAAAAAGTTCAGTTTTATTTACTATGCCCCACTAATATCAGAATAAAAAAAAACATATATGCGGAGAACTATGTATAAAAATATCAGTATGGGCAAAAAATGTACAACACAATCACGCTGACACATCGGTTCCCGCTGTACGACAACAGAGCAAATAATTTCTAATTTTTCTGAAGAGTATATGCAAGAAAAGAGCTGGTATTGAGATTAATAATAACGATTGTTTCTGTATAATGAAATGGATCTATAAAAAATGTACCGAAATTTTAACACGCTGGAGGAAATGTTTTACATGGAAAATAAATATTTGGATTTCTATATTTAGCCATTGTGTTCTCGTGGTCTGGCCTCTGACCATTATTTGCCGAGAAAGCATGGGAATTACGACCAGTCGTTTACAATAGTGCACAGATATAACCAGCTCAATAGAAGAAAATTTAGACCTTTCTGAGCTAAAGTAGTGCAAGTGGGACACAAACAAAATTAATCTAAAATCATTTAGATATGTTCCAAGAATTCAAACAATAGCAACTTAAATTTGTGTACAGTCGTTTCAGAGACGATATCAAATTTATTAATATACACTCACATCATCAGCAAAAGGAGGATGGTGACAGCAGGTTGACATTTAAATAAAAGCATCATATATATATATATATATATATATATATATATATATATATATATATATATATATATATATATACTAGCAGGCTGCTGAAATATATTTTAATGTATACAGATTTCGTATTTATTATTATAGTCAATTCTGTAGTGATTATTATATTGTGCCCAATATATAACAGTGATTTTAAAATAAAAAAGTAGGTGCCATCAGCAAGAATTGAGCCAAAACATACAGCTATTCAGCCTTATTCATTACCTTCTGAGCCACGTCCATACGCATATAATAAGCTTAAAAATAAGGTTGTTTAACCTATAAATGTATATTTGTGCATATGTAGAAGAGCATTTTAAGTCAACTTACACCGGCAAGTTCCAATTTTTTGCAATTTTGACCCCTTAGCAACTATTTTTACCAGCTAAAACCAAATCGAATTTATTCCACAGGTCCAAATCACCTGTCAAAAACTGACAGAGTAGTTTAGTAGAGACCGTTCCTTGCAGAGAGAAAGTGTGTGTGTGTGTGTGTGTGTGTGAGAGAGAGAGAGAGAGAGAGAGAAAGAGAGAGAGAAATGGGTATGTTTACATATTTTTATGTACCATATTTACGTCTAAACTAACCAACTGATCATGAGGAATTTTGGAACACATTGCTCTAAATGTTAACTATATTTAGTTTAATTTAGTTTTATGCAAATGGGGTAGATAGGTGGTGAAAACCCTTCGTGAAAATTTAGATATCTTCTGAAATTTTAATACGGTATAAGGCATTATTTTTTTTAAAAACTCTTTTTCACTCCAAAAAAAAAAGACATATTGGCACTTTGACATAACATGGGACAATGTGGGGAGTTGAGCAGCGAAATTTTTATTCACATTACATTTGCAAGTTAGTAAAGTCAAGAAATCAGGAAGCAGGAAAGGAATAAAAGTGCAGCAGCCCGAGAAAAGAAGCAGAAGTAGAAGGCTTTCCAGCATTTACAGAGCTCCAGAGTGAAGGGGTGGGATTTTGCTGCTTGTCAGGTTAGTTGGGGTATGTACATTGAGTGAGTACACAGTCTATGAATTCATCAGAGTGCATTCCATTAAAATATTTGTAAAACAGGCACAGGGATGCGACATTGTAGCGATGGGATGAAGGTTGGATAATGCGGGACCTATTAGATTTGAGACTCTTTTTTGTACCCTGTTTAAGAGAGACTAGTGGTAGATGCACCGGCCCAGATGTGACAACAATATTCCATGTATGGGCGAATTGTGGCGTTATATAGGATACGCTCTGGTCAAAGTAATTTTCTAGCTAATTTTCTATTTTTACAAATTTCAGTTTCTTTGTGAATATTTTAAAAGTTTTTGAAGGGACATAATATGTGCACAACCACCTGTTCAAATATTTCAGATTTGCTTTGAATTTGATCCACAACAATTAACTATTAATTAAACAAAAAGCTTTGAATTTCAATTTGTTCTTAAGACTCCTTGAGCTTAAGCCCTAAATTTCATACATTATCTGCAATTAAAACGCGTATAATGGATTTTGTTAAAAATCCGTATAAGATTTGGTTTGGTTTAGATGTTTCGTTTTATGGCATGGCAACACGTTTTGGGTTATTCACCACCGCATCTAGCCATTTCGGCAAAAAAATTTATGAATCAAGTTCTTTATATATTCAAATAGCTATCCATCGTGTTTGGTTTAGTTGTTTTGTAGAGAAAAAGATGTTTTTGACTTTGCAGAACATGATTGAGTTTTGCAAAGGGAAAGGAAAAACACATAATAACATCAATGTTTGATGCATTTTAGATCAGGGCGCCGGTATATTCAGACATACTGATCTGATAGTAACAGAGGGAAGAAATCCTTCTAGACTGACAATTTTTATTTTTGCCCCAATCAAGAGTACCCCATTTTGGTTAGCACAGTAGATTTTGCCCATATTAAAAATCAGCTTCTGCTCTCGCAGGGAGGCACGTAACTAGGTATATAACAGGTCTCTTTAAAAGAAAAAATAAAATAAAAGCAATAAATAAATAAATAAATAAATAAGAAGAATAAGTATCGACCGCAGTTTCATTCATAGGTTAACGTCTGCTAGCACAGAGAAAGTAGGTCATGATTTACCCCCCCCTCCCCTACATACACGTTCTGAAATGGTTATGTTTTTATTGGCATTTGTTTCTTGTTTGTTTGATAACGGAAATGCTGAACAGATTTCACCCAAATGAAACAAAAAGATGAAAGATGAGCGACAGAAAAAAATAAATAAATAAATAAAAATAATAATAATAATAATAATAATAATAATAATAATAATAATAATAATAATAATAATAATAATAATAATAATAAATTAAAATGTTGGTACATATTGTCTGGCTTGATCCATCCTGTTTTAAGGCATATCAACCCACTACGGTTATGCAATGACGGCGACGTAAGTGTAAAATGATCCGTTCGTTGGTCAAATTTGACTGCTATAAAGCATATAAAATGTTTAGGATTTATTTAATGCCGAAATGGCGTCTCCTGTTAGACGACCCCTTACCCGTTGAGTCAGTTATATATATGATATAAATTACTAGCGGTCTTGCCCAGTCGTAAAATACGCTTAAATATATTTTAATTCATAGAGATTTCGTAATTATTTTTACAGAGCCAATTCTCTATTGAGAGAGAGAGAGAGAGAGAGAGAGAGAGAGAGAGAGAGAGAGAGAGAGAGAGAGAGAGAGAGAGAGAGAGATAACTGATTTCAAAATTAAAAAATAAATAATGACTTCGGTGCTTTCAGCTAGAATTGAAACCAAAACATTTAGCACTCTAGCCACATTCCATACCGTTTGAGCAACAGATAGACGAGAATTTTTTTAAACCACTTCAAGCTATGAATAAATTTGCACATGTACAAAATTAATAGAAATATGTCGGCAAGTTGAAATTAACATTTTGCATTTCAACTTGCGTGTAACAGAGCACGGAAGCACGTATCACAGCTGTGTACAAATAACCGAGCCGTGGGCGAGATGACGTCACGGCAAGGAAAAAGATTATAAAAAGAACGTGTGCATAGATCCGATGTTCGCGTTAAAGAGGTGGAAATAAATGTTTTGTTGTTTCACTGAAGAAAAAGGGAATCAGGTTTTTCCTTGTCGTTGTTTCTTTGCAACTATGTCTACATGTTAATAGGTGTATAAAGCGTGTGTTACAGCCGACATATTTCTGTACGCATTATTCATCCATCCAAACAAAGATTTTACTCGTTATAAACCATCCTTGGTGTATGATTACTATTTCTTGTTGATTTCAGTGTTTCAGTTTATCAGTTAAATATTTTCACACATACATACATCTGCTTTTTTTTTTTTTTTTTTTTTTTTACATTTATATAGAAGATTAAATACGAGCTTGGCCTACCTGGTTGACTTGTTTACGACGAAACAAAAACTTAATTTCATAATCAAATTATATTGTGAGGCAGGGATTAAAAAAAATTGCTCGTTTCAGTATTTTATGTTAATCGATTAATAGTACAAAATGATAACATGTAATTAATATAGAAGTGAGACATTACCGAAGTAAAGCAACGATGAGTCTGGCTGGATAACCATGTTCATTCGTTTAACGTTTGTTTATGAAAATGTTACAAATCTAACACTGCTTTAGCTACGGCCCTTCTTTTGGAGTATAGATTTGCGTTCGATTTCTAGAACCGCGAAGTATTAATGATCCGTCTATTAGTATAAATAGACTAGACTTTTTAGCCCATTAAAAATGAGTAAAACTTACAGCCCATTGACTTAGAATGGGTGCTGTATTTCAAATTGATGACTGAATATGGTTAAATTTGTGCTCAGTTGCACATTAAATACTGATCCCTATTAATCACAATAAATTCTTAACTCTACATTGAATAAATACCATAATACATAATCCGCTGCACCTTATCATAACAAAGATCCATATTGAAATTCAGCCAGATCAGCCTAGTAGTTTCCGAAAAAAAAAAAAAAAAGTGGAACAGACAGAATGTCAAAAAACAGACTAAACAACAAATCTATTATTTGGTTTACTCTGACGTTGATCTCATAATGTTTCCGCCGATGTAACCTCAGACGTTCTTCAGTTGTGTCTCGTTGAATGCTGAAATCTCCAGGGAATTTTAAATAGAAAGTAGATTGCTCTCATTCAGTCAACCATTGTAAAAATAAAGTAATTTGTAATCGTATTCTTTGTATTGCATTTACTGAAGATTGGACCACAACCCCCAGAAGACAATCAAATAAAACTGATTATTACTCAACACTTATCTCTGAAAAAACATTTTTTCCACGGACAATTCTTGTATGAATTTTAAAAGCTTTAAACCTATTATTGTTTAATCCTTTTCCCCCTCTTCGACAGTTTTGGTGTCTATAAGGAATAGTTTTTACTTTTAAAAAATGCTTAGATACATACAAACATACAAATGCATGCGAAATCTATCTATCTATATATCTATAAAAGTGAAAGTGTCTGTCTGTCTGTCTGTCTGTGTATCTGTGTGTGTGTGTGTGTGTACATTTCCCTACGCAATAACTCTGTCAATTTAAAGTCTACAGACTCGAAATTTGATATACAGGATACTGAGATTTAGGAAAATCGACGTGATCGGTTTTCGGCCAGAAATTTGGCAATTAAGGGATAAAAGTTAAACGATTTGACCTTTGAGTACTCTACCAAACTCATCCGACAATTTTGGGTCTAAACACTTGAAATTTTAGATATAGGTTCCTAGGACACGGATCTAACTTAATAACTTGATTTGAGCCCAAAACAATAAATTTTAAGGGGTCATAATAGGGGTCAAAGTTAAAAAAATTGATCGCTTTTTTTTTCTTGTTCAACATACACCTCCAAATACCCGGGCAACGTCGGGCACCCATGCTAGTATATCTATAAAAGTGAACGTGTCCGTGTATCTGTCTGTCTGTGTATCTGTGTGGCTGTGTGTGTACATTTCCCTACGCAATAACTCTATCAATTTAAAGTCTACAGACTTGAAATTTGATATACAGGGTGCTGAGATTTGGGAAAATCTTTGTGATCGGTTTTCAGCCAGAAATTTGGCTGTTAAGGGGTCAAACTTCAACGATTTGACCTTTGAGAACTCTACCAAACTCCTCCACCAATTTTGGGTCTAAACACTTGAAATTTTAGATATAGGTTCCTTGGACATGGATCTAACTTAATAACTTGATCTGAGCTCAAAACAATAAATGTTAAGGGGTCATAATAGGGGGAAAAGGTAAAAAAATTGACCCTTTTTTTTTTGCTCAACAAAAACACCCGAGCAACGCCGGGCTGTAATGCTAGTATATCTATAAAAGTGAGAATGTGTGTGTGTGTGTGTGTGTGTGTGTGTGTGTGTGTGTGTGTGTGTGTGCGCGCGTGTGTGTGTGTGTGAGGACATTTTACAACCTCGCGAATTTTTGATCTACAGACTTGGAATTTGATATATAAAGTATTCAGACATGTGGAAAACTTTTTCATTTATTTTCATCTGGAAAAAAAGGTCTGCTAAGTGATTAAAATAGAAGAAATTGGTACGTGGGAGTCGTTGGATTTTTTTTTTATCTGTTTGCTAATGGTTTCATGAACGTGCATGTGTGAATAGTTCACATGACAGATTACTTATGTTAAGAATAAGTAGGTTTGAAAACATCTTTTGAAGGTCGTGTCTAATGGTTATCGTACTTCACTCACTGTATTTGGGTTTTGGTCTCGATCTACGCTCCAGTATTTTGTTTTATTTACAAGAAGTGAAGTGTTTAAAAAAACAATACTCGCATGCACGTGTTTCAGTTTCTGTATTAATTAAAATATAATAGTTATATATATATATATATGAATATAATAGTTATGTATATATATAATATATATGAATATAATAGTTATATATAGTTATGCGTATTTTACAACCGGGCAATGCTGGATTGCCTGCTAGTATAAGATAAATGAAACTGTAACACTTACACACATCCAAATAAAAGCAAAATAAAGATAATTTCTGCAGTTTATATCTCTTTTGTATTCAATACGCTATTGCTGATATTGGCCTAAACAGACAATTAAGATGTGAATATTACGAGGTGTCTTAAGTGTCCAGATCTTTTTTTGTACAGGCATTTAAAATTGTCATAGACTCTTGAAAATTCAGTATGTTATTGCTATACATCTTATGAGATGACTGACACATTTTTATGATTTCAGGTTCAAATGGACAGCTACAACAGGAATTGAAATACACCCTACTAAAGCCTGATTGTCACAGCTGGTGAATTTCAAAAATGCAATCTTGACGTGAGGACACATCCATGGAGTCTTCCATTATAGTTACAAAATGGCATAACAAGTGCATTGCAGCCAGAGGAGATTACTTCAAAGGGGAATAGAGTTTCATGTGTGTATTATCAATAAAAGTGCCCGTACGAAAAAAGTCTGGAAGCTTATTGAAGGCATCTCGTAACATTTGAAGGGTCATTTTCCAAGATAGTGACACACACACACACACACACACACCACCACCACCACCACCACCACCACCACCACCAACAACAACAACAACTGATATTTACAGAATGTGTTGATTTTCTTTGAGTTTGTTTCTTTCTAATACTTGTGAACAACCAGTGCTTCCCTCAGCATGTACAGTCCGAGAAGGCGAGATGAAAATGAAGATCCTGACACACACACACACAGCGTTGGGGTCGCAGTTGTACATGGTTTCACAATTTTACAAACTTGACCTGAGGTCATTTCTAACCTTTAAGTTGTCGTTCAAACATTTCCATTCAAAAACTGATATCATTATGCAACATGATCCGTTGCAATGCAACCCTATATTCAAAGAATTAGCCAAACATCACTTCATTCAAACGAATTTGTAAGTTTATTTCCAAAGGATTTTGATGCCTATTAAGAGTCGATAGATCGATTTTTTTTTAAATATGTAGTTTTAAGCAAAAATGACAGTACTTACTTAATTACTATGTCGAAAATAGTAGTATATCCAAAAATTACGAAAATTCAAGTAGAACAACTGCTATAGTGTTTTAGTAAAAAAAAAGTCTGTTGCTATGGTTTAAAACAGTTCATCAGCCATTCAAGTGGCGAAAAGGAAGATAAATATCCCCACTGTATTCACAATCTTCAAGGTGTTCACATATAGGGAAAATGCAATTTCCCCAAATTTTCTGTAAAAATTATTTTAAACTATAAATAATTTTCTATCGGATGAATTTTCGTCAATTTTGGATATATTGTTATTTTCGACATGACAATTAAGTAAATAAATACTGTTGCTCTTCCTTAAAACGACAAAAGTTGATTTGCCCAATCTATCTAAACAAGCACTAGGATTTTAATTGTGAAAATAATACTTGATATGTTCCAATATGGTACGGCATAATAACGTTCACATACCCGTTCTCATTATATCACCAAAGTTAAGCAACGTTGGGCCTGGTCTGTACCAGATGAGTGACCATCTGGAAATACCAAGTGCTATATGTAGGAGAACGTTGACACGTCTCTGCAAGAATAATAAAAACTTAACATCGTCATCTTCCTTGACTGGAATATACATGGCAATGGAGACCGTTTTAGATTAAATATTTCCTTGACACTTCCACATTTGGAGAAAATCAGTTCAACCTGTCTAGGGTGAATGCCACTGGCATACATTGCAATTTGCATCTGGTGAATTTCACAAAGTAATATGGCAATAAACCATTTGTTTAATGCACACAATTATTTCGATACTTATGCAGGAACCAACACGCTCTTTGGATATTGCAGAAATATGTAGAGTGCAGATCAAATTTTAAAATGATATAAAAAAACATTAATAGAAAGCAAACGCACAGTTCAAATATTTCAAAATACAACCGCCAGATACAACGCGCGGCTCCTTACAAACAGACTTCTTTCTCAAACTTTACAACATGGCAAGGAAGAAGAAAAAGAAAAAAAGAAACAAAACAACACACTGAAGATGGAGTATACCTCTGAAATATATTTGCGATAAATTGTGAAAATATTTGTTTATTTTCCTAATATTACGTTGTGATTTGGCTTTCAAGCGCACTTGATGCGTATTTTATTCAAATTAAAACAACGTTTCTACATGAACTCCTATTCTTGACATTAATAGAAAGCATTTATCGTATAGTAATTACAACGCAGAAAAATGGAAATACAATAAATAAAAAAAAATCAACCTACAGTAAGTTTAATGAACCTGATATTTATAAATGACCTCTCTGATGAAATCGTCTACGAGATGGGTGTAATAGCTGATGACATCACGCGCTATAACAGATACAAAGGGAAAACGAATGAATACATTTTTAAGACAATAGCTGAAACCTTAGAGAAAGACCTCCAGTCTGTAGTGGAATGGGGACGTAAATGGATGGTAACATTTAATGCTACCAAGTCTGAGCTTTTTGCGTTTAACAACTCCAAGAAACCCTCTCAACCACTGATTGCTATGGTCTAATACGACACCACTTGAAAGCTCTTCTTCAAACTCCTCGGTTTAACATTTACAGGCAACATCAGTTGGGACAAATACATTGAGGACATTGCTATAGCTGCTGTGAAGAAGGTGAGATCTCTCTACCGTGCTAGAAAATTACTTACACCTGAGAGTATCCTACATTTTTACAAAGGCACTATTCCCCCACGCATGAAATATTGTTGCCATATCTGGGCTGATGCATCTTCCACTAGTTTCTCGCTCTTAGATAGGGTTCAAAAAAGAGCCTCCAACCTAACAAGTCCCACACTATCAACCAAACTGCAACCCCTGTACCATCGCTGAAATGATGCCTCTCTGTGCCGGTTTTACAAGTATTTTAATGGAATGCGCTCTGAAAAACTGGAAGCACTCGTACCTCCTCGACGTAAATAACCCAACTAACCTGACAAGCAGCAAAATCCCACCCCTACACCATAGAGATCTCTAGATGCCAGAAAGCCTTATACTCTGATAGTTTCTTTCTTTAAACTGCTAGAGTTTGGAACTCTCTCCCGGTTCCCTGCTTCCCTGACTGTACTGCCATACAGAAGTTCAAGTGTGATATTAATAGAATCTTGCTACTTTACTTCCTACACAGTGTTCCTGTAAATTAGGAATTAGATCTTAAATATTGGTCTCTTCCATCCAAGTGTTAAGGTGTCTTGTTTGGGATGAAAAAAAAAACAAAAAAAAAAAAAACAAATAAATAGATAAATAAATGAATGAATGAATAAATGAATGAACAAATAAATAAATTATAAATAAATAAATAATTGAAAAAAAAATAAATGAATAAATAAACATTCGTTCTTTCATCGGATTATTTCGAATATGGGAATAATTATTTTAGATACGATTTTTCGAAATACGTCGACGATCATAGAAAGAATTAAATTCGTATCTCAAGGTATTACTGTATACTACATACACACACATACACGTATACATATACACACATATATACATGTATATATACATATATATATATATACACACAATACATATATATATGATGATTGCAACGTCTTCTCAGACGAGTGCCACTCCCTCAGACACTTAAAGTCCATGAGCCCAAAAATGACTTCCATCGCCACAGGACCATTTTTATATATAAATGCTTGAGGGAGTATCTATACACAGATGATGTTACAGAGTCTTAGCTTTGTACGACAGCTAAGTCTCTCTCTCGGTTCCAAATGTTGAGATCCAGCAACAAGCAAGAGCAAGATAGCCAGCAACAGGTTAAACTGCAAACCAGCTTAATGCGGGTACTGGTCTCCCGCTTTCTGCTTTTTTCAATCAGAGATTTGCTTCTCCTAGAAAGGTTGCCTTCACCACGGCTTACAGGAGCCCTCTCCACCCCAAATATACATATATATACACACACACAATACATATATATATATATATTTATATATACATATATATATATATATATATATATATATATATATATATATATATATATATATATATATATATATATATATATATATATCTTCTAAGTACGATTCATAAATTTTAACGATACTAATATTTTTTGCTGATAAAAAAAGCTGCTGATGAATGGCATAAATTGTTGAACTACTCAACAGATGTGCGCCAGTTGTGTTGTATACGCAACAGATGTAGATAGCATTGCGCTGTGTTTATGTACTTATGACATACGCACTGCAAAGAAAAAATGAATGCGTGTATTTTTTGATATGCAATTTTGCAGTGTGGATCACCTGTCCATAGTAACTGTCAGTTTCATGTACACTGCAATCTTTTATATATGAAGATGATCGCATAGATGTGAAAATGACAGTTACCATCAAGAGTTGATTCTGCGACTACACACCAGATCATTAGGTTTGTTTTACGGTATTACCCCTCGTCTCGTCTCGTCTCGTCTCGTCTCTCTCTCTCTCTCTCTCTCTCTCTCTCTCTCTCTCTTCAAATATAATGAATAATTTTTAATAACAATACCGATAAGAATGTAGAAATTCTATTTTAGTAAACTATAGCGTGTGCGTGTGAGTATTGAGGACATTGTTGGTTGCTATTGTTGTTGCTGTTGTTGTTGTTGGTAGAGGTGATACTGATGTGTAGTAGTGATGATAAATAATGATAGTCAGGCAGTTATAATGGCGTAAGTGATGATGATGATGATGATGATGACCATCATCATCATCATCATCATCATTCTTCTTCTTCTTCTTCTTCTTCTTCTTCTTCTTCTTCTTCTTCTTCTTCTTCATGATAACCACCACCATCCTCAGGCGGTGGTGGTGACGATGATATACTGACTCTTTCAAAGCGTCTGTATTTCTAGGTTGGTAAGTAAAAAGCTTTGAAAGTGTGTGTGTGTGTGTGTGTGTGTGTGTAAGAGAGAGAGAGAGAGAGAGAGAGAGAGAGAGAGAGAGAGAGAGAGAGAGAGAGAGAGAGAGAGAGAGAGAGAGAGAGACGTTAGTACGGTGGGCAAATTCTTATGATAAAAAGATTCCGTAAACTGAAAAAAAATTTTTTGGAATTATTATTATATGAAAATTATTTTAGTTGGCAAGTTTTTAGCTTTGGCCAAAATAAATCTTCAGAATCCTATCGATTAAGCATTAAATTATTAGATCATGAAAATAACATTCTTGAAAAAAAAAAAAAAATGCCAGCTCAACTTTTAACTTTGTTCTTAGACCAGTTTCTGCCCCCACCCCCCAAAAAAACTCTCAGAAAAAAACTTTTTATTAAAAAAAATGTTAAACTAAATTAAGTGATTTAATTATACAACCTTTTTGAACTGTTTACAAAGACTAAAAATTTGGGCATTTTTTTTTTTACTATAATCAAAAAAAAAAAAAAATGTCCAAAAACAAATATATAAGAAAATAAATGTTATCAAAGGCAAGATACGTTACCCTTCTACCTATGTGGATAATTTTTTAGTGTTTTAACTTATCTTAAATACCAGTAGAAAACCACCTAATAAATGCCACAGAAACATTTATTAGGTGGGTTTCTACCAGTATTTTATTTAATTTTCTGTTTCTGGGTGATTATCGAGACTCATATTTTCTTGATCTCACGTAACACTCGGCCCTTAGTGTTTTTTCGAACTGAATAAACGTTTAAAAATAATGCAAAACACTAAAAACTTATCTGGCAAGCTAGAAGAGTAACGTATCTTGCACTTGATAATATTTATTTATATATATATATATATATATATATATATATGAATGAGCCCTTTTTGGGGGTCAACGGCCAACTAGCACCGTGTGTGTTTGTGTGTATGTGTGCGTTGGGGTAGAGAGGGCTCCCGTAAGCCGTGGTGAAGGCAACCTTTCTAGGAGAAGCAAATCTCTAATTTAAAAAACCATAAAGCGGGAGACCAGTACCCGTATTAAGCTGGTCTGCAGTTTAACTTGTTGCTAGCTATCTTGCTCTTGCTTGTTGCTGGATCTCAACATTTTGAACCGAGAGAGAGACTTAGCTGTCGTACAAAGCTAAGACTCTGTAACATCATCTGTGCATAGATACTCCCTCACGCATTTGTCTATTAAAATGGTCCTGTGGCGATGGAAGTCATTTTTGGGCTCGTATCCGAGGAAGTGGCATTCGCCTGACAAGACGTTGCAATCATATATATATATATATATATATATATATATATATATATATATATATATATATATATATATATATATATATATATATTGGGGGGGGGGCACTTTTCGTTTTATCTAGAGTAAAAATACTCCGTAAATGATTTCTGTTTTTCTTTTCAATTTCATTTTGTCTGTAATGCTGAACTAATATGGCACAACTTTTATTTTGTTTTGATTTAATTTAAAATAAACATTTAGTGAATGTTATTTTCGCGTGTATTTTTGAATGGTATGATATTTTCCACGGATTCGAATTCAATAATGTGCTTGTTAAGTTAAAGTCGACAAATCGAAAAAAAAAAAAGTATGTCGCTTGGAGCAAAAACACTATATGTACTTAATTGTGATGTCGAAAATAGTAATATATCCAAAAATTACGAAAATTAATCAGGTAGAACAACTGCTATTGTGTTTTTAGTAAAAAAATGTCTATCGCTAACAAATATTGCAGATGAACTAAGATATTCGTTTCGGAGTTATGCCCCCTGCGTGTGGACTTTCTACTTTTAACTGTCTGTCTACTTGTATAACGTCTAAAAAAATGCGATTTTACCCAATTTTCCATAAAAATTACTTTTAACTATAAATAACTTTCTCCTAATTTTCGTATTTTTTTTTTTATATAGTATTATTTTTTTAGCATGGTAATTAAGTACATAATATTATTTTTGCTTAAAACGGCATACGTTTTTTTTTTGTTTTTTTTTTTAAATCTACCCGTCGATTGTCGTGCATTTTGTTATTTTGAATATTTTTTAATTTTATTTTTGAAGAATTCTTTTCAGAACAGGAGAAGACAACTCAAGAAGCCCCTATCGGAAAATGTCTCGTAACTTTTAGATGAAAAGAAACTAAATACACTAAAGAAATATAATAACACAAAATTTATTATCTGAACATTTACTGAATCGAAATAAAATTAATAAAACTCTGAAAGTATTTTTATTTATTACGAAAGTTTAAATTTTGTAAAAAAAATCGTTTCCTAAAAGTAAACAAAAACAAAAAAACAAAAACAAAAGCATACGCATTCTAAAACTGTTCAAATGGTCAAAACTATTTATAATTTTTTGGGTTTGTATTACTATACACATAGATTCGAAAAAGTTGTCAAAAAAAAAGAAATATATAACAAGTAAATGTTATTCAAGGCAAGATAAGTTATTTTTCTACCTAACTGGATACTTTTTTTAGCGTTTTTATTTACTGTAACATGTTTATTCAGCTCGAAAAACATACAGCGTTTACCGATGTATTGGAAAATTCACAATGGCGCCGACTCTCTCTTTGACACGTTAGGTTTGGGAAAGGAGTTATAAATAAAAAAAAACAGACAAAATACTGTTAGAAACACGCTCAATATATGTTACCGTGACATAGGCTGACATATATGCGGTGGGGTTTTAAAAGTATTTTGCATATTTTTTATTTTTAACTTTTTTCCCCAAACTTACCGTGCAAATAGAGATTCGTGCGCCATTTTGAATTTTCCAATACATCGGTAAACACTGCATGTTTTACGAGCTGAATAAACATGTTATTGTTAATGTTACAGTAAATAAAATCACGAGAAAATTATCCAGTTAGGAAGAAAAGTAACTTATCTTGCCTTTGATAACATTTATTTGTTATATATTTGTTTTTTGACAACTTTTTGGAATCTATGTGTACACAAACCCAAATTTTTAAAGTCATACATTTTCATATAATGAAAACTTTCATTCATTTAAAAATTGTATTTTTGTACTCTTGCAGAATTTTATCCGGGTCAAAATCTGCATGAGTACATTTATTTTAATTCAATAAATGTTAAGATGTTTTATGTTGTGTTATTGTATTACTTTTTGGTATTTATCTTGTTTTTACTAAAAGTTTACTAAAAGCTGACATTTTCGAACAGGGTCTTATCGATTATCTCCCCCTGTTCTGCAAGGAGCCCCTCAAAAGTGAAAATATGAAAATTGTCCAAAATAATCGAAATGCGCCAATGCCACATGCCACATGCCACATTTTAGAACAAAGCTTTTTTTTTTTAATTAATCACACACACACACACACACACACACACACACACACACACACACACACACACACACACACACAATGTTTGGTCAGCATATAAGTTTTCAGAGGATTTAATTAATTTAAAAGAAAAAAAAATAATCGAGGGTGACGTGCAAAATAAATATACAACTAATGAATGTTACCAAAGGCAATTTAAGTTACTCTTCTGCCTATTTTGATAATTATTTTTAAGCATTTGTTTACTTTGAAACAAAATAGTGTCAAGTCTGTTAAATTAAAATGAAAAATGAAAATGGTGGTTTCATTAAGATTTGGACCCTCGATAATCGCTCAAATTCGAAAATTAGACAAAGTACTAGTAGAAATAGAAAAATAAAATACGATTGATGACATTTATTGGATGGGGTTTTAACAGTATTTTGTTTACTTTTAGATTTTGAGCGTTTATCGAATGTCCAAATAGGTGTATACTAATGGAACTGTCTTTTTTTTTTTTTTTTTTTATTCGAATTAAACAAACTTGACATCACTTTTATTTCGAAATAAATAAAAGCTTTAAAATAAATTTAAACAAAATATATCCAGGTAAGTAGAAGTAAGAGTGACTTATTTTGCTTTGGTGTTTACTTTTTTTCACCCCTTTTTACAAAAATGCTAAAAAAAATTAGCTTAAAGAATAATGGTCGTAATTTAAGAAAAGAAAGAAATGTTCGTTTTTTATATGCATTAAAAAGTAAATTAGAAATTTATCACATCAAGAATTGATTTTAATCAACCATTTGAACGAGCGATGAGAGATATTCTAACAGTCCCTATAATACAATTGAAACCGAGATCAAATACTTAAAACTTTTATTTCAGCTTTAATTTTTAATTCAAATCAAAATGACTTGTCAATCGACAATTTAGAAGCTTCAAAACCACCTTCAGTATAACTTACACGGCGGAAAAAATTTTGTTTGGAATTATTCAAGTTGGGTGTACACATAGATTCGAAAAAGTTGTCAAAAAAACAAAAACAAATATATAACAAATAAATGTTATCAAAGGCAAGATAAGTTACTTTTCTACCAAACTGGATATATTTTTCGTGTTTTTAGTCAATGTAACATATTTATTCAGCCCAAAAAACATACAGTGTTTACAGATGTATTGGAAAATTCAAGATGGCGCCCGACTCTCTTTTTAACATGGTAAGTTTGGGAAAATGTGTTATAAATAATAAATTAGACAAAATACTATTAAAAACCCACCGAATATATGTCAACCTATATCACGGTAACATATATTGAGCGAGTTTCTAACAGTATTTTGTCTAGTTTTATATTTATAGCACCTTTTCCCAAACTTACTGTGTTAACGAGAGAGTCGGGCGCCAGTATGTTTTTCGAGCTGAATAAACATGTTACATTAAATAAAAACACGAAAAATTATCCAGTTAGGTAGAAAAGTAACTTATCTTGCCTTTAATAACATTTATTTGTTATATATTTGTTTTTTGACAACTTTTTCGAATCTATGTGTACAGTAATACAAACCCTTCAAGTTTAAAAGCAAACAATCAAGTATTTCAGTTCATTTGTGCTAGAAAAACAACATGAATTTTCAAACCCATTATGTAATTTTGAGTAAAAGTCATTTTTGTTCATTTTAAGCTACGTGTATATTATACACATACAGTGTCGGAAAACTGATAGGGGGACATAGCTTATGAAAGCCGGTTTATCATAATTTTTTTGTAGGTTTCCGATTACTTTTTCATTGTATTTGAAAGTTCATTTCAAAACGGAAAACTATATTTGTACACGTGAAAAAAAAGTTATAATGACAAACGCTTTTACAGCGACATTCGGAAATTGACAAGTTCAGCTAAATTTTGAAGTTAAATAAATTCATTGTAAAAATACATGGAAAAATAAATATTAGTTTTCTGGGTCTAAATAAATATCAGTAGTAGTAGTAGTAGTAGTAGTAGTAGTAGTAGTAGTAAAAAACACCTTCTTTGTACAAAAATAGCTTTATTAGGCCCCAACAGCGAGAGATTCTGGTTTCACTTTAGCAAAACAAATGAAGACCTCTAAGCATGGCTTCTACAGAATCCCAAAATGCCAGGAAGTCAAAAGGATATCTGAAAATGACACTTGGTTGTTGGTATGTAGAAAGTGCTTTTTTTCTCCGTACATTTCTATCGTGAACGTTTTTATAATTTTTACTATTTTTTAATTTTCCAAGATTATATAAAAATTATGTTACGCTGAAGATTACACATTCATTCAGACAAGGAAAATATTAGCATCTTTAATATAAAAATGATGGTAAAAATGTAATCTAAAAAAAAAAGAAGAAAGATTTTTTTGCAATTTTATTTGTGTGTGTGTGTGTGTGTGTGTGTGTGTGTGTGTGTGTGTGTGTGTGTGTGTGTGTGTGTGTGTGTGTGTGTGTGTGTGTGTGTGAAAATATTAAATAAACAATGCTTAATTCAATGATGATATTGGTAGTTCGAGAAATTAATTTTTGGTTCTTCACGGGGAACGTTGACCCTGCGTAAACGGTGTTTTTATTTAATGATTGCTACCTGAAAGCGCATACGCAAAAGGTTTTCTTTGGTTTATTTAATCACGGAAACTTTTGAAGGTACTATTTGAGGCAAAAAAAAAAAGTGGGGAGGGGGAAAATCATTATTTGAATATGTATGAAAATATAATTTAACAAAAAAAAAAAAATTTAGTGCAGAAAATGATAACAAAATTAAAATAAAATGAAATAAAAATAAAATAAAAACAAGCACGAAATAAAAGTATGAATCAAATTTGCCCAAAGAAATAAAATAAAAAATAAAACAAATAAAATAAAACAAATAAAATAAATACACGCGCGATTAAAACAAAAACAAAGATAAAAACGTACGAGATATATACGAAGAAAGTAGTGAAAGAACACCGTTTACCCAGGGTCCACGTTCCATGTGAAGTACTTAATTTTATATATATTTTATAATTTAAAGTTATATCGAATTCGTCATTAGGGGCTTTTTTCGTAATGTTCCTGAAAAAAAAAATTTACTGTTACAATTTACGATGCTTTATTTTCATAAAAAAAGCAGAAGTAAATTCATCCATTTTTTTTTACTTGAAAACCATAACTTAAAGTAAAAGTGATTTTGCTTAAACAAAATAATACGTTTGCACTAAGATTCAAATAAAAATAACGGGTTCATTATATTCCGTGATCATTATTTGATAAATACTGAAAATTTCATTAAAATTGGTTAATTTCCTAATTTTTTTGGTGAATTTTTAAGTAAAGGGGGTCAAAATGTCTATACATTTTTAGCATCGGCTATTCATTTTGCACGTACCTAGTAGAATGAAATAGTTTTCATTTTTGAAAACTTTCACTCGTTACAGGGGGAGACAATTCAAGAAGTTTCGAATAACTTTTTGATGGAAGAAAACAAAAGAACTATACTAACACAATAACACAAAATAAAAACATTAATTTATTGAATTAAAATAGAAAAAAGAAAATGTATTATAAAATAATTTGAATTTCGAAATAAATTACAATATTCAATTTTGTATTTTTTCTGAGAAATGAATTAAAGTGGTCATTACATCAAAATGAATGACTTTTTTTCCAACGAACTTTTTAATCAATAGTCTCTCTAAGAAAAGAAACTTCTGAAATAAATAAGTTGCATTATGTGAAATCGTACGATTTAGAAGAACGTTTTCTTTTACAAAATGAAACTTTCGTGATCTATAAAAATAAGAATTAAAATTTATGAATAGTTTTAAAGAATCACTATTGGAAAACTAACTTGAATTATCACCCCTTGTTCCGAGTGGAAATCTCCAAAAATGGAGAAAAAGTTGTCCTCAAAACAAAAATGCACACTTACCAAACATGTAAAACGTCTTTCTACGTATAACATTTGACATTTTTGGTACTTGTATAAGTTATAAGTAAGGCTATGACAACAGCATATTCTTTTCATTGTTTTGACTCTCGAGTATATATCCGACGCAGTTAGAAATCAACCGAGAACCATCCATCACTCTACATAAAAACATAAGATATCGATGGATGGGTATATATATCTGAGAATCAAAACAAGTAAAATAATATGCTGTTGTCATAAGTAATATTTTCTCTCTTAGTTTTTGTCAAATTGTCTTCTAATTAATTTAATTTTTTTTTATTGAGATAAATAAACTGAAAGTATTAGAAATAAGTTTAAACTGCTTTAATATGTAGCCATATTTTGTAATCTCTTTCTACTTAACCAAAGAAGATAAAAAAGACTTTTACTAAAAGTTTTCAGCATTATAGAGTAATGAGATTCTGTGAAATTTCCTCGTTTCTCTCAACTCCATAGCAGGGACATTTTGTTGTGTTTTGCTTTCTCGATAATATTATCGAAAATTGAGATAAAAGGGCGTAAAAATTTTGGGTTTGTATTACTGTACACATAGATTCGAAAAAGTTGTCAAAAAACAAATATATAACAAATAAATGTTATCAAAGGCAAGATAAGTTACTTTTCTACCAAACTGGATATATTTTTCGTGTTTTTATTCAATGTAACAATGTTTATTCAGCTCGAAAACCATACAGTGTTTACCGATGTATTGGAACATTCAAGATGGCGTCTGATTCTCTCTTTAACACGGTAAGTTTGGGAAAAGGTGTTATAAATAAAAAAACGGATAAAATACTGTTAAAAACTCGCTCAATATATGTTACCGTGACATAGGTTGACATATATTCGGCGGGTTTTTAATAGTATTTTGTATAGTTTTTTAATTGTAACACCTTTTCCCAAACTTACGGTGTTAAAGAGGATGTGAGACGCCATCTTGAATTTTCGAATACATCGGTAAATACTGTACGTTTTTCGAGCTGAATAAATATGTTACATTGAATAAAAACACGAAAAATATATCCAGTTTGGCAGAAAAGTAACTTATCTTGCCTTTGATAACATTTATTTGTTATATATTTGTTTTTTGACAACTTTTTCGAATCTATGTGTACAGTAATACAAACCCAAAATTTGTTTTTACTATAGATAAAATTTATTAAGTGGAAGTTCTACCAGTATTTTGTTCGATTTTCGATTTTGAGCGATTATCCAGACTCCAAAGATGTGACCCTGACCCTCTCGTGTCGGCCGTTTTTTTCTTGTTCTCACGTAACACTACTTGTTTAAATAAACGTTTTAAATTAAGTTAAAACACTAAAAGAAGAGTAATCTATCTTGCCTTTGGTAACATTTATTTGTTATATAATTTTTTTTTACCACTTTTTCATTTTGCTGTCTATACTAAAAACATACCCGACGAAAGTGTCTTCAGTTGAGGTCTCCGTTTACCCCCCCCCCCCCCCCCCACATACGCAATACCATCTTCTCACCCATGGTGCTGCGTCCTGCGATTGATGGAGAGGCGGAAGGAAATGAAAGAAAGGGACATGTAAGGAAACACAGAGAGGGAAAAAATGAATAGGAGTAAAGACAGAGAGATAGAGAGAAGAGAAGAGAGAGAGAGAGAAGAGAAGAGATAGAGAGAGGGGGGGAATGAGAAAATGGTTGGCCCAGAAAAGTACTCCACACTGAAAGTCTATATCGGTCATCCTCTCTAAAAGAATGATATCCACATTTTTGTGAATGTGCGATGAGCAACAAACATCGTAACACACACACATACACCCCACCCCACACACATTTGATAGACTACTATTACTACTATTACTAAAAGCTGAAAAAAGACTGTATCATAGGAACGCAAAAAAATTTTTTTTTTTTAATCTAGGTCTTATTTATACTTTTCCTTTCTAAATCTTATTTTAAAAAAGAAAGCGATTCTCAAATTATATTTTAGAAAAAAAAATGACAAATAAAAAATGTTTTCTTTCTTTTGTGTGTGTGTGTGTGTGTGTGTGTGTTTGTGTGTGTGTGTGCGCATGCGCGTGTATGTGTAAGTGAGTGTGTCCGTGTATGTTGGGTGGGTGGGGGAGGGAGGGTCATCAGTTTTATTAATGAAAATGGAGTTGAAGTAGAGAGAGAGAGAGAGAGAGAGAGAGAGAGAGAGAGAGAGAGAGAGAGCATGATGTATTTATTATACAGGAAAAAATTAATGTCTAATAAGATAAGAAGTGGATGATCTACGTGTAAATTTTCTCTCATTTCTTAAAATAAATCGCAATACACAGAGTTTTGTTATACACTCGCATTTTGCGTTGAACCATCTGAAAGAGAGAGAGAGAGAGAGAGAGAGAGAGAGAGAGAGAGAGAGAGAGAGAGAGAGAGACAGGGGGATCATGGATATCCTATTTATACACAACAGATGATATAAAGGAGAGGGAAGATAGAACGCTACAAAAAATCCGCTTCACAAACATTATGAGACGAAATGGTCATTTTTGTTAGTAAGCTATTATTTCGAGTGTTTTTTTAAAAGCCTTTTCTAAAAAATATAATTAAATTAATATATAAAAAAAAACGTAAACCTTAAGAGTCGCGCACTTGTTTTTGTGGCACACAGTTTTTTTTTTATTTGTGTTATGTTGGTCAATTTTACACAAGGTTTTTACAATAATTAAGCAACAAGAAACGACATTTAAAAGTCGAACAATGTCTCCCTGAATGTCTAATTAACACATTCGACTAAAAACGAAGGTGTGTCATTCGATATATGAAGCATTAAAACAAAACAAAACAAAAAACGAGGGGGGGGGGCGACTTTATGTGGGTGGTGCTATTTGGTCACATCACGCTCTTTCACGGATTTTATGAATTACAAAATACCCCCCTCCACACCACCAACATCCTCGAAAATATCATTTTACGCTTTCAGAAGTATTACGACAATATAAAATGTTAAAAACAAACCATTGCAAACGATTCAACTAAATGATACTTTGATTTAAATACCTAGAAAAGAGGAAATACCGAGACCTGATCCGATATTATTAAAAAAAAATCCCAAAAAACTGAAGATTAGGTTGATTTTTTTTCTAGAAAGTATACATTAAATAAATTTTTAAAAAATGCAAAGGTTTAGAATTCAACCTAATTAAAAAAATAAAAAAAATACAAAAAAATCTTTCAGATGTACGTACCCGTCACGGAAATGTGATACTCCAAAAATTACGTAAATTAATCAAGTAGTTTTTATCCATAACGAAAATCATTTTACATGGTTTAAAGCGATTAATGTGAAATCGTTAGCATTACAAGACTAGTCTCGCAAGTTTGAATTATTGTGGACTTATCTGATCTTTTTCTTTTCAAGATGGCGACGCAAGACAGTTCTTTTTTGCTTACTCATAATATTTGATTTTCTTAGTAAAGAAAACTATCAATTTACGTGATTTTTGGCGTATGACATCTTCACTCCGTGGCTTCGGTACATAAGGAAGATTTTTCTGCATATTTTAACATTCGGTTGAATTTTAAATAAGAACCGAATTACAATCATTAAATACTTAGTTAATGTCAGTTTTTCGTCGATAGACGACCTTTATGACAGGCAGATTATAATTTAATATGGAGTTAAATAGCTTGGCCTTTTGGCTAGGAGCTAAGTGCAGTATCTGTTCTAATACTACACTTCACCTTTGCTGACCTCGATCAGTGGAGCACTGAGCAGATATCCTTTTAGATTGAGGCAATTTTTTTTATTTTTGTTCCTATTCAGAGTATCCCTTTTTGGGAAGCTGGATTTTGGCCACATTAAAAACCGATCTTGTAAATATATATATAATTAAATATAGGAACAAGGAATAAGTATAAGAACAGAGCGATCATGCTCAACCGAAAATACACTTGAAGTCAATGAAATATATATTATATATAAGTATATTTTCATATAAATATACATGCAAATATACATATACGTGTATTTATATGTCGTATGAGTATGCATTGCATACTCATACGACATATAAATACACGTTTTTGTTTATAAAACTGTACAGAAAGTCAGAAAAACACTGGTACTGTCGGTTTCAAGCCCAAAACAAGGGGGGGGCAGTTAATGTTAAATAATATTAGGCTCTCGTAAGCCATTACTTACCATTAACTGGTTCCCGTTATATTAGGCTTGAAACCGACGGTACCATTGTTTTTCTGAACTTCTGTACAATTTTTAAATGAATAAATATTAAGCGCTTATATTGGAAATTTTTTCTTTATACATAATCGAGCACTTTGCTGGAATTCTTCCCTACAAACAGTGTGTGTGTGTGTGTGTGTGTGTGTGTGTGATATAGGGATTTTCTAATGTGTACACACACATACATATATTAGTGTACACACACACACACACACACACACACAAGGTAAGGTAACCAGTGAAATATAACGAGGTTAATACAAGAGTGCTCAATACCGAGGTAGAGCAAGTTACACATTCAATTTGTCTTTACATAAGCAGTAATGTGTTGCTACATAGTCATGAGCATATTTCGGTCTTCTAGTATTTAGTAACTTGAGACGTTCCGCTTTTGAATATAAGCGTTTGTTGCCTGAAGAGGTCTCTAGTTACTAAATACTAGAAGACCGAAACAGGCTCATGACAGTGTAGCAACACATTACTGCTTATGTAAAGACAAATTGAAAGTATATATATATATATATATATATATATATATATATATATACTAGCAGGGGTGCCCGGTGTTGCTCGGGTGTTTGGAGGTGTATGCTGTGCAAAAAAAGCAAAAAAACAAAAAAATGGTTAATTTTTTAAAACTTTGACCTCTATTATGACCCCTTAAAATTTATAGTTTCGGGCTCAAATCACTTTATTAAGTTAGATCCAGGTTCAAGGAACCTATATCTAAAATTTCAAGTGTCTAGACCCAAAATTGTCGGAGGAGTTTGGTAGAGTTCTTAAAGGTCAAATCGTTGAAATTTGACCCCTTAACAGCCAAATTTCTGGCTGATACCCGTCACATCGATTTTCCCAAATCTCAGTACCCGGTATTTCAAATTTCGAGTCTATAGACTAAAAAATGACAGAGTTATTGCGTAGGGAAATGTACACAGACAGACACACACACAGACAGACACACAGACAGACAGACAGACACGTTCACTTTTATAGATATATAGATAGATAGATATATATATAAGTTAGAGATTAGATACATTTCTTCTATCACCCCCTCCCCTCTTCTGATGAGAAGCATTAAGCTTCAAAATACCTAGGTATAAAGAGCATCTATATCCTTTATTCCTAATGATCCAATTTCCTTATTAAATAGATGATTAAATTTAGGCAGTAGTATATATTCTTGTATAGGAACCGGAGGTACACTATTACTGTATTAATGTTTAAACTAATACGCACACAAGCAATATCGAAAGGATAAAAATAAAATTGAAAAATTTATTAACTCAAGTGTCTCAGCAATAAAGCAAACAATTTTAAGAAATAAGCTCTTCTCACCAGAGAGAGAAAAATAATGAAATAACAAATTAGGGGCTAACATTCATTTGTAAATTTTAAAAATTGGAAGCAATACTTTTTACCATACGCCAAAAGAAAGAATTTTGCAAGGAGATTTAAAATGGGATCGAAACAAATTCTATCAATGCAAATATTAAAAATGGAAGGGTAAATTTAAGCCCCGACCCCCACCCCTAAATTGCACGAATCAAGTCCAAATACAATAATCCACCAATAGCAATGGCCAACGACTCTTTATCTGAGAGTACATCTTTCAAACTCCTTGGCCTAACGTTCACAGGAAACATGAGTTGGAACAATTACATTGAAAGCATTGCGAGGGCCGCTGCAAAGAAGGTAGGCTCTCTCTACTGTGTTAGAAAATTACTAACACCCGAAAGTATCCTATAAGGCCACCATTCGCCCATGTATGGAGTATTGGCATGCTGTCATATTTGGGCTGGTGCATCTGCTTCTAGTCTCTCGCTCCTAGACAAGGTTCAAAAGAGAGTCGCCAATCTGATAGGCCCTGAACTGGCATCTAAGCTTCAGTCTCTGTCCCATCGACGAAATGTTGCATCCCTCTGCCTGTTCTACAAGTATTTTAATGAAGAATGTTCTGGAGAACTGCAGGCACTTATGCCCCCACGACGTAAATACCATAGACAAACCCGACAGGCAGCTAAATCTCACCCCACACAGTAGAGATCCCTAGATGTAAAAGATATTTCTACTCCAGTAGTTTCTTCCCCAGAACCGCTAGACTTTGGAATTCCATTCCAGGTCCCTGCTTCCCCAACTGTACTGACGTGCAGAAGTTCAAGTGTAACGTGAACAGAAATCTCGCTGCCGAAAACCCCACATAGTACCCCAGTAGATGTTATCCCTGATAGTAGCCCCCTACACCAAAGTGGCAATGTGGCCTGTTTGGGGTGAAAATCTAATAAGAAAAAAAAAAAAGAACTTCTGATGAAAAGCGTTTGAATTTGAAAATTTATTTATCAAGGAATTTTTTTCATATATAAAAATATATTCCTTACTTGAACACTTAATGATTTAATACATTTTGTAAACTAACATTCCAATATTTGTTATATTAATGCTCTGACTACAATATTGAGCATGAGCACCTTATCAGAACAGGATCTAATATAAAACATTTCTCTTTACATTTTGAGAGCTAAAGTTAACTTGAAAAAATACATTTTTTTTCTTCAGAAAGCCAACCTGCCTGGATAGCTGAAGCTCTACCCGAATAAGAGGAGCAATCTATAAGGAAAGATAGGGAGATAAAAATTAGTTACATCCAGAACTCTATTACATTATCATATCACAAAGATTGAGAATGATTACAATAAGTGAAAGGAAAATGAAAAGGGGGGGAACCTCTTTAGACCATGGTATTTCCAAGCTAAATGCTTCTCATCAGAATATATATATATATATATATATATATATATATATATATATATATATATAAATACACACATATATGAATATATATACATATATGCATACACACACACATACATACACACACACACACACACACATATATATATATATATATATATATATATATATATATATATATATATATATAATCCAGATTAACAGTATACTTTTAAAATAAAATCCAATCGGGTTCATATAAACGTGCTCGACACCAAATAGAGCTATTTCTATTAATATTTATTCCTTCCTTCAGATATTTGCTATACTGGCATGACAATGTTTCGATCTATAGTTATTATTAACAACTAAGATTTCATCAGGCAAAAATGTCGGTCTTTTTCTTGCAAACTTCTTTTTGGCTGATGAGATCTTAGTTATGTTAGATACGCAACGTAACATTATCATGCCAGTGTATAAATATTAATATAAATAGCCCTATTTGCGATTGAGCACTATATGATAAAGCCGGTGGATATTCTTTCGACTTTATCCTACGAATACACTATTAACATGGACAACTATATATATATATATATATATATATATATATATATATATATATATATATATATGCGTGCATATATATATATATGCGTGCATACGTATGTATATATACATATATAATACGGCATAATCACGTTGACACACCGTTTCTTGATAAGTTAAGCCACATTGGACCTGGCTAGTGCCAGATAGGTGACCATTTGGGAATTCTAGGCGCTATGTGCTCTCCGCTTATTTCAGTCGTCCTGAACCTCCACTGGCCACTGGTAATTAACAATGTCGACTCAGGAGACGTATTGTTGGAGATTGCGCAACTCTTGCCACAAATAAAAAGAAAAGAAAAATCTACAAGCAGGCATCCTTAAAGTGGGGATCCATAGTCTGTCAAAACTTAAGGAAGCCACGATATACTCTCTCTCTCTCTCTCTCTCTCTCTCTCTCTCTCACCCACCTCTATCTCTCACACATACAGTACATATATAAATATATGTGTACTGTCAGTACACATATATATTTATATATATATATACATGTATATATATATATATATATATATATATGTATGTATGTATGTATATAAATACATACACGTGCGCGCGCACACACAAATACATATATATATATATATATATATATATATATATATATATATCTCACACATACACATATATATTTATATACATATATATGCATACATATATGTATATATATTCATACATACACGCACGCACACACACACACATACATATATATGCACACACAGCTGACATACTTTGAACAAGTATAGTTTTCACATAGTTACCTTAAAGCAATAATGATTACCTTTGTTATTTTCCCCCCGTTTATGTCATTGTTCTCTAGCTTATAATTTAATATATAATTTAGACAGGCACTTTCGTAATACTGCTTATTTATTTTGCTTATAACCGTTAAGTGTCGTTTCGTCTGTCGTTAAAATACATTAACATTCAATAACAGGCAATAACATTCTTTTTTATGAATGAAGTTATCAAATATTTTCAAGTGAAAATGCAGTATATATATATATATATATATATATATATATAATATTTATTTTACTTACTTTCTGTCAATATCACTCATTTTCACCTCATGATAAATAATATCAACATGTTTGGTAATGTTGTCCAGTAGGGGATTCCGTAGCAGGTAGATCACTCCAATTTAAAACAAATAATTTAAATCGCTTCCTCTTTGATTTTTATTTTTTATTTTTATTTTTTTTTTTTTTTTTTTTGGCAAAAGTCGATCTTCTTGATTGAATGAACTTGAGAAATATAAAAAAATAAAACAAATATAAAAACAAATAGATGCGTGTAATTTATATGTACGTTAATACGTGTATATATACATACAATCTATATGCATTATGCATATATATATATATATATATATATATATATATATATATTATATGTATATACTTGTATGTATGTACGTGTTTGTGTGAATGTATGTCTTCTTCCACGTACGTACCTTTAGTGTGACTGCCTTTATGTATATACAAATTATACAATTATATATATATACATATATATATATATGCGTGTGTGTGTGTGTGTGTGTTTGTGTGTGAGTGTGCGTGTGTGTGTGTGTGTGTGTGTTTTATAAAAATAAAAATTGCAATGGTGCACAAGTGTATTCTGCTATAATCCGCGTTGGTTTACATCCATATTTTCGCTTATATCGCTTTCTTTTCGTCCAGAATCTGTTGCTTTCTGCGCGATTCCACGTCGTAAACATACAATAAAAATCCGTTGATATCATCGATGGTAATAATGCCCATGTAGTTTGATTCACATATCTACGTATATATGACGATGTGTG
>NC_136503.1:81876889-81951889 GCF_053919585.1 Euprymna scolopes | reverse complement strand
GGCATTAAGACAGTTCCTCGCCCTCCCTATAATCCAGACCTCCCCCCCTGTGAAATTTGGTTATTCCTTAAGCTCAAAGAAAACCTTAGAGGCTGTCATTATGAGACAATTGAGGATGTAAAAGAGGCTGTGACGAGGGTCATTGACACGCTCACACAAGAGGACTTCCATGGGGCCTTCCTGAAGTTGTTGGAACAATACAACAGATGCATTGCAGCCGGAGGAGATTACTTCGAAAAGGACTAGTGTTTCATGTGTGTACTATCAATAATAGTGCCCATATGTAAAAAGTATGGAAACTTATTGAAGGTATCTCGTAGGTATCACCCAGAGTTACGCATTTCTCCCACCATCCAATGCAACTCTGAAGACCATATTTGTAGAACACAACAAGTTGGTTCTCCAACCACAATGTGACTTTTGAAATCAAGGCTGCATCATCTGGGAAACAGTTTTCTTTCAAAAATTAACTTCAAGAATACATTTGCGAATTACTTAGGATTTGTATACATTCATAGCCTAGGGAATGCTACATGTTACCCCCCCCCCCGTGGATTAAATAAAGTGTTCCTTCTAAATTACCAATTGAAATTGCGGATTCCGAAGTTCGACAAGATACACCTGAAGAAGGTTGAAGATTACATTGACCAAAACGTTATGAAAATAACACTCAACACTTCTTAGTCAGAATAATCCAAACGTAGGAACTCTACAGTGTGATTAGGAAATCCAGAGCATATTTTCTACATCATTTTTTATATGTATACATAATAAGTTCGAATAAACTGGTCTGGAAATGCTTAGCTTCCGAATTATAGGCCATTCAGATACCCTTCCGACATAAATATCCCTGGCTAGCCCCACAAGCAGCAAAATCCCACCCCTTCTATAAGGTAGAAGTTCCTTAGATGCTATAAAGCTTTCTACTCCAATAGTTTCTTTCCTCAAACTGCTATACTTTGGAATTCCCTCCCTCTTTCCTGTTTCCCTAACTGTACTAACGTGCAAAAAAAAATAAATGTATTTCTTTCTTTGTATTCTTTATGGAAATCAATTCAAACAATCAACGAATCCAGTTAGTGTCAGGACCTAAAAAGAAAAGCCCTACTATTTCAAGGGCAAAAAACGAACTAATGATAAGTGTTGGATGAATAGATTCTGACACAGGAAACACCAATTCTTCCTCCTTTTTCAGAAACATCGCCCATAGAATGTGAGGAGTAAAGGACAAAATAAGAAGGTCGGAGGTTACATCAGCCAAAATTTAGTGAAAATAACACTCAAGATGAGAATAGTAGTCCGAGAAATTCAATTAATACATATAATCCATCTTCATCCCCCCCAAAAAAATTCATAAACATAAATATATTGTGCTTTTTAAACAATTCTTTATCTTTTTTATTCAGCATTCTAGTGTTTAGCCATTTTTGTTTTATGAAAATAGATCAAAACAAGGTATGAAGTCACTTAATGTAAGGAGCTGAAAATAAAATTACTGCTTGAAGATCAAAAACTTGCCAACTTGCCGATACGTGTTAGATTGATCGATTCTGACCCAGAAAACAGCAATTCTTCCCCCTTTGTCAGAAACATCTCTCATGAAATGTGAGGAGCAAAAAGGACAAAAATAAGGAAAGTGAGAGTTATGAGGCTGCCAAAAATAAACACAAGGTTTATTTTCTACTCTCTTTAATGCAAAAATATATTTGGCTGCTCAATTCCCTACACAGTGCCTCTGCAGGAATGACGTCACATAGTAGCCCTCTTTTATGTTTAAGTCTCAGTATGCCTTGTTTAGGGTAATTAAGGTTTTCAAAAAAGAAAAAAAAAAAAAAAGAAAAAAATGAAACAAATACAAATGAACGTTCACTATTTTGTAAACATCTACCACATACACTGTTTTGCAAATCTGCATTGATATTTCAACATATCGCTTAGATCGATGGTCCACAACCTTTTTTTTAAATAGCCGGAACACTCTCGAACTCTTTAGATTTTTAGAACACACATGAGTATTTTCTATTCATAAAGTTGTTGTTGTTGTTGTTGTTGTTGTTGTTGTTCATCATCATCATCATCATCATCATCATCATCATCATCATCATCATCAGCAGCAGCAGCAGCAGCAGCAGCAGCAGCAGCAGCCTGACGGCGGTTGTTATTATTATTATTATTATTATTATTATTATTATTATTATTATTTATCAGCACTACCACTCTCCACCCACACCTCCCCCCTCAAAAAAAATTGTAGTGTCGACATGTACTAACACAACACCAAACAGTCGATAGTCGATAAGGATCAAAAGATCAAAGAGAGAAATCACTAGCCAGACCTCCACTGTATGAGTGTAAAGAGCACTGGGACCTTGGGGAGTCTTATTGCCAACCAAATTCCAGTGATGGCCAGCAAGAAGTCTATGGTAAGCAGTTGTTGCAATAATTCAAATTCATTTACAAAAGATATTGAAAAATGTAGGGAATGATGGTAATCTGAGGAGACTTGTCACCCTGACTCCAGGGAACACCACCGGTTGCTTTCAGTGATTAATTTCTGATTATGACCTGCGTTAAAACTCCTTGTGTATAAAAAATAATCATAATAAGGACTAAATTTCACAGCGAACTATTTCATATGTAATATATTGATGTTGGTATTCTCTGGATGTTCAGCGTAAATGGAAACACCCTGGTATTATTGTAGCTCTTTTGTTAAAACTGCAAAAGTATTTATCTAAGTTAGTAGGGACGCCCGGCGTAGCCTGGTCATAAAGTACGCTTAAATATGATATTTTAATTCTTGCAGATTTTGCATATATAAATAGAGTTAATGTTCTACCGTTTTTTATATGTTATAAAGTTGCGATTTCAAAAATAAAAATAATTATATCTGTATGACTTGGGTGCATTACCTTGAATCGAAACCAAAACCAAAACTTATATATATATATATATATATATATATATATATATATATATATATATATATATATATATATATATATATATATATATATATATATATATATATATACTTTGCTGTAAAAAACAAAAAAAGACGAAATGCAAATAATAATAATAATAATAATAACAAGTAGCGGGACCTGTGGAAATTCCACAAGGGACTCATTCATTTGTAATATATTGATGTTGGTATTCATGACGTAAAAAGAGATGCTCTGAAATTAATATGAATCTTGTTAAAACTGCAAAAGTATTTATCTAAGCTAGCCGGTGCACGTTGCCAGGTCGTAAAGTACGCTTAAATGTGATATTTTAATTCTTGCAGATTTCGTATATATTATTATTATTGTTCTATCGATTTTTATGTATCATAAAATTGCGATTTCAAAAATAAAAAAATATATTCATTTGACTTGGGTGCATCGGCTTGAGTTCCTTCAGCTATAATCGAAACCAAAACCCAAATTTATGAAGAGTTCTTGATAAAATTATTTATAAAAAGAAATGGATCACTGGAGTTCCATTAGCTATAATTGTAATCGACACCAAAACTTATGAAGAATTCTTGGTAAAATCATTTATAACAAGATAGATGACTTAAGTGCCATCACTTAAACCGAAACCAAAACTTAGAAGAATTCTTGGTTAAATTATTTATTATAAGTAATGGGAATCCATAACAATTAAATAACAGTCACTAAATAACACACACGCTATCGTATTAATATATAGTAGTGTCAGACGTCATAAAAACTACGCCCCTTTCCTACTACTAACCCTAAGTGCGGGTGGCAATACGAAAAACATAGCAATTACATGTGATTTTATTATTTTGCTGATTGGCCTTAGAATTATTGGTAAAAATTACTTAACTGCTTAAAAAGTTATAATGTACCGAAATGGGATCAGTTTACATTATATTTATATGCACAACTGAACCCCCATTCTAAATTCTAAAATAACGTTTCAGTGTGTTCAGACATAATCGCCTAAAAAAGTAGAATCTCTTATGTTTTGGATATTTTAATTGTAAATAACAATTTTTTTTTACAGTTAACAAATTTCTCAATGTTTGCTCTGTATCTATTTTATCCAAAGTTTTGATAAACTTGTGAGATTTTCATCTGTATTTTCACCAGTGCCAAAACCAAGCAAAATATAAGGAAACATGACATATTTTAAAGGATGTTGTGATCAGACAAAATCAGCGCCAGAACAAAATTCCAAGCATGTTAAATTTTTTATATTAAAGTGTGAAGCCTCTAATAGACACCATATGGTCATTTATCAAATAGTTGCGAAAAGCTTTTTAAAATCTGTGATATTGAATAGGCAAGTGAACTCTAGAATATTTACTTTGCTTACAATAAAAAAATAATAAAAACAAATTAAATTAGGTTTAGGGAGTCTACATCTGGGAATGGGTTTTCAAATATGCTTGGAATAACAATTGTCACGGCCTTGAAGGATTCCCTTGTGTCCAAAGAGGTGCCATAAAACTTTAATTATTTCGGAAGAAGCTGATGATGGCACCAACGAAATTTAACCCCCTCCTGCTCAGAGTATTTAAAACATTTTAATAATCATATAAACTCCCTGGATGAGGGCACATAAACATTTTAGCGAATAGATGCGAAGCGATTACAAAGGCATAGGCAAGTTATCTCTCAATAAATGACTAATAAATAAAATAAATTAGACTCTCCTAATCAATGTTAAATCTGTAAATGAGATTTATAACCCATTCTGTGGCCCTTCTCAGTCATGTTTTAAACGAATAACTTCTCAGTCTTATGTTGTAAAAAGGAACAACTTCTAATAATATAAAAACAATTTGTTTGTTTCATTTTTTATTTTAAAATTTTAAAGAATCGGTTTGGAATCAGAAATCATACTATAATTTTTCCGATTTCGATACCGATTCCGATACCCCAAAAAGTTCCGATTTTTTCAATTCCATTTCGGATTAATCGTCCCAACACTAATAATAATTAAACAAGAGTCACTCGAATGTAAGCGTGATACACAAAATAAATAACACATCATCATCATCATCATCATCATCATCATCATCATCATCATCATCATCATCATCATCATCATCAATAATAATAATAATAATAATAATAATAATAAACAACCTTGCGGAGAATGCTTTGTTTTACGATTGTTGTAAAAATGGAACGGAAATTTAAATTTCGTTTCGTTTTAAACTGGGTACATTTTTACATTATGTCCAACTTACCGTTCAAATTCGACATGTCACCCTTTAAAGGTTTTCGGGTATGCTGACAAGGTCGGGGTGTCTATTCCGAAAGCCGTACTTAACATGGGGAGGTTGAGTGTGTTTATTCGTTGTAAGCATACCCGAAAACCTATACAAATCGACATTTCCAATGTGAACCGTGAGTTGGACATGTAAAAAAAAACTACCTAAAAGGTATACCAAAATGACTTTTTTCGTTTAAAAATTAAATTATTTCGTTTTTGTTAACAAAATTATATATATATATATATATATATATATATATATATATATATATATATATATATATATATATATATATAAATCTTTCGTTCTTTTTTATGTATATAAAATTAACATAATAATAATATAATAATAATATAATTTGATTACTTTCGATTTTGGGGGCATAATTAAAAAAAGAAAAGGATTAAAACAACGAAATTTAAATTTCGGTTCCATTTTTTAAAAACAACTGTAAAACAACGTTCTCCGCAAGTTTTATCTAATAATAATAATAATAATAATAATAATAATAATAATAATAATAATAATAATAATAATAATAAATCTGGAGAGACTTGCTGTCACTCAGACTCCTGGGAACACCACAGGTTGTTTTCAAAGAAAAATCTTTGATGTTTACCTATGTGAAAACTCCTGGTGAGTTGTTGTTGTTGTTGTTAATAATAATAATAATAATAATAATAATAATAATAATAATAATAATAATAATAATAATAATAATAACAATAACAATAACAATAATAATAATAATAATAATAATAATAAAAAAGCTGCGAAGTTGTGGACTGACGACTACCCTCCTCCCATCATTCTCCACCTCATCTCTCCAATCTACTCCTCCTCCTCCCCTACCCATGCGCCCCAAATTGTAGTGCCGACATTGGCTGGAACTACATCAAATAGTCAAAGGGTCAAGAAGGATGGAAAGACCGAGGTTGTGTGGAGGGGGTTGGGACGTTAGGGAGGCTTATTGCCACCCAAATTCCAGTGCAGACCAATGGTAATTGCCATCGAGAAACCAACGGCAAGCGACTATTGCGATAACGCAAATTTATTTGCAAATGTTGTCGAAAGAGGTGAAGATTACTGGATGTCTAAGGAGACTTGTTGTCACTCAGACTCCAGGGAACACCACGGTAAGCAATCGCTGATGATGACCTGTGTGAGAACTCCTAGTAAGTGAGTGAAGAAGAAGAAGAAGAAGAAGAAGAAGAAGTTTAGCTTAAAGGCTACGTTTATTAGTAATAAGGCATCTTTTCAGTTTAAAATTTGAACTGAAAAGATACCTTAATACGAATAAACAGAGATGGAACTATTACTTCGTTAAACAATGCTTGCCCGTACACAATATACATCGACGAAGGAATATGTGTATCTCTAATCCAGTGAAATCTAAATTTCAGGTGATCCTCCATCTACAACTGTTGAACTTACGTTAAAATAAAGTTGTAGACTGCTTGTTGCTATCAGCATCGCCATTTCTTAAAAACCACACACAAAAAAAAAAAAAGCAAAAACAAAAAACATGTCTATAATTATTAAGAGTGAATTCAATCTACATTTAAGCCAAAGTAAATCAACGATTGTTTTCTCCTATTCAATACTTATTAATACAACTTTTATCATATTCAAATTTGTGTTTTCTCCGATTAAAACCTTTATTTAAAGCACCTAAATATTAGATAATAAATATTTACAAAGAATCTTAATATTGTACCTATTTACTATGCTTCCCCACGGGACAGAGTTAGACACCAGGGTCGTTTTTTAACGTGGAGAAAAGGTACAAAAATAAAAATTGTCTCAGTCGTGAAGGATTTCTCCTCCACCGAAAGAGAACAAGAAATGGAAGTGCAGCATCTGAAGAACAGATGGTATTTATTTGCTCCCCCACCGAGCAAATTAGGCACAAGGCCGATTTTTAATGTGAGGAGTGAAGGGGAAATGGGGACCAACTCCCCGGGGAGTAGGGGAGCTGGATAGTGACAATTGGTATGAAGGGTTGCCCCTACATTGACCAAGGTCTTATATGTGGGGTTGCCCCCACATATGGTCTTTGCTTGCAGTATCTGCCGGAACAGATGCTACACTTTGATCTTGACCAAAAGGCCAAGAATTTTTAATATTGTAACCACGATTGATGGATGGAATAAAATATGACAAGATTTACCAATGTTTTTATCATATAAAGATTCCAAATATTAAAAGGTATTAGAAGGTACTTCTTTCTTTTACTTTCTTTCCACCTCAACATTCACCGTTAAATTGACAACTTTTGCAGGTTTTCGGTATGCTGAAAACGAATATCACATTTAAATTTGGGGCAGACAAGTAGTTTTATGGATATTAAGACCTTTATTATCTAATATGATCGATTATGTTTTACTTACCCCCCCTCCTTGTGTTAAGAATGTCGAACGTAACTAACATTTATTATGTAATGTATTGGAAAAAGGTCTAATATCCACAAAACTACTTGTCTGTCTCAAATTTGAATGTGATATTCGTTTTCAGCATACCCGAAAACAAAAAACGTCATTTTAAAGGCGAGTGTTAAGGTGGAGAGAAAGAAAAAAAAAAAAAAAAAAAAAAAGAAGGCAAATGTGTAGTTTAGCGGCGTAAATTATTTGACAGATTAAAGAAATATAAAAACTATTTATTTTTATATAAAACACATTATTAGACCCTAAGGCTGAAATAAAACCAGAAAAAACTTTTATTTTTATTATTTTTTCATAATTTTTTTTTATCATAGATTAAATAGATTATTTGCAAAAACATGAAAAAACAATGAATGTGTCGCGAAATATTGTTTTGAATTCTTAAACCTTTTTTACTAGTTTTTATTCATTTATCTTTGGCAAACTATTTAGATATTTAAAAAAAATACATTTATTTACAGAAACATAATAAAAAAACAACAATGGACGAATCACATTTTTTACAGTTTTAAAAGTTACAAAAAGTGAATACGCAAAAGAAAAGTAGTTTAACAGTTGCAAGAATGTTAAATTGCCGACGCTACGGAAATGTATATAGGTGCTAAAGAAATAAATGGTAAAAATTAATTGATAAAAAAAGTTTACGAATAATCTTATCAAATTTTCAAACAATATTTCACGTTTCTATAAATATTTCTATAAATATTATCAAAATCTCTAGATAAATGAAATAACACTTTTTTTTTTAAAGCTTTTTTAAAAGCTGGAACAAAATGCGACACATTTATTGTTATTTTATATTTCTGTAAATAAATGTATTTTGTTTTTTTAAATCTAAAGAGTTTATCAAAATATATAACATATTAATTTAAATAAACATAGTTATTTAAAAAGAAATATGCGACAAAAAATTTAAAAAAGAAAAAGTAAGCAGTTTTGGAGAAAAACGGATGTATTGTTTCCATTTTGCGCTTCCATATCTAAATTAAGAGAAGCGTGTGTCTAAAAGTTAAGTTACTGTGCTATGCTCAATTACCGGTCGTTCTTCTTTCAGCTTACATAATGCAACGGACTAAACACAGATAAATAAATGTGATTAACGTAAGAGTGGAATAATGTTGCTACATCTTCGGAGGTGGCCCTTAGAGCACGGATAAAAAAAAACATAACGTAACATGCGGCCGCAGCCGAGATTGAACTCACTACACGAGTTTGTAGTGTAATTCAAATCTTGTCCGTAGCTGAATATTTGATGCTTTGTCAGGGCCATCAAGGGTATTTTTTATCGTGACGCTATCACTAGATGGGTTGCCTACCACGGCTTAAAAGAGGCCCATCTACCCTCGGGAGAAGGATATACCACGCCAGTTTTCCAACCTGACATTTTACCTCGCGGTACATCCAGCGCCTCGCCTTCCCAAATGGTCACCCATCTGGTACTGGCAAGGCTCAACTTCGGTGATCTGACGAGAACCGGTGTGTCAACGTGATTGTGCTTTGCTTCGACTGAGTACAAACTGCATGACAAACAAACAAAATAATCGAACCAACGATCAAAATAAATAAATAAAAAAAAGGAGGAGGCAAATCTTGTTTTCCTCGACATTACGTAACATGTAGTAACGCACTCACATCTGGTTTAAATGGAACGTGCTCTATTCTGTGTTAGCTGTCGCACTTCATTTATACTAAAGCATGTATTGGCAGCATGCATTTATTCCAATGAAATTACTCCTAGGCATTACCAGGTGTGTAACATTTTTATCGCCAACAAACTGTCAAACAAAGGGAGGCATATGAGAAGTGCATAGTTTCTTCACACAAACGCATACTTGTGCACATATGGGGTTATCGCTGGTGAGCGATCAAAAAGCAAATGAAATGATAAACGTCTTTTTACACAATGCACGGTCGTCATTCTTTTAAGCGTCGCCTTCTATGTATAACAAAGCTCAGACGGCTATGTGCAAATACATAAGTAAAGAAAAAAGGAGAAAGAGAACGATCACAAGTCAGGGCACAATCGTGAGAGAGATGTGAAACACAGAACGAAAGAACGTTCAAGACCCCATGAGAGAAGACAATCACACAGGTGAAACCACGGCCATATCAATGAAGGAATAAATGCCGGTGTTACAAGGAAAAAGCGAATTGAAGTTCTTTTTTATTCTTTGTCCATTTTGTGACTGTGGCTACATCGTGTTGGTTTACGAATAACTTTACACATGTGTGTATGGCCGTTGACCCCTCAGTGATTGTGATCTTCTGTGAACTCAAAACGAATAAAACTCATGTATGGAAACACATATGGTGACTTGTTGGCGTTTTTAAAGGTTTTAGTGTGGAGAGAAGTTCGTTCACGAGGAGAGAGACCAAAATTAATTCCTTATAAAAGAAAGGCTAAATTAATTCCTTCTCATTTAATTTTCTTACTTAGTCTTAAAAAATGGTCAACGAACGGGCAGATCTCGAGGAAATTTCTCTTAGATTTCGACATTATCAGCATATCTGACCCGTGAATTTCCTCGCCACGAACTGGCTCGAAAACTCCGCATTGAATATGTGATGTATTTTCTATCTAATAATTCGACATCTGCTTTTAGCGTGTTTTGTCAAGGAAGCAAGCCCTTGATTCTTATCACCTCACTCGTTGGGTGCACTGGATCTATTTTTATTTGCCGTCAGATTGTCCTGCCATTTACTTAATGAAACCCTCTTGAAATTCATACTAGTTAACATAATCTCTACTTGCTGGAATAGGGTCTCAGTATATATCAGGTGGATCCTTAATAATCTCTTCAATATCTATAACGGCACTCACAAATACGCATTTCCACACATGTATTAAAAGGTGCACGCTTTATAATGCAAGTGTTTTGTATGTGCTGTTATTTGCGACCGTTGCAGGAGTTATTACTGTCATTTTGAGTGTGTCTAATAGTGGAACTGATGGTGAAGAACGTCCTGCCTTTGTGATAACTAGGGCTATGACAAGAGCATATTCTTTTCATTGTTTTGACTCTTCAATGTACGTGTTGTGTTTTCAACAAAACCATTATTGCAATCCTTTCGAAATGACGTTCTGCCCACCCCCATCATATGAATAATGTCATTTATCAATTTAAATGTAGTTGTAGTGCCAACTACGTTGGCAGAACGACCTTTAGGTTAGATGATCGCGTTCAACAACATGTACTCAGTAAAATCAGGAATGGAATCTACCAACCAACGGATGTTTTGAGTAATACGCATGGTTCTCCTATAACGGACCAGTTGCTTAAAAACCTGCGATGTGCAATGAATTTCAGCAGTGACTCATTTTCTATTCTAAGTCACGCTCATTCGTTATTTCATCTGAAGGTCTGGGAGACTATTCACGTCCATTTAAAGAGATTATCTTTTGGTCTGGACGTGATTAGTCTCTAAGGCGTTTCCTCTCCATTGTATAATAATCATAACGATAGATTTATTTTAGTCGTTCCCCCATTTTTTCTTTCAGATAGTTTGATTTTATTCCCGTTCCTCGGTTTGATTTCGTTTCCCTATACACCCCCCCAAAAAAAAAAACTCGACTTGGCTTTGAAAAGTGAGGGCGAAACCCGGTCGGCTGACTCTACCCCCTTATTTATTTAATTTTTTTCAATCTCCATTAAATGTTTTCCCACCGTCCTTCTTTTTACCATGACTCATTCTTCCTTTTTTTAACAGCTATCTATTTATCTATGTGTCTCTCTACATTATCTATCTATCTATCTATCTATCTATCTATCTATCTATATATCTATCTATCTCTCTTATAAATTATATCTCTTATATCTCTAGCTTATTTTCGTAGGTCTGAAATACTATGTACGAAAAGATGGGGGCAATGGTCTGACGAGGAATACCACCCTATTATTACAAAAGTTGAAAACAAGAAAATACTAAATATGCGAATTTAACCCTTAAAAAACAATAAAAATAGAAATAAAAATAAAAAATTAAAAAATAAAAACAGAGGACATGTTATTTAGTGAAAAAATAGCATGCTACGAACACGTTCCTCTCATACCACTTTAGTGGCTCCTGTATTCTTTATGATAAATACATATTATATTTTATACACTTTACACTACTTGTGGTTTCTTCCATTTGTAACCCCTAGCACGGGTCTACAACATTAAATAAATAATATTTCGGTAATAAATGAGAAAACATGAAAAAATAGGTTTACTACGGTTAGCGAATACAGTAACACTTGCGGGAAGGTCATCAGATTAAAAATTCAAATTCATAGGAGAATTAAATTGTAATATTTCGTTCATGGTAAAGCTCATAAATCGAAAGTGTATGTACCCTATGATTCAGAAAATCTTTTTGGTCCAGACTGGATTGTACTGTTTAACTTACGGGAATTACTGATTAATTCTTTACGTAACAAAGTTAACGTTATAGAAAAGACTAAGACGAAAGAAACGGGGAAATTTATAACAGATTTGAAAAGCGAATTCGTTCGTGTTTTTATTTTTCAGAAGGACTCGATCTGTGCACAAAACACTAGTTGACTTCGAATTAAAAGAAAATGTTAAACCGATTTTTTTTTTATCTGAAAGAAAAATACCGTTTTTGACACTGGACGCAACCAATGAGGAATTAGAAAGGTTTGAAAAAATTCGTGTAATTTCAAAAGTCGATTACACGATTTGAGTTTCTTCAACTATCTAATGTACATCTAGCATGAGAATCAGAATATACCAAGCACAACTGTGGTGCAGGCAAAACCTTCAGCAAATGAAAGCTAGCGACGCAAGGTGCGTTTTCTCGACGAGCGCTTCTATGCCAATGGGAAGTAACTGCGTGTATCAGAAAGTGAATTGAAATCGAGTACGAAGCCAACAACTTTGATAAACTACTGGTCTTTAGTGTGTGTGGGAGGGATAGAATATAAACATTAATATTGCGATATCACATCTAACTGAAGTGCACAGATATGTTATGGAACTGACACACTATTACCTCGCGCTAGGCCACAGTTACATGGCCTGTGATAGTGAATTTGCCAGCATTGAAAAAGCAGTAAGAAGACATGCTTGGAGACATACTGTGATGTTATCAGGGAAGTTGTACATGCACAGTGTGAGGTGATTAAGATAGAGATGACTGAATTTTTGGATGTTGGATTCTTCCAAAATATATAACACAAAGGAAGCTCCGCCTACTATTTAGTTTTTCTAAGGCCAGGCGGTTTGTGTTCAAGTTGATATACAAGGAGGATTATATGGTGGGTATGCGGTATTATACTCTTCACGATAGTGTTTGTCTAGTACCTGGCACTGGAAACTACCGACCTTTATTTTTCTGAAACTGTAAAACTCTTAACAGAACTGTTCAGTCCTAAAACGTCGTTATTTCAGAAAAAAAGTAGAAATACCTTAACTTAATTAAGAAAGACGGCGAGGACTATTTAACACATGCCTCCTATCTCGGCGGTGTTCTAGACGAACAAAAGGTTCTTCGTTAAGATATGGAAGAAAACCCAACCTTACAAGTAACTGCGGCTGTCAGTGAAAAATCTGATTACGTTGATGATGAGGATGATCGCAACGCATTCATGGATTATGTTGACACCAGCATCATTGCAGAATGACAAAGAAATAACGTAGTTCTGTCTTGTTACTTTAACATTATTAAATTTTATTACTATGGTTACAGGCAATAATAACACATTTCTCTGTCACTATTCTCACAATAATCATGATCCAGATGATTGCAACGCATTCCTGGATTATGTTGACACCAACATAATCGCAAAATCACTAGATGTTATATAAAGTTACCCATTTACTCTTAATGTAATCTTCTAGCACATTATAAAAAACCTCGAGTTTAAGGCTCTAGCGAGGAATTCTTGTGATCCCACGTGAGACTACAGACTGACTAGCTTAACAATTGGCAAATGCCGACAACTTGTTTTTTTTGGTATTCACTTTTCTGTACAATATATTAATTTTCACCTAAACCCGAGTATTTATTTATGATCCTTTCCTCGGGTCACAACAACTGGTGACAAAGTATTCGAAGTAACTACATGGTATTCAAACATTATCAGCATTATCAGCGACGAAGTATTCGAACGAGGTAGATAGTATTAAAAAAACTAACAACAAATCATTCATAGAGTCGATTCATTCAGAACCGGACGACTAACGTTACAAGAACCAGGAAGCAACTCTGCAAGTTGCACTGAACTCTATAAGATTCTGATCTTTTTTTAATATATATATATACTCCTAAAAAAGAAAAGAACCAAATAAAAAATAAAGCAAAGATAATAAGATTGTTAAACGGGTAAAAAGTTATAAATGAAAAGTTGGTTCTTTTGTTGAACTAAAAGTTTTCGTTTTTTCCTTTGTGTCAAAGAGAAAATTAAATATTGTGTAAAAAAAAAACTAGATTTTAATTTTTTCTGCCATGAAAAAAAGGGGAACTTTGATTGAGAGATATGAGAGAGATAGAGAGTGTCATTTTTTTCTCGTTCAACCTCCAAATCGACATTGTGTTGGTCGTAGTGAAAAAAAGACTATGTGGAAAATTGTAAAATATTTTTGCACATTCAAAGCCATATTCATTTTTCTCTCTTCTTAAAAGAGAAAAAATACAAAACCATGGAGGACTTCAAATCAACTATCGTACAATTGTAGAAATACCTAATTGAACAGCAACACAAATAAAATGAAGACAGACAAGCTGAATTGGTTAAATACCAGATGGAACAACATCAACAGAAATTGGAGGAAATATTTCAAAAACTCCACTGAAACAACAAGAGAAAACAGTTATTTTTACAAACTTGTACAGTCTCATAAAACGCAGTCTGGAACGTTATTAGCAATTTCATTTAAGCCCCGAACGTAGACAAAACTTATGCTTCGTATTTTAGAAGGTATGAGGACCTATATAACATTGATTTTGCCGATTGAGTAGTCTTTAAAAATTGCTTCAAAAACTGGGATCCACAGAACGCAGCAAAATCGCGAAAAACCTGTGACTTAAGTTTTCAGCGCAAAACTCTTAACAAAACTGTTCAGTTCCAAACCGTCGTTATTTCATAAAAGATAGAAATGCCTTAACTTAATTAAAAAAGAGAGCGAGGACTATTTAACATTCGCATCAATAGTCAACAAATATTGCGACAATTTTAAACAAGCTGAGCTGAATTCTGCCGATTTCAAAAGCTTAATATTTGTACAAGGATTAGTATCAGACAACGACTATGAATTCGACGTAGTGTTTTAACCAAATAAGAAAGTAGGCCAAACCCTACATTACAAAAGTTGGCAGAAGACTACTAAGTAGTGATTAGCGTTAAAAATATTCATTGAAGAAACTGATATCGCGTACGTAAGAAAGATATAAAAAGTCAAAACCCTATTCTCCAAAGAAAATAAATTATCCACTCACTCCGCCCACAGAAAAAAAAACCAACAATTCACTGAAAAACAAAATAAGTCACCACAAAGTCCATGTTATTGGTGCGAACTCCTGCATTGGGGTAAAGACTGCTCATACCGTATAAAAACTTGTCTGGCTTGACAGAATTGGACGTAAAAGTTACCTTTGTAGAGCATAAGACAAAATTAAAGTAGGGTACGACACACTTCAACAAATGCAAAAGACGATAAAAATATGCGTAAATATGTGCTGGTAAAATATTAAATAAAAATGCGAAATTTCAGTTAGGTTTGGGATCAGAATTAATAAGGATAGTGAAAAACTTGTAAAAACCGGCATTCTGTCGAAAGTTAAATTTAGTCAATGAGCAGCCCCTACTGTCTATGTCAAAAAGAAGTCAAAAGAAACCCGCGTTTGTGCCGATTTGTGCATTTGTTTGAACTCAATACCAAAAGACTAGTGTGATGTGTCATCTTCCCTTATATATATATATATATATATGTGTGTGTGTGTGTGTGTGTGTGTGTGTGTGTGTGTGTGTGTGTGTGTGTGTGTGATTGTGGCTATGTGCATCTTGCTCTAATGTGTCTGGGGGTATCTTAATGGCCTTTTTAAAAGAAATTATTAATACTATGTTAGGCAACCTTGATTTCGCGATCGCTTACCTGGCTGACATCATCATAATAAGTGAGACCAAAGAATACGTCAAAAACTTTCACAAGGTATGCTGTCGAATGTAGGAATTTGGTTTTAAAATAAAAGAAGGAAACTGTTATTTCTTCCTTGAAAGAAAATTAAACACTTGGGATACATCATCGACAAAAACGGTAGAAGACTGGAGCCGGAAATGCCATATCCATAAAGGATATGACGGCTCTTAAATATATTATAGAATTACAAGGTATTTTGGGTTCATGAACCAGACATTGATTCTCAATAAATATGCACGACCTCCGGACCCCACTGAACGAGCTATTAAAAAAGGATAGTTTAGAAATGGACACCTAAATGCCAGGCATTCGATAAAAAGAAAACCTGATGTCAGATCTATTCCTCACTCACCATGATTCCAAACTAGATATCATTGTTGCTATCGATGCGAGCTCGTATTAAACAGGGACCTGTATCTTACATAAAATGCCGGACCGAAGTAAAAAAACGATTGCACATGCTTCAAAATCTCTTTTGCTATTATCTCTGCTATTAAAAAGTTCAACCGATATTTACACGGACGATTTTTATATACTATAGACCGACCATAAACTTCTGTTGACCATCTTTGGGTCGAAAAAAAAAAAAAAGAACTACTCGCTTGCACAGCGAATAGACTACTGAGGTAGGACATTAGTCTGCTGAATTACAATTTTAAGAGTACCTCTCTTTCTCGCAGATCGGACATGCGGGCGAAATTTCAAGGTTGGTTTCAAAATAGAACAAACCTTTTGGGAACTCAGTAATACTATTCCTTACATACCGAAAATGAAATTAAAACCATGATGTGCAATACTATCACAGACTTTCCGGTTACTCTACGTGAAATTAAACATGAAGCACAAAAATACGAATTTAGTAGTGCTACAAAAACAGAAATCATAAATCAGTAAATACAGGACTATTTTTCTATATGTGATGACGTCTTATGTAGCGAGAGAGTGGTCATGCCAAAAGCATTACAAGAAAGGACTTTCATATGGGTCAGCCAGGAATAAACAGAATAAAGAGCTTCATGCATAGTTACGTATACTGTCCTAAGATTGATAAAAGACGTCATGGTTATCGTCAAGCAAAATCCCCCGACACTACAGAGTGACTTACTAAACAGTCGGCAAATAGCGACAAGCATTGTTTGTATTCACTTTTTTTACTATATTCTTTGCTACTTAATCTTGTTGTTCGGGTTTCTTTTTGACACTTTCCAAGGGCTACAATATTAAAATGATATGTAAATACAGTAAAACTTAGTCTTGTTTCTTTAACTTTATTAAACTTTATTACTATGTTTACAGGCAATAGCGTATTTCATTTTCACTGTTCTCACAATGATAATCATTACACCACAATTATTATCATTGTTAAAATGAACATAATATGATGTGACATTTCATTTTAAAACAAAACACCAAAATTGTCTCTATCAGTTCCGTAGATACATGAACTCTGAACTTGTTTTCTGATATCTTTTAAAAGTTACGCTTAGTACCCCGTATGATTCTGCGGGCTTCATATATGAAAAAGAAAAACCGAAAAATCAGAGTATGTGCTGATTTTTCCACAGGATTAAATGACTGTTTGAACATCCCCATAAAATATTAGGTTGGTGCAAAAATAATGTCGTTTTTTACATGAAATTGAACAAAAAACGACATTATTTTTGCACCAGCATAATATATTAACTAAACGGAGGTTAGAGTGTTTACAAATTTGAATTTCTTTGGAGCTTAAGTCAAGAATGTCTGAAGTACCTGGCAATAAACACGCATAAAGAAAGTTTTAACTTAATCGTCTTTCCTTTGAATTGAAGGTAGCTCCAAGTCCATTACAGCAAATAATGGACACAAAGTTTGCTGGTATAAAATAGTCAATCGTATATTTAGATGATATTTTGATTAAACGCAAAATTGAGACGCAACGCACAAAACCCATATTAGAACAGAACAGCATTTCAGAGAATTTAGGAATGCAGGTTCAACCTGAGTTTTGAAAATTTCGATTTATTTCTAAAGAAGATAAAATATTTATGATCACTGACAGTAAAACCCAGAAAGAGTTCAGGCTATAAAGAACATGCCTGCACCTGATAACTTTGCTAGACTCCAGGAATTTTTGGAATTGGTGATTTATCATAACATATATATCCAAAAAGTGTATGATAAAAGAGCTCTGTTAAATAATTTGGTTAAAACAGCGCAAAGAGGATATGGTCAGAAAAATGCTAACAAGCTCTGTAAAAATTAAAATGCTGCTGGTTAGCAGACCTATCGTTAGTGCATTTCAACGTAAAGAGGAAAATCTTTGTAGCACAAGATGCTAGTGATTAGGGCCTGGGTGTTGTACTGCTTCACAAGTTCAAGGACGTATCTACAAAGCCAATGCCGCATACCTCGAGAACGTTGCTACCTACAAAATGGAATTGGTCAAATCGAGAGAAAAAAAAAGGAGTTTAGAAATGATACATACTGTAAAAGCTTTCACGAGTTTCTTTACGGAAGAGAATTCACTCTGCAAACAAACCACAAACTAACAAAATAGCAGCTTTTGGTTAAAAAAAAAAAAGCTATACCAACTTATACAACAAATCGACTACGACGTTAGGGTTTAATTCTATTGAATTATAATTTTAAAAAAAAGTATAGTGCTTTCAGGGAAGATGGGTCACACCGATGGGTTGTCACAATTGATACCAAAATATACGGAATCACTCGAAGAAATAGCAATAGTGCTAAGAGGAAAAATGAATTGCCGGGCCCGTTAAGCTATACTGTTAAAGAATTTCCGGTTACCCTAGAAAGTGTGAAAAAAGAAGCGAAGGAGAATAATTCTATTAGAAAAATGAAAAAGCAAGAACAAGAAGACTAAAAAGAGAAATAGTGTATCACCCTTTTTCAATATGCGAACAAGTATTACTATACGCAGGTAGAGTAGTAATGACAGCTACTGTGTAAAAGAGAATTATTTCAGACGGCCATTCAGAGATTTTGCGAATGAAATCTTTAATGATACGTTATCTTTATTGGCCGAGGATTGACCAAGACAGAAAATGTGGCGAAACAGTACAGAGAATGCACGAGATCCACAGCAAGCGATCCATCGATGTGACCCGACGTGTGTGGCCCTGACAGATCGCTGACTCCCAACGTCGTGTGTCGTGGATTTTTCGTTCGACTATTCCTCTTATGGCCGGATCGTTGTTTTCTCGCTGGCGACTGTCGATGGGAACTCTCGTGGTTTCACAAAGTAGAAATATAGTAAGTCGTGGAACAAAGAAAGGAAAAATACAAACGCCAATGTTTCACTTATATTTAATGGTTGGACTTGTGTGTGTGTGTGTGTGTGTGTGTGTGTGTGTGTGTGTGTGTGTGTGCGCGCGCGCGCGTGTGTGTCTTCTCTCCGTTCTATCGATGTTACGTTCGTCTGCCAGTCGCAAGTCGTCTTTATTTCTGTTTCGCAGTCAACTCTAAAAACTGTCCAACCGTTGTCGCTATTAACTCCGATCCGTCGCAACCGGCAACTCGATGTCAACTAACTGTCTTCTCCCCGTTGGTATCTGAAGTCTCCCCCACCCCGGCCACCAGGAAGCTGCCCCTCCCTTGTCATCTGTGCGCTTCATCTAAAAATACTTACAGATTCATTGTTTGCTACTTTCTATTTTATTGTTTATTGTAGGACATTCCTTATTCCTTTGTCTATTACCTTATCAGCACTTAGTGACTCAAGTCCACCTCAGGTCCACTTTATAGTATCACACCGGTAAATATTCATTTGTGACCAAAGACAGCTGTCCCATGCACTCGATTGCATATCGACTCAACAGAGTTCATAATGGATCGTATTATTTGATCATTGTGGACAATTTCCCTAAGTGTCCAGAAATTGATAAGTGCAGACATCTGACTGCAACAAGTACAATAAATGCACCTAAATAGCATTCTTTTAGGCATTTTGGAGTTCCGAAAACTTTAATCAGCGACATGGAGAGAGAATTCAAGTATGTCACGTGATTAATCAATAATTAATCACGTGACAACGCCAGTATATCATCCAAGTCCAATGGACTGGCGAAAATTTTGTGGACGCATTTCAACGAGATAATGAAAGACGTATTCAGACATTCTTGGCAATGTACAGAATCACGCTTAACCCGAATACAGCGTCATATTTATCGCCAGCAGTATTAATGTTGGCAAGAAAACTACACGCTGTTTGATAGCCTATTCCGCTGAAGAAATTAAAAAAATGTGAAGGAAACTAGATTACTAAATATAAGCAAGGAGATAAAGTTTTTTTTTCAAGAAATGTTGAACTGGGAAAGGAATAATAAGCCAAAAGAATTGGTCAAGTTATATATGACATATAGGAGAACAAAACCCGTGTAAATGATATTGGAACCAATTAAAACCTACACACATTACAGAGATCATGGAAAATACCGAAGAGATTTCAATGGAAGTCTTATACGACGTATTTAGTATTCCTGTTCCCGGAAGTCAACATTCAACAATCAAATGTTCCTGGAAGTCAACAATTCGGTGCTCGGAAGTCAGCATTCAACAATCTCCGAACTCAAGGCCAGAGTTACCAGTATAGCACAAGTGACCACTGTAAGGAGGATTGAAAATAAAAAGACTTAGAACAAAACTTAAGAGATTATATCCAGACCCTAAAAAGAGAAAATAATAAAGCTAAATTTCACGGAAAAATTTAGCCTAGGTGGAGGTGATATGAGGAATATGAGTACATCCGATTTCCTCTTTACAAGAATATGACTGACTGGCTAAGCGATAAATACCGACTGATGAAGCCACTTTTGAGAGACGTCGAAAGGTACGCTAAAGTTTCACGCTAATGATACACCAGCTTCGATCACGAACGCTCGTTCAGTAAGGCGACTTATCTGATTATTACTCAAAACGTAGCCAAGTCCGCCCAGCTATTTCATACGAATATATTCCTTTCGCAGGACATATCACACAGTATCAATAAAACAGCACATCTACGCATGCACACCATTAAAAGAAATCTAAATGTAACTAGTAATGAACTAATAAGCACATGTATGCATACAAACAAGCAAACGAACAAATATGCTCACATATTACCGAACAAACACATACATATACTAACCATCAGATAAACACACATTTATACAAACAAGCAAACAAATAAAAACACAACATTCACTCATTATATATATATATATATATATATATATATATATATATATGTTGAGTATGTTTCTTGTCAACATGATATATATATATATATATATATATATATATATATATATATATATATATATATATATACATCTCGATGATGACTCAATTCTGCCTCACGAGACAATGGATACTCCTTGTAAGGGTAGCTGCGCATGTAATTGTGGAGTAAGCGTTGCGCAATTCCAACCACATTTTTCCTGAATCGGCACTACTTGAGTCCAGTGGCAAAGAGAAGTGCTAGACGACTGGAAACAACGCCGAGATAAGCGGAGAGCACATACAGCACCTGCAATTGCCAAATGGCCACCCATTGTAGTACTGATATATATATATATATATATATATATATATATATATATATATATATATATATATATATATATATATATAGTGACGCTAATAAAATGTCCACATGATTTTTATAAAGTGCCACGCTTCAAATGGCACGTGTCAAAATTTGAGCCAAATCGTATCATTATTTACAAATTAAAGTCATCCAAATGTCATGGGATAAGCTGATCCACCCATTTCAGGAATAATGGACGTACCCAGTGACTTTAAATCTAGTTACATTTGAACATGTATCGATCCGTGGCAGTTATGGCTAAAAAATTATGACACATACTTCTGTAACGTACCTTTGTTTATACACTTTTTTGTTGAATCATATCGCTGCGTTGGTTTCGATCATTACTAATTAAATATCACAAACATTCCATCAAGAACAGACTTGAACTGAACTCTTCTTTCATTATATTAGTACTTCCCTTCATTATCCTTCCTAATTTCTTCCTTCAACACGACCTTTAGAAATTACCCTTCATTATACGCCGCTTTATAATACTGCAGTCCTCTTCCGAAACTAATGATATTTTGATGCTTCACCTCAATAGATTAAATACTTCATATTTAATGTTATCCAATCTCAGATTAAAAATAATAGTTAGAGTGAATTAAAAAGGATACAATATATTTATTTTTCATTTTTTATTCATTTTTATAAACAGTTTACAAATATTTTATTTTTTTTTTGCATTTTATAACCAACGTCAAACAATGCAGTTTCATGCAATGCTAAAACCAGCAAATTTTTAGCTTTGCTATACGTATAAATTTGCTAACACATTTCTTTCCTCTGAAGAGAAGAATTTTGCCTTCTTTGAAACTCCGCGTAAAAAGAATTTATTAATTATCCTTGTTTGATATATTCTGTCGAAAAATAAATTTTACATGTAAATTTTAATTTATAGTTTTCATTTATGCTTTTTGTGTCAAACTCTACTTCTTATTGTCGTTGTATTGAGCTTTTTTTTTATTTGGTTGGGATTAATATATGAATATAATTACTCAGTCAGAGATGGTTTTGTGGCCAGGTTCCAATTTACCGACAAGCTGTAATCGTGACACCCTGTACTGATGATCCCCGAAAGGATGAAACACTAGTATTTGTAGGTATTTAAAATTATTAAAGTAATAATTATGCATATACATTACTATTATATATATATATATATATATATATATATATATATATATATATATATATATATATATATATATATATATATATATAGAGAGAGAGAGAGAGAGAGAGAGAGAGACAGACAGACAGAGAGAGACAGAGAGTAATGAAACAGAGGTCTAAAAGAGCAAAGTTTCAATTAATATATGAATACTTTAAAAGTGCTGTGCCCTAAGTACTGCACATACATGGTAAACTTAAAACGAATTTCCATTATACTCATTTACAATATATATATATATATAATTATTTCTACAAAATCTTTCTTTTTTTCTAAACAATTTCTAGCTTCACCCGCCATACTCACCCCCATACACTAGTTTAATTCTGGTGTCTTCGCCTCCCCCACCCCAATTTCTGATGATTTAATTATCAATATTAAATAAATAAATGAATATCGTTTCCGAAACAATTGTACACTTACTCGGATTTTTTTTTTGTTTACTTCTTTTGTAGCAGATTTATAATTTCACAATTATTGGTCTTTTATCCCCCCCTCTCTCTCTCTCTCTCTTTCTCTCTCTCTCTCTCTCTCTCTCTCTCTCTCTCTCTCTCTCTATATATATATATATATATATATATATATATATATATAGTCATCCGCATACACTACTGTTTCGCTGTATCACAGCTCATCAGTGCGGCTAGACAGGAAACTACCTCAAGCCAGGATCGAAACCCGACTGCCCGTACAGCAGTCAAGGCTTTGAACCATTATGCCAATCAGCAGCTGCTGTGTGGGCAGTGAATTAATGATGTTTTGACATCATCCGATTTGTTTTCACAAGGAGCATCGCTTAATACGCCAATGGTATATCGTGTATTACTTCCCAATATGCTCAACTCAAGATAAGGAGCATTATAGTAATCCTCATACAGTACCGTTTCGCTGTATCACAGATAATCAGTGCGGCTAGACAGGCAACTACCTATATAAATTATTATATATGTACATGTAGTAATTATATACAATTGGTATATCATTACAGCCTTTATTAGATTTTACAAAGGATAATTTAAGGATTACTCTCTCCTTTTCGGGCATTTGTATACCCTCTCATATCTATTTAGACACGTATTTGTATTCTGTTACTACACACGCATATGGATATGCGGATATGTGCGTATATATATATATATATATATATATATATATATATATATATATATAAAGCTGAATGTGTGTGTTCGTGCGTGTGTGTGTGTGTGTGTGTGTGTGTGTGTGTGTGTGTGTGTGTGTGTGTGTGGTTACGAGTAGGCTCCTATATGGTTCCTATTTACAATGCCTCCGCACGGGACAGAGTTAGACACCAGGGTCGTTTTTTAACGTGGAGAAAAGGAACAAAAATAAAAATTGTCTCAGTCGTGAAGGATTTCTCTTCCACTGACAGAGAACAAGAAATTGAAGTGCAGCATCTGAAGAACAGATACTACACTTTGATCTTGTCCCGAAGAAGTTCAAGCGAGTTCAATGATAGATGTCTCGAGACACACGAATGGGTATGTTTGATCCTGCAGAACGGTGGTTCGTTAAAATTGTGGGGTCTCCGTACGCGCCTGGTCCACAAAGTATGGAAATAAAAAATTTAAAAATTAAAAAAAAGAACGTTTACAAGTGTTTTTGATATAGATGTACATAAGAATACTTTGATAAGTATGTTTTAACTTAAATAGAAATGGTATAATAAAATTGTGGGGTTTGCGTTCGCGCCTGGTCTCCATAGAATGGAAATAGACACAAACTTTAATAAAGACTTTTCATATCTATCTGCGTAAGTATACTTTGAAAATTATGTTTCAGTTTTAATAAATATGGTATAATAAAATTATGGGATGTTCTTTCGCACCTGATCTCCATAGAATGGAAATATGTCACAAAGTTTAACAAGGTTTTTTAGTATAGATCCACAGAATATTGTGATAAGTGTTTCAGTGTGAGTAGGTATGGTATAATAAATTTTGGGGTTTATCTATTTTATTTTTACTTTCATCGCATTTTTCTTTGGTTTTGATACCCCCGAATTCGAAGCTATCTCTTTACAACCCTTCCTTTTCATAACCTATCATAATTTCATAAATCATGGCCCATTTTCTGTAGGCTGTTTTTGAACCCAGTCAACGACGGGCACTTTTGCTAGTACATATATGTGTGTGTGTGTGTGTGTTTGTAGTCATCGACATACAGTCCTGTTTCGTTGTATCACAACTCATTAGTCCCGCTAGATTAGCACCTCTCCCAAGCCGAAGATTGAACCTAGAACCATCGCGTTGACAGTCAGCAGTTCTACCGATCGACCCACGGGAGCGGCGCCCGCAAATAATCTCGCCAAATGTCTATTTAAACAAACATCCATCCATAACTTTTTTACAAAATACAGTAGAGTATATAATACACATGTATATAATAAAATAACATTATGAATAAAACCCCAAGGCGAGGCACCAGTTGCCGGAAAATTGCAACTAAAATATATGTATGGGTATAATTAATTGTAAATTAAGATAAGAAATAAATATATAAATAAATTATAATAAAGAAATAATCATTGTTATAATAATAATAATAATAATAATAATAATAATAATAATAATAATAATAATAAATAAATAATTAAACAAAACAATAGCAATATATATTTAAATATATTAACGCTAATGATTCTATAACTACATACCTATACAGATATTGCAATAGAAAAATGCGAGCATGAAAAGTAATATGGTTAAGCTTAAACATAGAAAAGTAAAGGACTAGTTGTTAAAACTGGAAAAGAAAAGAACAAGATATTCTAATAAAAAGTATAATAAATTTATAACTTAAAATATTGCAGCATTAAGAATTGATTATAAAATGTTATAAATTGAATTTAAAATTTTAAGTTATAGATTTATTATATTTTTTATTAGAATATCTTGCCCTTTTCTTTTCCAGTTTTAACGACTAGTCCTTTACTTTTCCATGTTTAAGCTGAACCATATTACTTTTCATGCTCGCATTTTTCTATTGTAATCCATGATTTTTCCAGGCTTCTAGTAAATTCACTCGTTCTTTTTTAATTTTAGTCTTATTTTTGTCCCCATAAACATAACATACACATATGTAATAACAAAGTACGGCACTCGTCTGCTTTCAATAAAATCTCCCCAATTATCTCTCTTTCATTCTTTTATGCTCTCTGTTTCACTTGTTACTTCTCTTTTTGAGTGAGCGGTGAATTGGTAGCAACAGTAGTCGCTGAAGCGACGTGGTTGCTATGGAAACCCGTCATTAAAAACGTCGCTCACCTCCTTACATATTTTTACGATTTTGTACACATGAAAATTCATTATAACTTTTGTTTTACGGAACGAAAATTGAGATTTTATTCCACAATATAGTTGAGAAAGTGATCTGCAAACTGTAATAATTGTTTGAAATTTGGTCGAAAAATAAGTGAGCGGTGAAGCTTTAAAGAAGTTCTAAATGACTAAAACTGCCGTTTAACCATATATTCAAACACGATAGTGTTTGAATGATAAACTTAAAGTATAAAATGCACAATAAAAAATAAACACAAAAATAAATTATAAAAAATAAAAAAAATTAAATATAATTAAAAAATAATGAATGATACAGGATGGATAAGCAAAATAAATTAAGAACATATATAGTCTAAAACTAATTACAATATACGGAAGCAGGAAAGATAATACTAAATATACTAACAGCGCTAATAAAATACATAAATCTAAATAATCAAATAGAAAATAAAATAAAAAATGGATTTTGCAGAAAAGAAAAAATGAAATATATAAATAATGAAATAAATAATAATAATAATAATAATAATAATAATAATAATAATAATAATAATAATAATATATAAAACAAAACTTTAATAATAATAATAATAATAATAATAATAATAATAATAATAATAATAATAATAATAATATATAAAACAAAACTTTAATAATAATAATAATAATAATAATAATAATAATAATAATAATAATAATAATAATAATAATAATAATAATATATAAAACAAAACTTTAATAATAATAATAATAATAATAATAATAATAATAATAATAGTAATAATAATAATAATAATAATATGACTAATATTTATAGAATAGAATTATGTAAACATAAAATGAATTAAATAAATAGCCGCGACCACACACTCGGGCCGCGTTTCGATGACAACGCACGGACCTGAACATCGCCTCTGCTGATGAGAGATTGCTTCCAATATTTGTCCAATACTCACAGGTAAAACCCTGTAATAAAATTGAAAAAAAAAAAAAAATAATTAAGGAAACATTATGTACTAATATACACAAATAATACAATGACTATATAACCACACTGTAGCAACGCACAAACATAATCTTAATAGAAAAATCGAAATAAACTTAATATTAAATTTATACACAATTATATTTCCCGCTTAGTACCGATTCCACGACAAGCCATGGGCGGGTTAAACGATCGCTGCTATCATCGTTAAACTTTCGCCCTGTATAAAATACTAATTTTTCATTCGTTAAAAATAAAATAAATAATATATTTTATAAATAGAAAAAAGCTTCTGGGCTTGACATTTACTCCTGATCTGAAATGGAATACGTACATCAAATCCGTTGCCAAGGTCGCTGGAAAAATGGTGGGGTCCTTTTATCGATCCAGTAGATATCTACCTGCTGATGTAATTCACTACCTATATAAGAGCCAGGCACGTTCAAGGATGAAGTATTGTTGCCAAATTTGGGCACGAACTGCTAGAAAGATTTTATCCTGCCTTGACAAAGTTCAAAATAGACTTCGTTTCCTAATGGGGATGCCCTTTCCTCTTTCCTGCAACCTCTTTCTCACAGAAAAGACGCTGCGAGCCTTGTCTCTGCTTTATCGTTATTTTCATGGCAAGTGCTCGTCTGAGCTCTAATCTATAGTCCCCCCTCGCCAAACATTCACGAGAAATACTCATTTGGCTGTAAACACTATCCATAATTTCCTCCATTCTTTATCTGTGCCTAAACCTAAACGTAAATTCCATTTCTTAGAACTGCATACCTGTGGAACTCTTTTCAGTTTTCCTGTTTTTCAACTGACTACAATATGGTCGTCTTCAAGTCCAACGTAAAGAAGTTCTTGATAAGCCTTAAGCAATCCAATTGATCAAATTTACACTTCTAACGATTACTATCATATTGCCCCTTTGACTGCTCTATACTCTTTACCCCTTATTATTATTATTATTATTATTATTATTATTATTATTGCTAGTTGTATAATTGCAGATGGAGGGGCTGTTCGAGTGGTATATTGGATTAGTAACTATATCAGATGGAGGATGGGAAGAAGGATAACTTGAAGACGAAATATTAGTGTATTTTATGGGAGGAGTGCGTGGGAGCTCTGTAATTGTGCATGAATATATAACATCTTTATGGATGCCATCATTATTGAGTGGGCAAAGATTTTTGTTATTACAATTACAGTTAGTTTTGGGTTTAATTGGGAAAGGGATTTTTTGGGCTGATTTAATTTTTTTGTTATTAGATGTTAAGATTCTTTGTGCTAAATTAGGCATTGTTGAATAAGAAATCCTGATTGAGTTTTTATTGAAAATAGAACTATATCTGTGTGGGTATTTGAAAGAGTTTTGTACAATGTTGAAGAATTCCTTGGGTATATTAGTTTTGACATTTACGCTAAATGGGGGATTAAATCAAATATTTTTCTTTCTCCTGATGCGACTGGATCGGTTAAAGATATTGCGATTAGTATTTTGGTTTTGATTATATATGTAGACTGGTTCATTGTTATTGATAGCGGCAGATCTTGTTATTTGAACTGGTTTCTTACGAGTCATATTGTGTGTGCTTACAGATTTAAGGCGGCCTGCAGGAGGAGCATAATGATTGTATTTAATCTTTTTCTTGTGTCCTGAATTCCTTAAGGCATTATTTAAGAAAGTAGCATTTTGATTAAAAGTTTTTTATCAGCAGAAAGAGCAGACATTCTTCTAGAGACGTATGGTACTATAGATTTTATAATTGAGTTGGGGTGGTTAGAAGATTTATGGACGTATAAAAGCGTAAGGTTGGGTTTATGATAGGGGCTATGAGTTTCGGTGTTAAGATTAAGTGTAACATCTAGAAAATTTGAAGTTTTTGGTTTGATTCGATAATTATAGAAAGGCCAAAGTTATTAAAGAAGTTATGTAATTTTTAAATTGTTTTGTTGTACTCTCTTGGCCTGGCTGTTGTAGTAAAAAGGCATCACCTCTATAAAGGCCCTCTTGGATATGTTTAAAGTGGTATTTAAGTTCTTTCAGTTAGAAGAGTTCCACTAAATCGGTAACTTCTGCAGAGTCAGAAAAACATCAAGATGTCAAAATTATCAGGGATGTCCTTTCTAGTCCAAAGCTTATTGTTAAATTGTATAAGGGACTTTCTCGCTAGGAGAATTAATTTAATTTCTAAATTAGTTAATCAGAATTTCTTTTAGCAAAGATTAGAGCCTTATTTAAAAGGATCAGAGAAATTGATTGATAATAATTTTGGATGTCAAAGGTTATGAAGTTAAGGAGGTGTTTATTTTTAAGGGAGACAAACCAAATAATTACGGAATCTGAATTTAGCTAAAGAGGAATACTTACTTTTTCTTTAATAGAAGGGATGATTCTATGTAAGATATTTTTGCTTACAGCACCTAAGTCAGAGTTAGATGGGCAGATCAATCTGATGGAGAGGTTGTCATAGAAATAAGGTTTATGATTTTTTAGGGTGAATCTAGGGGTACCAGGAGAAATTATTTCAGTGAAGTTATGAATATTTATAGAAGTCAGTAAAAGTTTAGCTTCAGAATTAATGAAATCTAAAGTCTTAGGAGGGACTATTTTATAAGATTTATTAAGTTCTTTATACAAAAGTCTTTTATATGTAGGATAGTCAAGTTTATCATATTTTTTTGTCTTATCAGCAGGAACGAATATATGTTTATTCTTTTTAACATTTCGGCAAAATTATTTATTTTTCGAGTAACCGGATTATAATGGTGTTTTTGTTTCTTAAATTTATTTTTTTTTTTTGACTAAATTTAACATGGAATTCTCAAACTCCTCAAGGTAAGGGTTGTATTTGGGGTGGGCAGTTGTTTTTAATCCGTTAAATTTGGCAGCAATTCTATCGATTTTCTTTTGTTCTCTATGAGAGTTGATAGGGAGTTCATTTGTTAAGATTTCTGGGTGAGATTGTTCTCCAGAGGAAATAGGTGCTTGAGGTTTATTTTTAATGCTTAAGCGAGAAAAATTTGTGGATATATTCTTGTTGGGTAGGAATAGGGATATTTTTGGCAGACAGAGGAATGTGTTCCTTTTCAAACATATCTGTAGGGAATAAAAAGCTTAATCAAGCGGGAGCTTATAATAAAATAAAAATTACAATTAAATTTACCAAAATAATCCAAGATGGCAAAACTAAAGTATATTATAAATATTAAAGAATTAATATTTATAAAGTAATCTTAACCAGATGTAAAAGCTCGATAAAACCAAATAGGAGATAGAGCTTATAATAAGAGCAAATAGTTAATAAAAGATGTTAAAAAACACTTTGAAAAAGTGTTAAAAACATATTTAATCTGAAACGGAAACACTTGATAAGTGGATAGTCCTTGATCTTAATCTGATCTCTTTCTGTAAACATAAGTCCAAATTTAATTATGGTAATTTTGAAATTACATAGCTATTACTTTAACCTTTCAGATAGACACATAAGTTTTCTTTAACTTTATCGTTTTTTCTACATACTTTCTTAATACTTTATAACTTAATAATCCTTTATTTTAATTCTTTATTTCTTCTTTGCTTGGCCGGTTTTTTATTTGCAATTACCGTTTTAGTCTTTAAATATTCCTATCTATCTAATATATCAATCTACCCACACATCTATATCCTGTATGTATATTTACTTGTATTTTACTATATGCATTTACTTACATACTTACTTGCTTTATCCTGAATTTGCAGATACCGGCCATCCTCTCCCCTTAAAATGTTTTTATTTTTTTAATTTTATATTTTATTTTTTATTTTTTTATTTTTTATTGTTTTATTTTTTACTTATTATCTATTATTATTATTTATTTATTTATTTATTTTCCATTTAGTGTCTTTTAACAACTCTTGCTGACATTTTCTTAAGTAATAACCTGTATATTTCAGTTGACCTATTATTTGCCCTATATTTTTTCGCGCCTTTTAATATCTTTTCGTCTGCGTTATTTTGACATTTGCTTTTCTATTTTATTTAATTCTATCACCATTTAATTTTTTTTCCTCTTCTTCTTCCCCGATCTTTCTTATTTATATTATGTCTCGGCAGTCGTGTGAAAAGCATATCTTATTTTTCTTTTTTTAATAATATTGGAACTTTTCCCTTTTCCTTATACATATTTGTGAATTATTCCATGGATTTCGGCCTTTTGGATTATTTTGGACCATCTTCCAATTACGTGATTTCCTTGGATTTTACTTGTGCAAATGAAAATTCAATTAACTTTCTCGGAGTTATATTTTTTTATTTTACCGTCATTAGATTATTTACCTTTCACCAGACTATCCATTCACGTGTAATCACCTTTTTCTTCACCATATTCCCTCCGCTTCACTTTTTGTTATCAAGTAAGATCTTTTACTTACTTGCAGTTTCATCATATACTTTTATATGCAAAATCCGATCCCGCATTTTGCTAATTTCTACCCTCTGATGAGAAGGAAAGTATTTCTTCGAAATTCCGCAGATTAAGGACTATCCACTTATCAAGTGTTTTCTTTTCAGATTAAATATGTTTTTAACACTTTTTCAAAGTGTTTTTTAACATCTTTTATTAACTGTTGGCTTTTATTATAAGCTCTATCTCCTATTTGGTTTTATTGAGCTTTTACATCTGGTTAAGATTACTTTATAAATATTAATTCTTTAATATTTATAATATACTTTAGTTTTACCATCTTAGATCATTTTGGTAAATTTAATTGTCATTTTTAAATAACCCAAAAGAGTCGCCAAAAATACACAAAAAACTTCCATTGCAACAAAACTGTAAAAATGGTCTAACCAACAGCTTGCCAAGTACTTTCTGAATTCATCAATGAATATATCTATAAAGAAGGTTTTATGGATTGGCTGAAAAGAGGATCACTCCACTAAAATTGTACAGAATTATAATGGCTGCGCAAGATCGTGGCTTTTTAGAACATGGGTATATATGGCATAATAACGTTTGAAACACCGGTTCACGTTAGATCACTGAAGTTTAGCAGCGATGAACCTGGCCAATACCAGATGGGTGGCCATTTGGGACTTCCAGGTGCTGTATGTGCTCTCCGCTTATCTCGGCATTGTTTCCAGTCGTCCTGGACTCAAGCAGTGCCGATTCAGGAGAGGTGTGCTTGGTGATTGCGCAATCCTTGCCACACAATTACAAGCGCAGCTGCCCTTACAAGGGGTATCCTTTGTCTTTTGAGAATGAACGGAGGCATCTGTCATCTGAGTCGCAGCAATGACAACAAGTGGAGGTTCTGCCACACAGAAGTATGAAGGTGTGATCCAACTGACACCCAACTATAAGGTTCTGCTGGGGGACGGCTACTATACGATGCGACACAATGGCGTGTGTAAATATATCCACTGGATAATCTATAAACAGTTGAATATCAAATGCAGCAACAAGTCCTAGGAACATGTTTACCAGAAATAACAGTATGAAATAAGTTATACACCATCCACTAAGACTATCCAATTCCTACAGTTCCGTACCTAAAAAACGGAGCCATAAAACCTACAATAGTGATACGGGACAAGAAAGAGAAAGAAGCAACCTTAGTAGAAGTTAGTATCCTCAATGATGTTGGGTTTAACAAAACTAAAAGGGAAAAATAACGAAATACCAAAGTCTTCTGTACAACATAAAAAGTAAAGTGGAATCTTTAAGAATCTTTAAGAATCTTTAAGAATCTTTAAGAATATCTCTATCATTCCAGTTATTATAGAACTGGACCCATGAAAAATAATTTAAAAAACTACCTTCCAAATATACCCGGTGTACGAAAAAAATTAACTGCTGACGCACCAAAAAAATATTTTTATTGAATCATTAAATGTTCAAAGACAGGGAATACAATGGAACTGATAGACTTTCGAAAAGTTTGCGACACTAGCATTACAATGTTTCGATCTGTATACATTAATGAATAAGATATCGTCAGGCGAAAAATGTTTGAATAAAATCAAATCTATTTTAAATGAGCCTTACTAATTACCACACTCTATTCTTCCTTGGAATAAAACTCTCCCTTTCTTAACGTTAACAAACACACGCTGAGTCCTCCATAGGCGAAATCGACAACGATTACAAGAATGTGCAAATTAGCTAGATCTTTTGCAATTCCACGACTCATATATAACAAAGTTGTATTTTCTTTTCAAATAAATAGAAAAAAGGGTCTTTAATATGAATATCACCCCCGCCACTCCCAAATTTATAGGAGTACGGATATATATCCGGACAATGAGATGAATTGAATCAGAAATTAATTAATCTTATGGTTCACAACTTTAATTTTATTTAGTTGATGTGGCAACGCCAAGCAAAGAAAAAAAGAGCTTGGCGTGTGTTATGAAAGTTTTCAATTTCCACTCTTTGTAATCTGATAATTTTCATCTGATTAACGTCCAATTATCTTATATTTAAATCTATATATAACAGGCTTGCCTTTTTCCTGTTGTTCTTGGCCTTTGGGCCGGGATCAAAGTGTAGTGTCTGTTCCGGCGGGTGCTGCAGGCGGGGATCATATGTGGGGGGAAACCTCACATGTGGGACCTTGGTCAGTGTAGGGGCGGCCCTTCATGCCAGTTGTCGCTGTCCGGCTCCCCTACTTTCCGGGGAGTTGGTCCCCATTTCCCCTTCACTCCTCACATTGAAGATCTGTCCTGTGCCTAATTTGCTCAGTGGAGGAGCAAATAAATACCTTGGCCTTTGGGCCGGGATCAAAGTGTAGTATCTGTTCTGATACATACATCGCGCGAGGCAGTGCTGTTCTGGCGACACATTCTCGTGCCCGGAACACCTGACAATCTTGTTGGGTAGCGTTCTGTCCGCACCCTCACTTTGTCTGTCTTTCTCTGCCCCCCTCATGGGGGGATCCGAGCTGATAATTTGCGACCTTCCCGTGAGGGTAGGAAACACTTTCTCTCTTCCCTCCATTAACTTCCCACTCCCTACTCTCAGTTCTATCTCCCTTTTTGGCGCCACATTTTTTTGGCGCCAAATCGGCTCTCCACTTTGGACACCGTCTCTACGATACTTTTTTCGGTTATTTTTAAAAGAAGAGGGAACCAAAACGGACACCCTCAGCCCGGGGGCCACCAATATGGATACTCCCAAAAAGGGGGCTACTGCTCCCCAAGAGAACGACTCCCCAACAGGAGGAGCAAAAACAACCATTGACGAGGCGTACCACCCGGATATAACATCATTGAACGTTTCTCAGGAGGGGGAAAATTTACCAACAGCTCCCCCCGAGGGCGACTCTCTCAAAAGGGGAGAAAAACCAAAATCGGTCCTAGCATATCACTCCGACCACAAAAAGGACGAGGTGCCAGGCCAAAAGGACAATAAAGAGAACAGCGCTCCCCAGGAGAGGTGCTCGCTCAAAATGGGAGCAGATCAAGAAAATGAGGGTGCATACCGCCTGGACCTCAGAAATGAGGAAGAGGCAGATGCCCTCAAAGTAAACAAAAAAGATCATGCTCCTCAAGAGGTCAACTCCCCAAAATGGGAATCTGCTCCTGAAAAAGACTCTAACCAAGGAGAGTCAGGCCCAAAAGACACTGAAAAGGGAGCTGCACCCCAAAAAAGCGACACTCCCACAAAAGGACAGACTAAGAACTCTGGGGAGGCAGGAAGCGTCGCCAATAAACAGGCAGAGGCGACCTCCATAAAAGACCAATAACGGTCTTACCCCACTAAAGGCCCCATACCAACACTAACACCACCAAGAGGGTCTGCATGGGGGAAGATCGTAGAAAAACAACTGTCCTCTCAAGAGTATAGAGACCTGTACCTGACAAAGTACAGACAATACATAGAGGGGGCAGATATAAAACCCATACTGGGTGCCTGGGAGACGATTGAGGGCAGAGTCCTGTCCTTCACCATTTCTGATATACCGGAAAATCGCCTCCTGGGGATGAAGAAGGAAGACATCACGGGGCTCCTCCAAAAACTTAACATCTCGGTACTATACCTGTACAAGAGGAGCATCGCCATGTGGGACATCCTCCTACCCACCAAAGACGATGCGGAGAGACTCCCCCTCCAAGAAATAAAGCATGGAAGGGTCAAACTAATACCCGAATACCAGGGCAAGAGAAGGACTCGGGTGCAGGTATTTAATGTCCCAACCCAAATACCTGCGAAACTGCTAGGATGCCTCTTCAGCCAGTACGGTGAGGTGGAACAGGTGACCCCAGTACAGTCAAAAACTGGGACTCACCTGAGCTGCTACACAAATGCAATGAGCCTGAAGAGTGAGGGTGTTCGGGCTATGCCAGCGCTGCTGACATACAAGGACGCCAGCATGACAGTAGTAGTGGAGGGCCGTCATCCGCACTGCTGGTTCTGTGAAAAGTAGGGCCACATGGCTAGGAGCTCCCTCCAAAGGGTAACCCCTAATCAAACGACCCAAAAGGTGGTCAAAACCCGAGACAACGCCCGTGCCAGAACAGGCGGCAACAACTCTACAACCGCGGCACAAACCCCAGCTCAAAGGTAAACCCAAACCACCCAGGAGGCCAAGGGGGGGGGGAATGGAGCACGGTAGTGAGACAAAAACGGACGCCCATAATCCCTTCCGCCACCGTCCCACCACCAGCCCAAAAATCGAGGCAGCAGCCTCTGCAAATGCAGCAACAACAACAGCCACTGCAGCTGATGCCGCGGAAACAGCTGCAGCAACAACAATTACTGCAGCAGCAAAAGCAGCAAGTGCAGCAGAAGCAGCAGCAGCAGCAACGACACCAGCAAGAACAGCAGCAACAAAAACAGCCGCAGCAGCAACTAGAGGAGCAGAAACAACCAACGGTCCCCACACCAATCGAGACGGGAATCAAGTGGAGAAAAGACTGCTCCTCTAAGGATGAATCCGCAAGTAAGAGGGAGAAGAACTCAACCTCACCTCTCCCCGGTTCATTTCAAAGAATAAAAAAGAAAAACAAAAGAAGAAAAGGGTAAGAATAGATGGCCCCCCACTCCCTGTGAACATACACCACCCCTAACAACAAAATCCACTTACACCCCCAAACCAGACACCGCACCAACACCAGACACCGCACCAACAAACATGGCACCAACACCAGACACTGCACCAACTCCAGAGACTACACCAGCACCAACACCAGGCACCACACAAACACCCGTCCCCACACCAAGGCAAACTGAGCCACTACCCCAAAAAGAAAAGAATGAACCGAGGGAGGGGAGAGACTCCTCTGCCTCTCGCAGACCAACCAAATTAAAAGCTCTTGCCCCCGAGGAACTATGTTATGTAGACCCTCTATCTGTGGCAACAGACATTTTCCATCGGCAGAGGAAAAACTTAAAACCTCTGCTCGATTACAAACAGATAGAGGGAAAAGATGTAAATATCCTTTCAAGTTTTCCAGACGCCCCACTCCTAATAACTTTTGTCAGAACTCCAGAGGCTTGCAAGACCAACTTGTGGACCAGGCTGCAGGCCACTTAAGGGGCATTTCTGGGAATCAAACTGGTGAAGAAAAATTACCCTTTTCTTGATGAACTGTCCGAACAATGCAAGGGAAGGGTCCAGTGTTGATCCATCTGTCACTCTACAGGGACATGAAATTAATTTAACCTTTGGATGTCGGCGTCATTGCAAGAGAAGGTCAGGATATGAAAAACCTGACCACCTTTAGCATGGCACATAACGTCGGCATCCTCTCCCTGGCTGATTTCGGAGCTGAGGCTGACACACTCTAAAGTAGGTACCATGGCTTTGAATTTGGCTAGTTTGAATACGAGGGGCTTGAGATAATTGGGCTGGGCGGCTCGCCTTTAGCACGACCTCTTGTCCCTGGGAGTGGATGTGGCTGCTATTCAGGAGATGCATTTCGTTTCCTCTGTGGACAGTCAGGTGCTGGCCCGAGATTTTGAGATTTTCTCGGCATATGGCAGCCCGCGGGGGAAGGGAGTTTCCGTGCTTATTAAACGTGCCCTGTCAGCGACGATCGACATTGTTCATAGGGATGCGGTGGGCAGGCTGGTTGTGGCTGATGTTGCCATAAAAGATTCTGTGTTTCGGGTGATCACGGTTCATGCGCCCAGCACCGCTCGTGAGAGGGTCTCATTCTTCAGTCAGCTTGACGCGTTTGTAGATTGTCGGAAGCAGGTAGTGCTAATGGGAGATTGGAACGCCATCTTAGACACCGAGATAGATAAGGTAGGAGACGATGCTAGAGGATCGGAGAGGTGCAAGTTCAGCCTGGCTGATCTGATGGCTAGATGTGGTCTGGTCGACAGGTTTCGGGTTGAGCATCCGGGGCGGGAGATGTGGACGTGGACGTGGACCAATAGCGTTTCCTCCCATCCAAACACTTACTTGGACAGGATGTTAGTTAGGAGAGGTGAAGTAGACTTCTTATCTTGTCCCACGTTCACTTGGCTAGGCCAGACGGACCATAAACTAGTTATGGCCTGACTGAAGCTATGGCCTAAGTTAGTGGCTCACTGGAAGTTAAACACCTCCCTTCTGGAGATACAAGACTTCCAAGAGAAGCTAACAGAATTAATTCAAAAAGCACTAGTGGGGGTGGTTACCGGGAGTAAGTGGTGGATAAGTCTAAAAGCCAAAATTAGAACCTTCTCCGTCAAGTATACCCAGCACCTCGCACTAGATAAGGCCAAGACGAAGAAGAAGCTAGAGCAGAAACTAGCTCAGGCTACGGGGGAGGGTGATAGGGTTAGTCAGGAACTAGCTAAGGAGGACCTTCTGCGTGAGAATAGCGAGCGTTATGAAGGTCAAGTAGTCAGAGCTAGGCTTAGAAAGGTAGGCAATGAAGCAGTTAATTCCAACACTGATGCGCATCATGAAATTTCTAGGCATGGCTTGGACAAGTACATTGCAAAGGTAAGACATCCAGATGGACGCACCCAGGAATCGACTCGAAAGATCTGCGAGGGGTTTCGAGAACATTTCAAGGAGCATTTTGCGCAGCAGCCCGATCTTCCTATCCTTGAGTTTAGTGACTATTTGGCTGACTCTCCCTGCCTCGAGGTGGCTAGAACGACTAGTTACAAGGGCCGGGTGACCGAGCGGGAGGTTTTTACTGCGCTGAAGCAGGTCAGCTGTGACAGATCGATGGGACTCGATGGTCTACCATACGAACTGTATTTGAGGCTGTCGTCCATGTTTCTGCCTCTTCTGATGGATGTGTTCAACCATTGCTTTTCTCAGGGATCCATCCCGGAGCAAGTCAACAAGGGAGTGATCACATTGCTGAGGAAAGGCGACGGGCATGGTGGGGAAGATTTAGATGATTACTGGCCCATAACTCTTCTAAACATAGAGTTGAAGATTTTGGCCAAGGTCCTGTCGAATCGGCTGCAGGTTGTTATCGGCGAGTTATTGAACTGGAACAGAACTATGCTGTGAAGGGGAGATCAATTCAGAACAACTTGCATCTGATCCGCACGATCCTAGAGGGAGGGATAGATGATGACACAGAAGCCGCGCTGATCAACTTTAATTTGTCCAAAGCTTTCGATAGGGTCGACCATCGTTTCCTGGCATCTGTTTTAGAGGCCGTCGGTTTTAAACTGGACTTCTGCAAATGGATCTCCGTGATGTATTGACAGCCCACAGCTGTCGTGCAAGTCAACGGAAAGCGCTTGAAACCCTTTGTTATCTCTCGATCAGTTTGTCAGGGTTGTCTGCTGTCGCCCCTGCTCTATGTCTTGGCTTTGGAGCTCCTGCTCTGCAAGCTGAGACGTGGGGAGGCAAATTCGTCCCTGCCGCCAAGGTATCTGCATTCGCCGATGATGTCACGGTCTTTGTTTTGAGCTTCAGAGACATCAAGATCGTGTTGGAGGCGTTCGCAAGTCGGTAGGACTGCGGTGGGGTGCCTGGAGTGGCAACGCCAACCTCCTAGCGCCCTTCAGCTGGACGGATGGCCCAGTTTGGATCCTCGGTGTGTGGTTTGGACCGGGTCTCCAGCTTGATAAGAATTGGTTGAAGGTACGGTCAAAGGTGGAGGCTGCAGTCAATTCGTGGCTTCCTAGAAAACTTTCCTTAAAGGGTAGAGCTGAGGTGTGCGCCACTTACGTCTTTCCTCTCATCCTTTACCGACTGGCCGTAGTTCCCCTGCCTGCACAACACCTAACAGCTCTTGTCGAACAGAGGAAGACACTGGGTGAGCAGACAGGTCTGTATTCAATGTCCGTGTGAGGGAGGCTTGAGAATGCCGGACCTTGAAGTGTCATCGAGACGCTGAGAGGCTGGCCTTCCTGAGCCACTATATGCAAGATGACCAACCGTGGCACCCCGTGGTTACTACCGCCTTCCCCGACCTTTTTTTTTTTTACACAGTGGTCACCACTTATCAAGGCCCGGAAGTCACTCAGGGATAAGGGTTTTTCTTCTATCGAGAGCCGTCGCAGGCCGCGGGGAGAATCTGCCTACATGAAAGAGTGACTACCAATATCCAGCGACCTTGTGACTGCTACCCATAGGGAATTCCACAGGGATCTAGTGAAGTGGGCTGCTGACGACCCACTATGCACGTGTTTGGGTTGGCAGCAGAGTGAGATCCACTCCGTGTGGAGCTGGGCGCCAGGTTTGAGTCATCTGAACAATTCGAAGTTCTCTCTGACCTGGCGATTGGCCCGAAATGCACTTCCACTCAACAACATACTATGCAGTTCCGGGTTTTTGGAGTCGCCTGATTGTCCCCGTTGTGGGACAACGTCCGTAAAAACAACTGATCACGCTTTCTTCGATTGCCGCGAACTCCGCTGGTTCTGGTAGTATGTCAGTGAGGTGATGGCTTGGATCGATCCTGAGCATTCTCGCCCAATTACCGTATCCAATGTTGTGGAAAACGTGAGGCTGCCGTGGGACCGGGAAAGACAAATGGTCTACGTTACGATCCTGGCCGTGGCGAGAATGGTGATTTGGACGTCGCGTCTGCAAGGTTGCCGGGGGTTGTTGTCTTTTTCTAATCAGGATCTGATCGCTTTCTTTAAACACCAACTATGAGTGAAGATCAGATGTGATAGAAGAAGGCTGCATCGTGCGGCATTTGACAGAAGATGGATACATGAAGCAAGTCTGTGTGTACGAAGAGGAGCCAGATTTGAATACGTGTACCCCGCCTAGGTGTGGAACGCGCAGTTCCGTAAAGTAAAATTAAACAAGTAGCCTCTCAGCTAGCTGTGTGTGTTCCATTCCTCCCTGATTAGGAAGCCTCCAAGATCCCCACCCCCTCCTTCTTGCAATTTTTTTTTAACCCCTCCTCTCAATTTCATCCATCTTGGAGAGAAAGAAATACAAACTAATCCCCATTCCTTACCCACAAAATTTTCTTTTCTCCATTCACCCCAATCTAGAGGGCATCCCCACTTAGAGACTGACCTGCAGAAGCGATGTTTCTTTTACAAACCTAGTGGAACGGGCAGTCTATCAACTAGACTGGTTGGGAGGGTCCTACTAATCACCTTTTGTTTTTTATTCCCCCGCCCTCGACACAAATGAATTATTGTACCATTTTATTGTTATCTTTTTTGTTTTTACACGTCAATAAAAAATGTTTTAAAAATTGGGAGTTAAGTAGGACGTCCCCCAATATGAAAGGGTGAATGCGGTATTATGGTGAAAGAAGATACTAGCTGGGAGAAACTTTTGATTTTGTTTAGTTCTGGAGCGACAAGGATGACCAACGACCCGCACAATCCCCCCTTTTGAGTTGGCCATGTGCCTAAATTTTTTGTTCATTGTTGATTTTCACTGTATTTTTAACATGAATAAAGGATTTAATATCTGAAAGTGTAGTATCTGTTCTGCAGATGCTGCACTTAAGATAATTTGTACCAGTCAATGGAGGGGAAACCCTCTATACTGGGACAATTATTATTTTTGGCAATCAGAGTGCCCCCTTTTTGCCTACTTTTAGGGGAGCTGGTTTTTACCCCACATTAAAAACGGCCTTGTGCCTAATTTGCTTTGGTGGGGAAGCAAATAAATACAATAAATTTATATATGCATGATGACTGTTTGTGCTAATTTGAAAATTCACTCGGACCGATTGAATTTTACCATTTTCTACGGACTGCATAATACCAAAACAAATGGGATTACCTCCAAACTTTTACTGTTGCTAAGGAACTTCTGGATGTTGGATTCGATAATTTTAGACTTTACCTTTAATATAGGAATCATTAACCAGTATGGAATATAAAAATAAGTTTCAGCTATATTCCCAGAGCACCACTCGAATCGTGTACCTGAAATGCATATCCTTTTTCTTGTTTAATCCAACCCTCCCGTTGTCCTTTCCTATGTTCCTATTTACAATGCTTCCCCACGGGACAGAGTTAGACACCAGGGTCGATTTTTAACGTGGAGAAAAGGAACAAAAATTAAAAACTGCCCCAGTCGTGAAGAATTGCTCCTCCACCGAGAGAGAACAAGAAATTGAAGTGCAGTATCTGAGAACCAGATACTACACTTTGATCTTGACCAGATCCTGTTCCTTTCAAAATATTTTAAATTAATTTTTAATATATGTCCTAAGAAGCAAAGTTATGTTCATCGATAATGATTATTTTGCTAAAGGCGTTTCCTCTAAAAAGATGACCTTTACAGCGAAAATCTATGAATTTAGGAAATAATTTTAAATGTGTATTCCTTGTTATAATAATAAACTTTTCTTTTAAAAAAATTCTATATTCTACTGCAAAAATTTAAATATAAAACACATATATATATATATATATATATATATATATATATATATATATATATATATATATATAACATATATATATATGTATATATATATATATATAGGCTATTTCTTCTGATGAGTTAAGGGCATAATAGATTGACTGATTGATATAATAATTAAGTGGTTGGTTTTGCGCTACGAAACAGATACGGTCAATAACTGTAAATGTCAACTAAGTTAAAGGAATAAATAATAAGATGGTCAACATCATGAATCTTGGAATATAGTTTTTTGTCATTTATTCACTATATTGCTCTGTAATTACATTAAGCTTCTTAAATAAGGATTGGTATATATTATAAGAATATATATTTCTGCATGTATATATATGTATATGTATATATATATATATATATATATATGTATCTCTCTCTCTCTCTCTCTCTCTCTCTCTCTCTATATATATATATATATATATATATATATATATATATATATATATATATAAAGCTGAATTTCTGTGTGTGTGTGTGTGTGTGTGTGTGTGTGTGTGTGTGGGCACGAATAGGCTCATATATGGTTGACTATTATAGAAAACTGATCACATATAATGATAGAAGATGTATCGAGACACAGGAATGAGTATGTTTGATCTGGCATAACGGTGGTTCATTAAAATTGTGGGGTCTGCGTTCGCGCCTGGTCCACAAAGTATGGAAATAAAAAATTTTAAAAATAACGTTTACAAGTGTTTTTGATATAGTTGTACATAAGAATACTTTCATAAGTATGTTTTAACTTAAATATGGATGGTATAATAAAATTGTGGTGTCTGCGTTCGCGCCTGGCCTCCATAGAATGGAAATAGGCACAAACTTTAATAAAGACTTTTCATATCTATCTGCGTAAGTATACTTTGATAATTATGTTTCAGTTTGAAGAAATATGGTATAATAAAATTATGGGGTGTTCGTTCGCACCAGATCTCCATAGAATGGAAATATGTCACAAAGTTTAACAAGGTTTTTTAATATAGATCCACAGAATATTGTGATAAGTGTTTCAGTGTGAACAGGTATGGTATAATAAATTTTGGGGTTTATCTATTTTATTTTTACTTTCACCATATTTTGCTTTGGTTTTGATACCCCCAAATTCAACCCAAATTTACAACCCTTCCTTTTCATAACCTATCATACTTTCATCAATCAGAATCCATTTTCTGTAGGCTGTTTTTGAACCCAGTCCACGACGAGTACTTTTGTTAATTAATATATATATATATATATATATATATATATATATATATATATATATATATATATATATATATATATATATATATATATATATATATATATATATATATATATTAACACAACTGTTATAAAAGGGACTTTTTCTGTTCTTGGCCTTCGGGCCAAGATGCTGCTCTTAAGATAATTTGTTTCGGTCAGTGGAGGGGAACCCCTCTCTACTGAGATAATAATTTTTTTTGGTCCCTACCAGCGTGCCTCTTTTACCCTTATTTTATTTTTTTATTTTTGGAGACCTGGTTTTCCCGCACATTAAAAACAACCTTGTGTCACATTTTGTTTTTGTGGGGAAGCAAATAAATATTACAACAATTTAGTAAACGATTGAGACACGAGCCAAAAATATATTTTTAAGGATGTCGTCAAAGATAATGGTTATTGATTGATCTATTTATTTATTTTTTTTTGTTATGCTCCTTTCTCCAGAAATCTGAAGGTTTCTCAGTGAAAAAAATTTTCCTCTAGGAACCGGAAACGGAATAACATTGTTGTACGCTGCTCGTCAATACGAGATGAAGTTGAACTGGATCCTTACGTTAACCAAGTCTTTCGAGTGTATTTCTTTTTCTTCCCTTTCCTTGTCTTCTCAGGTCAATGCTAGTTCATGCCCTGTACGCGGGATATGCGGAACCGGATACAAACGAGATAAGACAGAGCTTTAAAGAAAACGTAATTTCAGTCGCCTTCAAACATTTCTTTCTCGATCTCCCGACGGACCGAATGAAAAGAACTTTTTTTTTTAAAGTGGGTGATAAAATAGTAAGCAGAGAGCTTCGTCGTCTCGTCTGGCGGAGATTTGAAGGAAACGCGGTAAAATAACTCGGGATTATTTCGAAGACGGGATAGCAATGAAGTTGAGAAAGTGTAACGAAATATGTGTACACCTCGGTGTCCAAAATGAAAATACTTAAAATGTTTTCTGCGCATATATCATGTATATATCTGCGCATATATCATGTATATATCTGCGCATATATCATGTATATATCTGCGCATACACTCGCCGTAATTAATACAAACAAATAACAATATTCTTGACCAATCAGAGGACTTTCTAAATTTATTCATAAATGGCCCTTCTGGGGCCACATTGATCCCATATGAAGCCAGATTTTTCTTCAGTAGACAGTTGAGCCGAAATTCACGATCGGCATCATCTTGGGCCGCCCTTTATCTCTCTGTAGGGCGGTGGGGCTTGTGTCACTTCAACTCACGCAATCACACACACAGTCATAAGCATACGCACGCAGATATTAACGAACACACAGACACACAACTCATTAACTCTTTCATTATCATATGTTCATCAAAAACTAATACATAAACATATTCATTAAAACATTCCCAACTTTTCTCACTGAACTTTCTTTCTACAATGAAAACAAATGAACATTGAATCTTATTAATAATGTTCAATGAAATATAATTTGTATAATTGAGTGGAGAAGTTTGGATCACGATTTTCGGACCTGTGGATAATTCACGGCCCTTAAATTACTGACTGACTTTTTCGATATGCCAGCTAAAGACCCCCCCCTTTTTTTTTTACAAGGACGAACATTCTATGTTTCTGCTATTGATGTAAACTTCCATTTTAAACATTTATGGAAAATATATCTTTTGTGAATTTTTGTTTTGGAACTCGTTATTTTGTTTGTGTTTTTCTTATAACATTTCTTTCGCTTTCTCACATTTAACTGTTATATAGCTTCCTATTCCAGTAGTCCCCCCCCCACCGAAGGACTGCAAGGTTGTGGAACTCTTTTCCTGCTCATTGTTTTCCTTCTAGCTACAGCCTTGGTCTTTTAAAGACTATGGTCAATAGGCATCTCCATTTGCGGGTTCAACGTTGCGTAACCTCAGTGATCTAACGGGAACGGGTGTGTCAACGTGATTATGACGTCATTCTATATGTGCGATATAAACGACGAACATGTTATTTGGAACTTAAGTGTAACAAAAAAGAAAAAGAAGAAAAATCAAGGCCAAAAGAAAGTCGAGGATAAGATGGATAGATTGTTAGTTGAATGATGAAGAATATTCTGAGAAGATTGAAAATGATGTATGGAATGGATAAAGTGTAATTACGTGTTGAGAAGTTAAAGGGTGACAGACCAACCTACGGATAAAATTTCAATTGCAAATTATTCATACTATTGTCCTCATCTTACTGCTCAACTCCCTACATAGTATCCCTGCAACTTATGTTCTCGATAGTAGTCCCCTACATCAAAGTGGCATTGTGTCTTGTTTGGGGTGAAAAAGGAATAATAATAATAATAATAATAATAATAATAATAATAATAATAATAATAATAATATTGTGAATGTCATACTCCCAGCGTTTCGACCGATGTAATCCCCGACTTTCTATAGGTATATCTTGTCGAACTCTCTAATCTTTCTCTCGAACTCGGGAATCTGCACGGAATTTTGAACAGAACATTTATTTAATCCATAGGGGTAGTATGTTCTAATTCCGTCAGCAATGATCCGTGCATAACTATGTGTGTCAGAAACTTTGTGAAAAATATTGAATAATTCGACCCCCCTGTCTTTCCAAGCTTATAACTACTCGAAAAATGTAATTCAAACCCTAATTTTTTTTCAATTAAAGGTGCAAGGGCCAAGGTTTCATTTAAAAAAACAAACAAACAAACAAAAACAAAAAAACAAAAAACAACCTGATTAAAAAAAAAAGGTTTTAAACTTCGGACTTTACAGGTAAATTTCTAAAAAACACTACTTTTTTTGTTTTAAATTTGAATATATTATTTATTGATCTTTTATCTTCAATTTGTGATATATAAAACTTTCGTGAGTAAATTAATTATTTACTTTTTAATAGACATTTCAAAATGGGGGGGGGTCGTGAATTAAAAGAAAAAACGTTTGTCTAAAATATTATATTCGGTTTATTGGAAAGAGCATAAAATTTCACATTGACCCTAAAAATATCGTAAAAATAGAATCAATAGAAAAATTTTGATAGATTTTTAAAGTTTAAAAATTGAAAAATATTGAACTCGTAAAATTGAATTAATTTCATTACTGTTTTAAAAAAAAAAATAAATAAATATTTCTATTACTTTTTATACAACTTTAATAGTTTATTTTGGAAGTATAATCCATAAAGAAAATAAACCCACTTTTAAAAGAGAAATTACGAGTTTTTTTTATATTTTATTCGCAGTTTCGTGTTAGGGGTGTCAAAAAATTCGCACAAAAATTCTGATACACCTACAGTGCATAACTGATAAAGTACATGATGGAATGATACAATTGTCGCCCCAAAGAAAAAAACACTACAGCTTTATTTAAAAAATTTTATTGAAAAATTTTATTTAAAAAATTTTATTGAAAAAATTTATTTAAAAAAATTTATTTAAAAAATTTTATTTAAAAAATTTTATTTAAAAATTTTTATTTAAAAAATTTTATTTAAAAATTTTTATTTAAAAAATTTTATTTAAAAAATTTTATTTAAAAAATTTTATTTAAAAAATTTTTATTTAAAAAATTTTATTTAAAAAATTTTATTTAAAAAATTTTATTTAAAAAATTTTATTTAAAAATTTTTATTTAAAAAATTTTATTTAAAAAATTTTATTTAAAAAATTTTATTTAAAAAATTTTATTTAAAAAATTTTTATTTAAAAAATTTTATTTAAAAATTTTTATTTAAAAAATTTTATTTAAAAAATTTTATTTAAAAATTTTTATTGAAAAAATCAATTCAGGTAACTTGATTATGCTGCTGACATCTTTTCAATATAGTCGCCTTCATCCTCAACCACCGCCTCGATACAGGCCCGGAATTGGGAACATGCCTTTTCCACAAGCGCCGGCGGAAGCTCGGTGAATACTCGGTGGATGGCAGAGATCAGGCTGGCTTTGGTGTTGTGGGAGGTCATGTTGGTGATGTTCTCGATGTATGACCAAACGAAGTAGTTCAGTGGGCTCAGGTCGGGTGAGGAAAGGGGCAGTGAGAGAAGAGTACAAAGTCGTAGCAATCCTTCTGAAGCTAAACGTGAGTCTATTTGGACTTGTGGGCCGGCGCCGAGTCCTGCTGCCACACCCAGGGTCTGCCAGCGGCCACCTGATTGCACCAGAGAATCACCACACTCTTCAGCACACCCAGGTACACTTTGATGTTGATTTTCTAGCCGACTTCAAAGATGTAAGGTGGCATGATGTGCGTCTCACTTGAAACCACACCAAAGACCATAACCGTGGCCGGAAACTTTGTTTTCATCACCCTGGGCATATCCCTGTTATTCATGGCAATCCAGCGATGCATTTTGAGGGTGCTGTCAATGGTCCTGTTGTCATAACTTGGATCGTAGAGAGTATGAGTTGTACAGCGGCGCATCTCCGATCTCGCTGGTTGAACATTGTGTCACTTTCAGACATGATGGAAGGCTCCTATCACTATTGAGATTTGTACACACCTGGCCAACTAGTAGATGGTCTGCAACAGAAAAAGAAAACCGGCTTTCATCAAACGGAAATGGAATCATGTCGTCTTTTCTAGGGCGACAATTTTATCGTTTCACCCTGTACTTGGTTAAATGCAGTTGTAAGTTATACTCTTCTAGAGGTCGAATGTTCAATCCACAGTGCGAGCGATACTCCGAATACAGTTGCTAATTAATTAGGTTTTCTACCTGGTCATGGCTGACGGAACGTGAGCATGCTAGCTCTGTGGATTAAATAAAAGTTTCTGTTCGAAATTCGGTGCAGATTCCCGAGTTCGACATAAAGATTCCCGAGTTCAACAAGATACACACGAAGAAGGTCGGAGTTTACATCGGGTTGCGAAAATTAAAATGAGAACAGAATAATCCAAATAATACGAATTATTCAAATCTCATCTAAAAAAAAAATTCAGAGACAAGATCTCAATGGTTTGATATTCATTCAATCTGATAAAAAAGAATAAAGAAAGAAGGAAAGAAAGAAGCAACAGAGGAGGAGGAGGAGGAGGAGGAGGAGGAGGAGGAGGAGAAAAATGAATAACTGAGCTACTCTAATTTTGAGTAAGCTGAACGGTCTTACTGGTATCACTACTTGCGCTGCATGTTCATCCGTCGTCTGCTGCACTCCTGATTGCTGCATCCTACAGACTGCAATACGTTCTTTTGCCAATTAAGATGAGGTCAAAGTCAATACAATTGAGAAATATCGAATCAATAAACGATCTTCGTCGAAACGTGTTTTTTTTAAAGAAGGTGTCCATGCATCTGTGGAAGATGTGCTGTCCGTCGACACACCTGTCATGCTTCACGTTTGAAATATTTTCATCGCTGATGAGCGTGTAGTAGGTTGAATGGACGTATATTGCGTTAGATGTGTCAAAGCATCTCTATGAAAAGGTTCTGTCGGTCGGTTGGTTTGTCACAAACGTTTAAAATAGCATTTTCTGTGGAATTTAAATTTGGAATAATATTTTAATCGCAAAGCGCGTATATGAAATATTTTCGGTTCTTTTTTTTCTGTCTGTCTGTCTGTCTGTCTGTCTCTCACTGCACACACACACACACACACACACACACACACACACACACACACACACACATGTTTTTCTTTATATCTCTATCTAGCTATGTCTATCTTTCTATCGATTTATAAATCTATCTCTGTATCTCTATCCTTCTCTGTTTCTCTATATATCTATGTAGATTTCTCTATCTATCTATCTATCTATGATCTATCTATCTATCTATCTATCTATCTATCTATCTATCTCTCTCTCTCTCTCTCTCTCTCTCTCTCTCTATATATATATATATATATATATATATATATGAGCAAACAGTTAATAAAATATGTTAAAAAACACTTTGAAATGAGTTAAAAACATATTTAATCTGAAAAGGAAACACTAGATAAATGGATAGTCCTTAATCCGCGGAGTTTCGAAGAAATACTTTCCTTCTCATCAGAGGGTAGGAATTAGCAAAATGCGGGATTGGATTTTGCATAAAAAAGTATTTGATGAAACAACAAGTAAGTCAAAGATCTTACTTGAAAACAAAAAAAGTGAAGCAGAGGGAATATGGTGAAGAAAAAGTGATTACACACAAATCTTTTAACTTTTTAAAATTCTTTTAACTTTTTTGAAGTTTTACATTTGGATTTTACCGTCACTGGATTTTTTTATCTTCCACCAGACTATCGATTCGTGTGTAATTACCTTTTTCTTTACCATATTCCCTCTGCTTCACTTTTTTTTTTGTTTTCAAGTAAGATCTTTGACTTACTTGTTGTTTCATCAAATATTTCTGCATGCAAAATCCGATCCCGCATTTTGCTAATTCCAACCCTCTGATGAGAAGGAAAGTATTTCTTCGAAACTCCGCGGATTAAGGACTATCCATTTATCTAGTGTTTCCTTTTCAGATTAAATGTGTTTTTAACTCATTTCAAAGTGTTTTTTTAACATATTTTATTAACTGTTTGCTCATATATATATATATATATATATATATATATATATATATATATATATATATATATATATATATATATATATATCTTCATCTGTCTCTATCTATATATCTATGTATCTATCTCCATCTATTTCTTACTCTATCCTTTTCTCCTCTCTTTCTAATTAGTCATCTATCTTACTCTATCAATCCACATCTCTCTCTCTCTATATTCCCATGTATCTCTCTATCTCTCTACTACTCATCTAACTCTTTATTATCAAATCGATAAGCAAATTAGTAATCTGCATATTTATTTGCTAAAGGACATCTCATTAATTCACGACGCATTTTTATTGTTTTCAAATTCAATAACACTTTTCATTTTCATTTTAGACATAGTTCTATTTACGTGTTTTATTTTTAGGTCGTGGATAGAAAATTAGTATTTTGCATGAAAAACACTTCGCAACTCGTTTCAGGTTAATTTACTTTTCAACGCGGTTCCACATTGTAAATCATAAACAAAGCCCCCCTCCACTTAATAGCAAACACACAAACATACACACAGACACTGCCAAATAAACAAGTCAGAAACGATCCTTTACTTCACATTACTTTCATCACAAAATTACATTCCACCATAATGCATTTCGATTATTTCGTACATAAGTCAGTAAGTTTTCTTCTTTTTTTTTTAAATTGTTAATTGCATACAAAATTCCTATTCCAAAAACACCGCAAATAAACAAACAAACAAAAAAAGTCGGCGAATCTCCCTGTAACATTAAATATTTATTTTATCACGAAAATAAAATCTACCATAATGCATTTCGCGCCATTCTTACGTTAATCAGCAGAGATTTTAAGATGCTAAATAGTGTGTGCAAATTTGTAAAATACAACTAAAGCAAATGCCCCCCTCCCTCTAGAAAAACGAGTTTATTATTTTTCACTTGGTTAAAATTTGTTTTAAAGTTTTGTTTTTTTATTTGTTTTAAAATTTATTTTAATGTTCTAAAGAAAAAACAAAAAAATTATTAGCTGGAATCAAAACTAAAACGTGCAGATCTGTAGCCTTTCGTGCTACCAACTGCGCTAATTGCGACAATCACGCTAAAACTACTCGAAATTAACGTATTTATTATTTTTTTGTGCTTAGAAAGAAAAAAAAAATATATACGTTTGCATAAATGAAAAAAAAAAAAAAAATAATGAAAGTACAAATTTTGAACCTCACCCCCTAACGAATTATTTGACATTTCCACCTCAAAGAGTTTTTTTTTCTAAATTTTAGGCATCATACATCCGGAGCAATGCCGACCCCAAAAATGTCAACTCTGCGGGGTTTGGATTTGTATATTTTTGTAGTTTTAGCAAGACATACAGCTATACATCAATACATACGCACTCGTTTGCTCTTATAGATTAAAACAAAAACCCTAGCCCAAAACACACACGAGAAGCTCTATCCATGGAAATTCCATCTGATGCTAAGTACAAGAAGTAAAACGGAAATATATTTCTCGTTGTGGCAAAAGATGAGTTTTTTCTTTGAATATCTTACAACGGGGGAGGGGGGGCAAAGACTGGAGCTCAATTAAGTACCTTCAATTGAAATAAGTAGGCGCGCGTTTATCAGGGAGAGGTTCACTTGGCCTGTACTTTGCTTCCTTCTTTTTCGTTTTTATTTGTGTTGGAAGGCGACCTAGTTTTAATCTGGATGTTTTCAGGTATACTTGAAAATGAGTGATGTAATAAATAATGATAGCTTGTGGCAATTTATAGATAGAGTAGAGGACACGTGAGGCGTTGGGTTTCGGTGACCCAAACGGATTAAAGAAGGAGAGAGAGAGAGAGAGAGAGAGAGAGAGAGAGGCGGAAAATACTTGTCAACGGGTAATATTGTTACTCGTGCTCTCCAAACCTTGCCTAACAATACCAAAGCATGATAAATGTGTACACTGCAAGGTGTCGTTCACTTGTTTATTTTAAAGATTTTTCTTTTCGTGACTTCTTCCGCTTTTTTCTCATCATTCACTGTTTTCCTCTGTTTTATATGAGACCCTTGGAATCATACAGTACCGTTTTCCCTCTATAGGTACCAAGTACCTGTAGAGGGAAAACGATCTATGTATATCATTGGGTTCCCAAAACCTTCTTCTACACGAGCGCAGAAGTATACAATGTTTCTGAGAACACGGTCAAAATCCGATGTTTATGAAGGTGACCTCCGCGCAAAAATAAATAAATAGATGAATAAATACTGGCTGATGTGCGGGCTCTTCTCGTTTCTGAACATCCTGCATATGCCTTTTATCTCCATAGTGTTCTAGATGAACAAAAAGCTCTTCGCCAAGACATGAAAGAAAACCTGACCTGATTGTGTTGATTATCCGGATGATTCATGGATCATGTTGGCACTAGCAGAATGACAAAGAACAATGTAAGTGCAGTAAAACTGTTTAGTCTTGTTTGAAAAAAAAAAAAAAAACCCTTTATTTCTATGCACCGTTCTCACAACGATCATCATTACGTCACAACGATCATCATTACGTCACAACTATCATCATTGCGTCACAAATATCATCATTGTTTAAATGAACATGACATCATATGATAGCTTATGTGTTACACATTATTTTAAAGCACACCTCATATGAATATCTTTGCGATACACGGTTTACAAGGTCGTGAAACTTTTAACCCTTTTTCTGAATTTATTTTCAAAATTGGTATTTTGTATCGTATGATCTTGTTGATCAAGGTGTAGCAGTGAACGGAATCAAAGGACCGGATACATGTTTACAGCCCCTTTTAGGTATGGCAATAAGTTTTGCAACAATTTACGACGGTTAGGAACATCTGGGGACAGTCTTGGGTTTGCGACGATTGACGACATCTGCAACCTTGACACAGTCGAGCACTGGTTGTGGTTTGGACAAGATCGAAATATATTTAGGAAGTTGAGATTTATTCAGTTTATGTTTTATGTAAACGTTTGTTAAAAAGGTTCAAATAAAGTTTATAATGTAATTGGAAAAATAAAAAACCCCTAAAATCCACTTCGTGTTTTAATAAAAATAAAACTAACATTGCCATTTGACTTAAAACATTGCCGGGGACGAGTTTTTCGCATACACCGCTATGTTCACAGTCTCGCAGAAACAACGGGGATTCCAAAGTAAAACAAAGCCATATATATATATATATATATATATATATATATATATATATATATATATATATATATATATATATATATATATATACACACACACATATATATATATATATATATATATATATATACCACCTTTTTTTTAGTAAGTTTATAAGTTCCAAATCTCAGCGACTATTAATCAGAATCTTACAAACGAAAGCTCGTTTGAAAGGTAATGATCTAAATTATGTAGTGCGCTATGTGACATTTGCCCTTAAGGTCGAACATTAAGGACATCATCTATCATCCAGATCCTATTTTTTGGCATTTTTTACAGCCATAAAATGCTTCAATCGTAGTGATCGTTTTCCCAGTTTTGCATATGAATTACAAAATATCTGATATTTCCCCAAGGTAAGACTAAAATTTGCTTCTATGGATATTTTTTTTTCTAGGAACGCCGAATCTTCTAACTGCATCCTCAGCAGTTACTACCTTCCATAGTTGTCGTCCCACCACGTCTCTGGCTGGCTTTTGATAGGATTTAAACCGTTATCCTCAAACAATGCTCATCTGGAACTGGAGAGATTCAACGTCTCTATCCACTGCGCCACGGGCCCTAAACGTGAGCATTGTCTGAAGATATTGGTTTCAATTCTACCCCAAGCCGGCCAGAATTACCCAGTAACCATAAAAACGTTTTGGATCAACTCAGGAATGGAATTTTACTTAAGATAACAATTAACATTTTCATCACACTTAAATTAAACCAACAACACGTTAAACGAAGGAAAACACATCATCTTTTCATACAAAACGCGTACTCGTGTTGTATAGCGGGCAATATAACGAACGTATCTATTTACGTGTGTCAACGTCTAACGAGCATGTTTAAAATATTCCTCTAATTGTATGTATGTATGTATGTATGTATGTATGTATGTATGTTTTTGTCAGGTCATGTCATATGCTACTGGTGCCATGTAACCCAGTACTACCTGCCTCATGGTTGGGTCACCGGCGACTAAACTGGTTCCCTCACCAGACTTGTTTGGTGAGGAGGGTAGCTAGTCTCCCTGAAGGATTAAAAACAAGACCTTCCAAAGGGCGAATGACCTCTTTTTCTGGGTCTACGGCCAACTAGCACAGTGTATGTTTGTGTGTGTGTGTGTGTGTGTGTGTGTGTGTGTGTGTGTGTGTGTGTATTGGGGTGGAGAGGGCTCCCGTAAGCCGTGGTGAAGGCAACCTTTCTAGGAGAAGCAAATCTCTGATTTAAAAAACAATGCGGGAGACCAGTACCTGCATTAAGCTGGTCTGCAGTTTAATTTGTTGCTGGCTATCTTGCTCTTGCTTGTTGCTGGATCTCAACATTTTGAATAGAGAGAGAGACTTAGCTGTCGTACAAAGCTAAGACTGTAACATCATCTTTGTATAGATACTCCCTCAGGCATTTGGGCTCATGAATTTTAAATGTCTGAGGGAGTGGCACTCGTCTGACAAGACGTTGCAATTATCATCATCATGTATGTATGTATGTGTGAGTGTTTCAGATCGTAACCAAGAAACGTACGCAGGACAGTCTTTTATAACAACGAATAAACATTGTCTGCTTGGTCCCAACAAAGAAAAAAAAAACAACTTTTTTCAAAGGGACGAATAGGTCTTCCACTGTTCTGGTCTGTTTCTTGCGGTCCTGAAACAAATGTCTCCCTACGAAGAAACGCCAAATACCAAGTCACTTTTATGCAAACTCTATTATCGACTTCTAGGTACCGGCAAAATGAATGCCGATGCTCAAAATGTATAAACATTTTGACCCCTCCCTTTACTTAAAAAAATCACCAAAAATCAGGAAATTAACAAATTTTAATGAAATTTTCAGTATTTTTCAAATAATGATCGCGGAATATGATGAACTAATTATTTTTATTTAAATCTTAATAAAAATATATTATTTTGTTTAAACGAAAAATACCTTTACTAAAGTTATGGTTCTCAGTAGTAAATAAAAAACGGAAGAATTTATTTTTGTTTTTTTATGTAAATAATGCATCCTAATTTGTAACAATAAAATAAAAATAAAATAATTTTTACAGGAACATTACGGAAAAAGCCCCCGAAGTCCGTATTAACGAAATCGATATAACTCGAAAAAAAATTAATTTCTCGAAATATCAATATTAGCATTGAATTAAGCATTGTTTATTTAATATTTTCACACAAAAAATTATAATTGCAAAAATTATTTCTACTTTTTTTACGCTTACATTTTTAACGTAATGTAAAGTGCATGTAAGGTTCTAATATTTCCATTGCACGCAAGAACGTATAATTATCAACGTAAGATAATGTTCATATAATCTTGGAAAATAAAGTAAAATAAATTAAATTGAAAAACAGGGACATAGAAAAATAATTTAATTAAAAAATGGCAAAAATTATACGAACGTTTCATCTCGGTAAATACGGATGTACAGAGTTGAAAAGAAAACCAGTCTGTTTCGCCCACCCTCCTCCTCCTCCTCCTCCTCCTCCTCCTCCTCTTTTCAACTACCCACCTGTTTGTGTTTATCAACTTTCAATTTCACCTAAACATTATGATAAATTTTAACGTCATTTTTTTAGTGTGTAATTTTTTCAATAATTATAAATTGCTTTCTTAACCAATTGTAATTCTGTATTAATATTAATAAATAATGGTGCTAACTTTCTTTTTTCAAAGAATAAATTGTCAGTAGTGTAATTAATGAATTTAATTACCTTTTATGCATTTTTAAATGAAGGAAAAAGTGTGTGCGATTCAAAAAAAAAAAAATAATAATGTTAAATAAGAAATAAATTATGTCTAATTTGTCCTTCCATACATATTTGAATTTTGCCGCCAGAGTTTTTTTTTTTTTTTTTAATTTTTTGATACGATAAACAAGTCTCGTTCATACCAGCGTCACATTTTTGGATAATTATTACTTTTTTTTAGCAAAAGTTAAGTGCATTTATTGCATTAATTCATTATCTTAAGACTTTAACTTAATACTTAACTTGGAAATAATTCCAGAAAACTTATATTTTTCTTGCAAGATAAATGTAAACACGATTTTTTGTCATAATGAAATTTTACGTGAAATGTAGGGTTTTTTTTTTTCAGATTTGAGATAAAATTATTCCATGTATTTTTTTTATTTCGCACACTTTGTTCTTTGAGAAATTAACTTTAAACTATAATATTTCAAATACAATAAAAAAAGTAATCGAAAATTAAAAAAAATATTATGATTAACCGGCGTTAAAAACCATGACCCCTCTACCAAAGCAGCCATTAAATTGCCCGTACCCATCGACTTCCTATCGGAGTTGCAAAGCGTTGTAAGTTCTATGTCATCATGCTAAGGTGATGTCTCTCATAGCTTCCAAACGCAGACGATATTTTCCGCGCTAACTTGTCCAACTCTCTCCTCTGACTCCCAACTCCGACTAAACTGTACGTGTCTCAAAAATCTCTCTCTCTTTCATTACGTCATTAATACACGTAACCAGAGAACAAATAAGCTGATTCATGTTTGCATGTTTGTCACGTATTTTGTTAATTTATCTAGCATTTCTGTTTGTATCTAACATTCTAACTTAGCATTCCCGATACATTTCTACAAAAATATTTTATTATTTAATTGGAATTCATTATTTAAATGAGTATTATTCTCACCTGGAACTGTAGAGATTCAACGTCTCTATCAACTTAATAGAGACGTTGAATCTCTGCGTTCCAGGTGAGAATTGTCTGAAGATAGCGGTTTCAGTCCTACCCAAAGCCGGTCAGAGGTTTACTTGACCAAAAACATGGTGAGACGACAACAACTACGGAAGGCAATAATTGCAGTGGATGTAGTCAAGAGATTCAGAGTTTCTACCCCGTCGCGGTTACCACCTAACGGAGGTCATAGGAATAGTTGGTCGAAACGTCGTGAAACAATTAAGAAAAAGATGAGGATAATAGTCCGCAATAAATAAAAATTAATAAATATTTTAATCTGTAAAATACCTAATTCGTCTCGATACATATTTTCTAACATTCTATTTTCCAAACATTGACTATCATCATAATAATAATCGTTCAGGTTACTTAGCATCCCCCGCCAGTGTTCTATATAACACTCTCTGCGCTTATGAGTATATTGTAAGCGATTGATCAAGAAATACAAATCAATTTAAAAAAAAAGCCCTTTTTTACATACGTGCGCGGTCTTCATTTTTATCCATCGCTTTCCCTATGCGTGGTGGTTGATCTGTTAACTTAAGATGAATAAAACTCATTTACGGAAATTTGCGGTTTCAAAGGTTTTATTGAGGAGAGAATAAAATTAATTCCTTTGTATGAAGTTTTTTTTTCTCCGTGAGTTTCTCGTTGTTTAAGTTTAAATTGAAAATGTAAGATCTTATTTTTCTTAGTGGCACCAAGAAAAAACAAAAGGAAAAAAAAAAACAACATGTAATACGACGTCGAAAAGTTTAATTTATAAACAAATAAATGCTTCTTTAGCGTCATGGGTGTGAGTTCCATTATAGAAACGTTAATTTAATTTGAATAAAACAAAATATACATCAAGTGCGCCTGAAAGCCAAATCACAACGTAATATTAAGGAAAATAAACAAATATTTTACTTGCTTGAAATTCATAATTTAAATATGTTTCTCCATTCTCAGTATGTTGTTTTTAATCTCGCGTTGCCAACGCACAGTTCTGACATTTCAAAATACAACCGCTGAAAACAACGCGCGGATATTTACAAACAGACCTTTCTTTCTTCAACTTTACAGCATGACAAGAAAGAAGAAGAGAATAAAAATAAAGGAAACAACATACTGAGGATGGAGTTTAGCTCCGAAATATATTTAAATTATAAATTTCAAGCAAGTAAAATATTTGTTTATTTTCCTTAATATTACGTTGTGATTTGGCTTTCAAGCGCACTTGATGCGTATATTATTTTAAATGCTTGTTTATTTAAAAAATATATATATCTGCGTTGAATTGGCTTACTAAACTTACATTTTCAATTTAATTCCTTCTTATTTAACTTTCTTACTTGGCCTTAAACATGTCCAGCGAACGGACAGTCTCGATGAAATTTTACTTTGATCGCTACATTCTTGGACACGTCTGGACTATTAGATTCCACGACTCTAACTGCCTCGAAACTCTGTGCTGACTCCAACTTGTGATGTAATTTCTTATGTAATCATCGACACCTACTTCTACCGTTATTTGTTTAAGAGAACTGACCTCTGAACCCCCGCATCAATCATCCCAAGTGCACTAGATCCGTCTCTGTTTGCCGCCAGACCATCGCGACATGTACTTAATGCCACACACTCAAAATTCATACTAGTTAACATAATCTACACCTACCAGTTCTAATATATGACAACTAGCAAGGATGCCCGGCGTTGGTCATGTGTGTGTAGGTGGCGTAGTAAGGAACCCCGGGTAGGGTTCTTTACTATTTCAACGTGTGAGAGGCAAAGAAGACCTTAACTGAATACTCAACTATCTATGTATCTCATATACGGATCAAATTTCAACCTCCGGGCTAAAAAAAAAAAAAAAAAAAAAAAAGAAAAAAGAAAAGAAAAGAAAGCTGAATAAGATTATTAATCAAAGTGTGGTGATACATGATCGAACACAAAAGATAGATATATTTAGAGTTATTTTATGCGTTCTTTTAAGAATGTCGATGAATTTTGAAACAGTTTCTACGACAGTTAGGAACAGTTTACAGAATTCTTGGGGTTTAGACGATTGACGACAGTTAGAGTTGGAAGATTTTCGAGTTGGACACAGCTGAATTGATCAACCGAGTGATGAACATAGCCTCGACAGAAAACTAAGATTTGGACCTTAGCTTGTAGAGGATCGACGGTGTCACACACGCGCGCACACATACACACATATACACTTAAACACACATATACACATAAACACACATATACACATAGAGTGCAACTAATGTTTGCAGAAAGTGTCGGAGTTTGTGTTTTCTTTTAAGTTGTTTTATTTTTATTTACTTGAGAATTCATGCCCGCCCTCCTCCTTCGGCAGCCGCCAAGAAGAGAAAATGAAGAAGGAAAAAGATCACGAACGTCATCCACGCCTCTAACGTGATCGTCTTTTTCAACGCCCTCTATCTCTTCCTTTTATAATATTTTTTCTTCGCACACTGCTCAGCATTTGCATACGCGCGTCCGCGCTATGTTACAGAATGGATTCCATCTTCTATAAAAAATTTTTTTAAGCATGTTTTGTTGTGTTGTGGGGGTCATATTTGAGACATGTTTAACGGGGACTCATAACAAAGATGATAATGGCTACACACACACGACGACGACGTCGACTGTGACAATCGTGGGTTCTTCATATTATTAATACGGAGCTGGGACATTTATACAGTTCTTGTTAACACAGAGGAGGGAAGATACATTACTGAAGTGTGGAGGGGACACATAATACTTTGAGGGCATTTATACAAAGTTCGTTAAAGATGATGATAAAACACATTTACCTTTCGGTTGTAATGACAACACGAAGAAAAACAGTTACAAAATATTAGATGATTTCTTTATTCCTCAGCCGGCCGATTGATGATGTCAGGAATTCAAACTTGTATAGCTACATGGTCTCTCTTCCACCCTTCGCCTCTAAGAGCATCAGCTTCCCTCTCTGACCTCTCCCTCCCTCTCTCTCTCTCTCTCTCTCTCTCCTTCTTCCTCCCTGGCTGTGTGTGTGACTCTCTGATTATCTCCGATTATCTCTCCTAAGTTCGAACCCTATTTCAATATATTGAGAATCTACTTTGTTTATGACGTCAGAAGCTAACCAACGTGACTAAATTCCACGTGGATTTTACATGTTTGTCCAAACAAAACTTTTCTTAATAACTACGCCTTGGAATTTTTTGAATTTTGCACAAACATTAAACATGACATGAGTAAAAAAGTAACAGAACGGATTTCTCGGTAAAACTTCGGTTGCCCCTCCCCCAAGGGTGCCTTTCGGGTTAAAATGGCTAAAATTGACACTTTTGTGCTTATTAAAAAAAAAATTGATGCCTTGGATTTTTTTATAAAACTTTCTGAAAAGCAGTAACTAACTGATTTTTATATAATTTTGTTTGTCTATACTTCACAATAACTCTTGTGTGTCCCAGAGGCTCTTTTAAGGCTAATAAAAACACTCCATTTTTGGGACTATTTTACCATATTTGCCCAAAGTTTTCTGTGTATGTCTATTTAGCAGTTTTGCATGGTGCTGAACTCAAATTTAAATATGTTAAGGCCTTGGGAACTTTTGGGGCTGAATGAGGTGGGGGCAAATGATGGACTTAGTTATTTCTTTTTTTTTTTTGCATGGTGCAGAACTCAAATTTACATATGTTAAGGCCTAAAACTGCACCGTTTGTTCATTTTCATCAGGATTTGACGTCCCCTGGGCACTTTTGGGGCTAAATGGTGTGTGTGTGCTGAACTTAGTCATTTTTTTAATGCCTCGTTTACTGTGCATTCATGGGGGACCATGCATGCTTCACTTGTTCTTTTTGCTGTCCATAGTAAAACATTACCAGTTTTTTTTTGTTTTTTGTTTATTTTGACTACAAACATTTTTTTTCCTTTTTGGATGGTGGTGTTATTTTATGGTGAGGCCTTTCTGCAAAATATACCGTAGGTAATCCAGCTCCCCCGAAAGGGTGTCTGCATTGGATCCGTTGACATCCTCTATAAGAGCTACTCAGCCAATAGGTCCAATACCAGGCCTTCCGAGATCAAATAGAATGATATTTGAAGGCTATGTGGATGTGAATGTATATTGTGCTAGTTGGAAGTGTTTGCCGATCTTTAGAAAGGATATATATTGCATGGTTGGTAAACATTAAAGGTCGCGACCAAAGCAGTATGCGAGAAAAAAAAACCCGTATAGGTATAAAAAATAGTTTCATATTGTCTTTTTTGTACATTGTTAAATAAGGAATCATTTCGATTCAAAATCTATTTAGTATTATGCATGTAAATATGAGAAAAGCACAATTGAAAGTTTTTTTTAATTATCCGAATAAATGCGTAATACGAAATGGATTTTGACTTGAAATTATTTCTTATTCATTAAAATTTAGGTGCAAGTCCAGAATTCAACCTTATTAAAAAACAAAAATGCAGAAAAAATATCTTTATGGTGAACCTACCAGACACGAAATTAAAATGTCATAATCCGAAAATTATGTAAATTGATCAAATAGTTTTTTTCTGTTTTAAAACTAAGAATATCAAATTTTATTACAAAGCGGAACGTTGTGTCTTGATGTGCCATGTTTAATAAATAATGAGGAGACGACTTTATTTGAATTTCTGTGATCAAAATGAACCATGTAATCGCTACAATTTACTATTAAAAACAGCTAAAAAATCGTAAAAAATATTTTCTAAAAAACTACTTCATCAATTTGGGAATATGACATTTTCGTTCTGTGTCGGATAGGTACATCATAAAGATTTAAAAAAAAAAATTTTTTTTTAATTAGATTGACTTCTAGATAAGAACCAAAATGTAACAACTACACCACAAAACTATTTTAATGCCTATATGGATCTTGTTTTTTTTTGTATTCCGCTCTGGCAGCGATCTTTGATGTTTGCCCACTTTCCATTGTAGGCTCTGATCGTGTTTACATTCTGAAATGTCTGTTGTGTGCGATGTTATGTTCGCAGTTACCTCGTCGCAAACATCCCCTTCCCACGACAGAGCATGCGTAAAATCGATACTGTTCAAGTCGTAGTAAGTGAGTTGTAGTAGGAAGGATATTTTGCCAGCTAACGAATGTCATTCACTATGGCTGCTGCGTCTGTGTTTACGAACAAAAACATTTGCAATATGCCGACAGCGGCAACGAGCAGGAACACGTTTAAAGACACACGCCAGCACGGTTCCATCGGATAACAAAAATAATTACTGCAGACTTTACCTAAGTCTAGCTTTCACCTGTTCTTACGACGGAACTACAGGTAAAAACTACCAACCAACGAATGTGTTTTTTTTTTAAATTTATTTTTTAATTAATTAATTAATTCATTTTTATTTATATATTTTACACGCATAAAAATTAAACATAAACCAAAATAAGAAAACACAACATTAAGTCTCGGTGGTACTGGTATAATTTAGTGATCCTTTAACATTAGAAAAAATGGTCCAGTAGAAGATGTAGCTAGATATATTTTTAAACCAAAAAATTATCCACAATGATGTTCTTTAAATGGCGGACCCTTAATTTAAGTCAAGGGAGATAAGTCAGTTTTCCACACTGAATTGGTCGCACAGCTCTTCCACATTAAATCACACGATAAAACTCGATAATTCGATAGATTCTATTTTTACTTGTAATTAGATATCTACTGGATCAATTTTCGTAATTTTTTTTGAATTTATTCTAATTTCGACATGACACGCAAGTACGTAATAATGTTTCCACCTGAAATGTGTTGGTTTAAAAGATTACCAATCTAAACAAACACCGAAGCGTTAAAACCTCAATGTCAAACAAAACATGAAGGTATTTATTTCTCTCAGTTAAATGCGACATAGAAGGAGCACTCCGACCCTGAAAAGATGCCTGCGCAGCCCTGTTAACATTTCTTAGCAGAGGCACCTCTGGCCATTAGCAATAAAATAACTCCTTCTCAAAAAGAGAATGAAAAGCCTGGGAAGGTGAACTTCTCGAGACCAACAAAATACCGCAATCAACGGGGAGAAGATGATTTCAGAAATTACATAGACTTTGTTGATTTGGGTGTTGAGGGAATAGAGATTTGATATCTTGTATCGCTGAAGCCAAACTTATACTATTACTTCTATTAATATTTGACTATTTCTTTAATGCTCGATTCAGACTAATGTATTACATTGTGTAGATTAGTGATCTTTCAAACAAACGCATTTCAGGTGAAAACATTATTTCGTACTTACGTGTCACATCGAAATTAGTATAATTTCCTCAAATTACGAAAAAATTATCATGCAGAAAAATTATTACAAGTACATCCTCTACTGGATCATTTTTCGTAATTTTTTGGAAATTACAGATATTTTTGGAAATTACAGATATTTTTTGGAAATTACAGATATTTTTTGGAAATTACAGATATTTTTGGGAATTACAGATATTTTTTGGAAATTACAGATATCTCAGAACGTAATATTTATTTATATTTGTGTTGCAGAAGATCAGAAAAACATCTGTACCGTCGGTTTTAAATTCAAACAAAAGGGACGAATGTCTGGTCGCCTATGTCGGACTCTCTTCAGCGTCTCAGGCTGAAAATAGTCAGATATGGGCAAGAAGATATTGATCCCCTTTGTTTTGACTTGAAACCGACGGTACGAATATTGTTCTTGTCTTTTGTAACACGCACATATAATATGTATATATAAGAGAGATAGAAGATGGATTCGTGTACGTCCCCGTTTCTTCTTCTTCTTCTTCTTCTTCTTCTTCTTCTTCTTCTTCTTCTTCTTCACCGCACCTCATACCCCCCCCAAAAAAAATCGGACACCGAAGACGCTTAAATAAGCATATAATCCCCCACGATGATGCTGGATTAAACAGAGGTGAGAGGGAAACGATAACGAAATACCAAATGTACGACATGAAAAGAAACTGGAATCTTAGGAAGATTTCCATCACTCCAGTATTTATTGCAGTAACCTGACTCACGAAAAAGAATTAAAATAAAAACAACTCGGTGAACCAGGTGCAAAAGATATACAAACAATTGCACTTAAAACGACGACTAGAATCTTAGAAGGATCTCTCAGTTGGAATGTATAATATAGCAGATGAATATGTCTGGCAGCCGGCAGGATGCCTCATCCCCATTTAGAACAAAATTATATATATATATATATATATATATATATATATATATATATATATATTAAATACTCTCTCTCTCTCTCTCTCTCTCTCTCTCTCTCTCTCTCTCTCTCTCTCTCTCTCTCTCTCTCTCTCTCTCTCTCTCTCTAGCTGCGTAAACGTTTTTTACGCACACATGCTACACACCGGCGGTCAGAATAAAAACAGAATCAAATTCACCCCATCCACCCAAGGTTTCTCCATCTTTTTCTTTCTTCCTCATCTTCATCTTATTCCCTTTGAGACGAGTTATGACGAACGTAACGTACAAAAATGGGAAACGTGGTTGTCAGAGGCAACCGTTCCTACGCGTAGGTGGGAGAGAGAGAGAGAGAGAGAGAGAGAGAGAGAGAGAGAGAGAGAGAGAGAGAGAGAGACGATCGATCGACATTTATTTTCGCCTCTCATATGCCAAAATTTTCACTAAGGCCGCCAACTATCCAATATGTTGGTCTCGCTTATCGCCCTTCTGCGACCTCAATCATAAAATCAAAATCAAAAACAAAAGCAAAACAAAAAAAAAAGAAAGAAAAAATACAAAAAAATACAAAGAAAAAGAAACAAAAACAAAAACAAAAAACAAAAAACAAAAAACAAAACAAAAAAAAATACTAAAGGTAAGTCTTTTTTCTTACCAGCTTTTATTGCTTTCAAAGTTGTTTATCGAATTGGTTCCTTGTCTAGGAATTGTTTACACATATTCAAAGTTTGCTTTATTTAGTTAATTAATTTTAAACCATAATTTTAGTCTAGATCATCATCATCATCATCATCATCGCATGAATCCGAAAACACTATTGTTGGCATTAGTTTTCCCGGTATTTTTCCTGTCAGAATTCTTTTTAGAAAGACTTCGGTTATTTACGGCATAGACCACGTGAAGGTTGCCAACATCCTAACTGAAAGGGATTTTGTGGAAGGAACTGGATTCAAACTTGGCACACCCAGGTTGTCAGGTCATTTCATTCCACCACCATAAAAAAAAAAAAACAAAGAAACAAAAACAAAAAACAACAAAAAAAACAAAACAAAAAAACAATCAAACAAAACAAAAAACAAAACAAAAATAACAACATAGTAGTTTTATAGAATCATACCCGTCTCCTATCGGGTGGTTTTTGTTGTTATTGTTATTTTCATTTTTCGGATGTTCTTGGAATACCTTTAGCATTAAAACCCCTAATCCTATAAACACGGTTTAGAAAAGAGACTGATTCTCTGTCTGTCTGTCTGTCTATCTGTCTGTCTCTCTCTCTCTCTATATATATATATATATACATACATACATACATACATACATATATATATATATATATATATATATATATATATATATATATATATATATATATATATATATATATAAACTTTCCTTCCTCACACGGTTTTATTCTTGTTAATTTTAAGCAATAAACTAACAAGTCTGGATTAATAAAAATATATTTTATAGTAGGCACACAAACCTTCGTTATTGTACCGCACATTTTTAGTAAATAAATAAAAAGGAATGAGACTGAAAGAGTAAAACTACCCACGAAGTAGTACACGCGCACGCGTTTCGAACTGTTTTTTGCCTTACGTTTTTATTTACTATATTAATGAATGAACGTAAGTGACAGTTCATTCATTCAATCATTTTGATCAATTCATTCACTCTTCTTCCCCGTTCCTTATTCATCGCCCTCGTTGTTATTTGCAGCCGTTTTTGCATTTCTTTAATTTTTTTTTGTTTTGTTTGTGTGTAAAATTACTCTTCCAACCCGACCAGCTGCTTAACTCTGCAGTTTCACTTTACTCCGATTTTGCTTTGTTTTGTTTCATTTTTTTTTTTCTTTTTTTTACAACGAAATGTTACGTTGTCAATGCTTTATGCAAGCATGTTTCGACGAAAACACGCATATGCGTTACGCGTTTGCGGGAGACGATTTCATTAGATGGAAAAAAGCGGGAAGCTCCCCCCCCTCCTCCTTAAAAAATATCCTTCAGGTGGACTTCATTAGTATCCACCTATTCCTACCAACACCTCTCTTACCTTCACTAACCTATACTAAAAACAAATAATAATAAAATGTACTGCCTGAGCAATTAACTGTAATTTCGCGGAACTATCAAAATTGTTTCAGACTTAAGATGATCGGTAATGCTGTGAAACTGCAGCAAGGTTTGAGATATTATGAATAAAACTCTGTTCAATAATATATTGCGCCTTTCTGCTCAATATTTGCTATTTTAATTCGGTTTGTCTGGAGAAATTCTTTTTTTCTCGTTATGCGTGTCTTTCTGGATGTTTCCATCATTATACCGTCACAGTTAATTTAGATATTCGTTTTTATCCAGCGATGTTTTTCGTGGCGATATATGCAGAGTAAAAAATAAAAAATAAAATAAAAAATAAATAAATTATTTCTCCTTGAAAAAGAAAAAAAGTTTTAACGTAATGTTTTAATTAAAAAAACTACAGAAAACACAAAAAAACAAAACAAAAGAAAACAAACAAACAAAAAACGCCAAACACAAAAACACGTCAATATTGTCGTTCTGTTGTAAACAAATGTTTGCTTTAGAATCGTTTTCTTTATTATTATAATTGTTTCCAATATACAAATAGAAAAACAAAACAAAACAAAAACGTGCATTCTTTTCTTTTATATTTCTTAGCAAAATTTTTATATTTTATTTAAATTTATTCCTTTTTTTAAAAAATTATATAACACATCGTTCTTCCTTAGGTAAGTAGTGGTCGTTTGCCCATTCCCAAGGTCATGTCAAGTCACATACGGATTGCGACAAACCAATGACAAACGGTTACATGGACGCACTTATATACATTCTCATCATATATGCACTGTGTGTGCGTGTGCGTGTGTGTGTATATATATATATATATATATATATATATATATATATATATATATATATATATATGAAAGGAAATTTGTGTGTATGTGTATGTGTGAGTTCGTTCCCCATGGACTCAAAAACAGCTACGCCGTGTTATTTTATTCAATTTTTTAAAATTTAATACGAAAGTAGTTGATGTCTGGCAGTGTTCTTACGTAGGTTTTGTATCGGAATGCCTCTGATAAGTATCGAAAATCGAAAAAAAAAAAAAAAACTCCGAATAAAGAAGGGAGTCCGATTTTCACCAAAGTTAATGCTTTTATACAGCCTAACATTACAAGAAAATTTTAAATGCCGATACGAGGGCACTTCATATATATATATATATATATATATATATATATATATATATATATATATATATATATATATATATATATATATAAAGTGCCTTCATATCGTCATTTAAAATTGTCGTAGACTCTTGAAAATTCATTATGTTATTTATATACATCTTATTAGATGACTGACCAGGTTTTATGATTTCAGGTACAACAGGAATTGAAAAATACACCTTACTAAAGCCCGATTGTCACAGCTGGTAAATTTCAAAAAATGCAATCTGGACATGAGGACAATTTAAAAGAACGATATGCAGTGAAAGTCTGTTTTAAATTTGGAAAAAATGTCTCAGAAATTTATGGAATGCTTCAGACTGTTTTTGAATCGTCTTGCATGAATCAAGCATCCGTTTCTGAGTGGCATAAGAGATTCAAGGAAGGCAGGGAGTCTCTGAGGGATGATGAGATGTGTGGGAGAAGTAAGGAAGTCAGAACACCAGAGCCGATTGGCCAAATAAAGTATTTCATGACCGTCGTCATTAATTTAGACAATAAGTGCACAATTTGATGTAAGTGTGGGAACGGTTCACAAGAAGAACTGAAGATGCGGGAGATTTGCACGAAGTTTGTCCCAATGTACCAGTCCACAGCTCCATCCTTGTCACAGATTATTTGACCAAGATGGGCATCAAGACAGTTCCTCACCCACCCTATAGTCCATGCCTTGCTCCCTGTGACTTTTGGTTATTCTCTAAGTTCAAGGAAAGCCTTATAGGCTGTCATTTAAGGAAACGAAAAAGGCTTACACGCCCAGAAAGCTTACCATGGACCTACCAGAAATTGTTGGAACGGTACAACAAGTGCATTGCAGTCAGAGGAGATTACTTCGAAGGGAACTAGAGTTTTATGTGTATATTATCAACAAAAGTTCCCATACGAAAAACGTCTGGAAACTTATTGAAGACACCTCGTGTGTGTGTGTGTATATATATATATATATATATATATATATATATATATATATATATATATATATATATATATATAGTAATGTGATTGATAATTTAAAATTCAAATTCAAATTAAAAATCTGTTTCATAAGAAGGAACAACAACAAAGTCAATAATGTGTACGATCGTTTCGGAAACGATGTTTTTATTATGATAGACATTAAGCCACGGACAATAATTTTGACATAAATTTTTTTTTAAACAAAGTCTCCTCATCAGCAAAAGTATTGGGTGGGTTTTTTTTTTTATATGTAAAAGACACCATAAATAAACCTAGCAATTTTTAAGTAAGGCAGATGTATCTTTTAATTGTTCGCCTTTTGAAAACCGTAACTATCGTCAAAGTATTCATTTGGATGTTGATTGTAGCTTATAAATGTACGAAATATATATATATATATATATATATATATATATATATATATATATATATATATATATATATATATATATAGGGAGAGACAGACAGACAGACAAACAGACAGAAAGAAAGAGGGAAAGAAAGAGAGAGATAGACTAATTTATTGAGATAAACAGAGAGATAGATAGATGGAGATATAAAGAATAAAGAATGTCTGCCAGTTCCAGAAAAAAAAATCTGAGATTGAAGTAACGTGCTTCAATTATGCGTATGTGATTCATTCCGTATCGTTCTGCATTTTTCGGTATCTTTCGGTTTCAATGTCCTTCGGTATCTTTCGGTATCTTTCGGTATATTTCGGTCTCGGTATCATCACAGAACAGATAACGACAAGGAAAGTCGCTATTTGTGAGATGCTTCCACACGGAGGGTATGTAAAACTGACATATAAAAGGAAATGCTATGTCAAACGTAAGCGTGATAGTCTTTGGCGTATCGAAAATCAATTCAAGCCAAAATTTGTAAATAATTAATGCAGAACTGTCAACTTTATATATATATATATATATATATATATATATATATATATATATATATATATATATATATATATATATATAGTGACAAAAAGACCTGATATTGTCCGGGATGTAATTAGGATCAACAAATGTTCCACCCTCTCATACATTTACTGTGATCAAAATCAATGAAATCGATCATTTTTTTAATCAAATCGATTGATTGCACCAGTAGGAAACTTCACACGCCTCCCTGCAATGGCTTAGTCTACAATACATTGTAGTCTACATTGCACTGTAGAGAATCTACTGTTAACTTTATAAAATTATCTGTAAATAATGGCTTCATTTGAAGTTTAAGATGCAGAAGTCAAGTATCATGGTTCAATTGTACTCTAAAAAGAAACATTTATTTCGAACGCGGCTCTGTCTTATAAAAAATCTGCAGTTGACTTCATAGGCTGAGCCTTTGTGCTTGTGCGGTGATAAAGCGTGTATAAAAGTGTTAACTTTGATCAAAATCAGACTTCCTTCTTTCATCGGAGTTTTTCGATTATCGATCTTAGATACTTATCAGACGCATTTTGATACAAAACCTACGTAAGAACACTCTCAAACACATCTAGTATCTCTGTGTGAAATTTAAAAGGAAATTGGCCCAGCCGTTTCCGAATCTATAATGAACTCTCTCTTTCTCTTTCTTTCTCTCTCTCTCTCTCTCTCTCTCTCTCTCAAACACACACACATTCCATTTATATAATAGTAGAGATGTTCATATATATATATATATATATATATATATATATATATATATATATATATATATATATATATATATATATATGTATGTATATATATATACTAGCAGCGGTCCCCCGGCATTGCCCAGTCGTAAAATACACTTACATATGATATTTTGATTAATGCAAATTTCGTATTTATTATTATATCATATTGGACTAAATATGGTAATTATTTAAAAAGTAAAAAAAAAAAAAAAAAGACGATGACTCGTGCGCCGCCACCGAGAATTGAAACCAACACGTTTAGCTTACGATTTACTTTTACCTTTGACGTTAATGTCTGAACTATAAAGACATGTTTGCTGCAAGGCTAAAAATTAAAACATGAACCAATAGCTATTACGTTACGCATTCGTAATGTCATCATTCGACCTTCACCTGGCAAATTCCATTTTATTAATCTTCACAATTTTTCACAGATTTTTCCCGGCTAAAACTTAAGTATAAAGTGTTCGAATACCATATATAATACACTTCATGTATGTAGACTAAAAGCTGATAGAGGAGTTTAATAGGCAAACATTTTTAAACATATATATATATATATATATATATATATATATATATATATATATACGCATATATAAATATATATAGACAGAGGTTTGTGTTTACTATACTCTTTTTATATAAATATTACACAAATATAAATCATGTAGAATATTTGCATGAATATAATTACACGTAATAGTTAACAAAAGATGATCATTCCATGAGAAAAACAGAAAAAACAAATAGGGAATTAATTAAAAAAAATGTTTAAAAGAATATGCAACTTAGCTAGATCTTTTGCAGATGAATGCAATTCCAGGACCCATATAACAAAGTTGTAATTTCTTTTTAAATAAATAGAAAAAAGGGTTTTTAATATGAATATCGATACACAAAAAGTACAGATGAATATATGTGTATATATACATGTAGTTACAATTATATATATATATATATTTTTTTTTTTCTTCAGTGGTGAAAAAAAACCGGACGAGAGTGCTCAATGTGTAGCCAGAACGATATATAGGAAATTTATTGCTGTGAGTCCAGAATGAATTTACATATTGTTTCCGCTAGGAAGATATCCTCTGAAGATGAGGAGAGATCCGATCAGCTTCGTCAGAATTCATAGATGGACATGTAGGGTCCATCTATGAATTCTGATGAAGCTGGTCGGCTCTTTCCCCATCTTCAGAGGATATCTTCCTAGCGGAAACAATATGTAAATTCATTCTGGACTCACAGCAATAAATTTCATATATATATATATATATATATATATATATATATATATATATATATATATATATATATATATATATATATATATATATATATATATATATATATATATATATATATTATATATATATATATATATATTTAATTTAATTACATAAATTAATGTACGAAAGTATAAATTTATGTGTAAACTTTAAGTTGGTTGGTTGCTTGGTTGTTTTTGTTTTACGGCATATCAACCCTTTTCAGGTTATTTAATGCCGAATCCAAAGATTTTGAATAAAAATTTTTTAATAGAATATATTTGTTGTTTTCAAGTCGGTTTCTATTTAACCCATAGTTGGAACCCTAACAGGTACTACCACTCTGGGTCAGAGTGGACCCGGAAGCAATGGCAATTAAAGGGAGGATCCACCCTCCCTAAAGCCCACAAGCTGGGGCCTTACCATTGGATATAGTTTAAGGTCATATCCAGGACCCCCATTGAGGGACTTTTACCCTCTGCAGGGGGGGGGGACAGTCGGTGTATTCTAATGCCCCACCGACAGGGCCGTAAACTTTAAGTATTTACTTCAACAATGCCCAATACATGGATAGAGCTAGGTAGTAAGTTATAATATATATATATATATATATATATATATATATATATATATATATATATATATATATATATATAAAGCTGAACGTCTGTGTGTGTGTCTGGTCACGAATAGGCTCCTATATGGTTGACTATTATATAAAACTAATCACATATAATGATAGAAGATGTATTGAGACACAGGAATGGGTATGCTTGATGTGACATAATGATGATTCATTAAAATTGTGGGGTCTGTGTTCGCGCCTGGTCCACAAAGTATGGAAATAAAATATTTAAAAATTAAAAAAAAAAATCGTTTACAAGTGTTTTTGATATAGATGTACATAAGAATACTTTGATAAGTATGGTTTTACTTAAATAGGGATGGTATAATAAAATTGTGCGGTCTGCGTTCGCGCCTGGCCTCCATAGAATGGAAATAGGCACACACTTTAATAAAGACTTTTCATATCTATTTGCGTAAGTATACTTTGATAATTATGTTTCAGTTTGAAGAAATATAGTATAATAAAATTATGGGGTGTTCGTTCGCGCCTGACCTCAATAGAATGGAAATATGTCACAAAGTTTAACAAGGTTTTTTAATATAGATCTACAGAATATTGTGATAAGTGTTTCAGTGTGAACAGGTATGGTATAATAAATTATGGGGTTTATCTATTTTATTTTTACTTTCATCATATTTTGCTTTGGCTTTGATACCCCCGAATTCAAAGCTATCTCTTTACAACCCTTCCTTTTCATAACCTATCATACTTTCATAAATCAGAGTCCATTTTCTGTAGGCTGTTTTTGAACCCAGTCAACGACGGGTACTTTTGCTAATATATATATATATGGTAGTCACCACTTATCAAGGGCCGGAAGCCACTCGGGGATAAGGGTTATTGCGTGTACAGTTATCAATGGGATAGTATCATAATAATCGTTAGTAAAGGAGATTTGATAAAGTGTCTTACTTAAGCGGGTGGTTTCTCAGGAATTTGTTTATGTTGGACTTGAAGACATCCAAGTTGTTGTCAGGTGAGAAACAGGCAAACGGAAGAGAGTTACACATGCGTGCACTTCTGAGAAAGAAGCTTTGATCATGGAATCTACGTTTTGATTTAGGCACAGATAAAGAATGGGGACAATTATTGACAGTGGTTTCAACTAGACGGATGTTTTTTTGTGAAAAATTGGCGAGGGGGGATCAGAGATTGGAGCTCAGACGAGCATTTGCCATGGAAATAACGATAAAACAAAGACAGGCTCGCAACATCCCTTCTGTGAGAGAGAGGTTGCAGGGAAGAAAAAGGGGCATCCACCACTAAGCCACGAATATATTTTGTACTCTGTCAAGGCAGGATAGGCTGTTTTTAGCAGTTCCTGGCCAGATGTGGCAGATATACTCCATCCTTGGATGTACTTGGCTTTTATATAGATAGAGAATTGCATCAGCACTGAGATATCTTCTGGAGCGGTAGAAGGATCCTACCATTTTTCCAGCGACCTTGGCAACAGACTTGATGTACGTGTTCCATTTCAAACTTGATGTACGTGTTCCATTTCAGGTCCGGATTAAAGGTCAATCCTAGAAGCTTATCAAAACATGGAGCCTCCCCTAGACGAGAGCCATTCATTTCGATTGATGCCAGATGGGGATCAGAGCGTTGATGATGTAAAGATAGGAGCTTGGTTTTAGATGCAATAAAAGTAACCAGCCACCTCTTTCCCCATTGTATCCCGTGCTCCAGATCAGAGGAGAGAGAATAAGAGAGAACTTTGCCATTTACGGCCTTTGATGTGTTGCCATAGATGGTTGTGTCATCAGCATAGATGTCAACAAATGATCTAAGTATGTGTTTTTGGAGATCATTGATGTAGATCAGGAAGAGAGTTGGGCCCAGGATGGACCCTTGCGGTACTCCAGCATTAATACTGTAGGCCTCTGATTTCTGCCCATCAACCACTACTCTTATGAGCCTATCAGAGAGAAATGATTTAATAATTGAGGAAACATTTCCAGTTATACCATAGCTGGAGATCTGGTGAAGTAGGCCCTTATGCCATACTTTGTCGAAGGCCTTTAATATGTCAAGAGCAATTGCCCTAGAAAGGAAGCCTTTGTCGAGAGATTCACTAATCCGATGAGATATAACTGTTAGCACATTTGCTGTAGATCTGGCAGAACGGAAATCATATTGCATGTCATTAAGAAGGTTATTTTTGCTGCGGTGGTTGACTACTTCTTTATTTAATATGGATTCCAGCAACTTACTCATGACACACTTATTGGTCTGTACTGAGAGGGAGATGACTTATCACCTGAATTCTTAAATACAGGGTATACTGATGAGGTTTTCCAGGGTGTTGGAAAGCACTTCTCCTTAAGGCAACGCTTAAACAGTTTTGTAAGTATGAGGTTAAGTTCTGGTTTGAAGCTTTTTTTTTTGGAATGCCGTCAGGGCCAGTTGTTTTACTGGAATCAAGGTTCTTGATTAGCTTGGCGATATCACGCGCGGATATTTGTATGTTGCATAGCGTGTTGTCTGCTATAGGAGAAAATACGGAGAGATGGCCTTCGTCGCGTAGGGTAGAATAAGTTGCAAAGTAATTGGCAAATAGTTTGGCTTTGTCTGATGCTGACGAGATGACCTCAGGTCTATTGAGGATGATGTGTGTGTGCGCGCGTGTGTGTGGACTGCATAATCACGTAGATACATTGGTTCTCGTCAAAAGAAGTTAAGCAACGTTGAGCCCTGCTAGTATTAGATGGATGACCATTTAGGAATTCTAGGCGCCGTGTGTGCTCTCCGTTTATCTCGACATTGTTTCTATTCGTTCGGAACTTCCACTTACCACAGGTGTTTAACATGGCTGACAAAGGAGAGGTGTGGTTGTGGATTGCGCAACTTTTATCACAAAAATTCCACACGCAAATACCCTGACAGTGGGTATTCATAGTCTGTCAAGACTGAAGGAACTACAATGTGTGTGTGTGTGTGTGTATGTATATGTATATGCATATATGTATATTTATTTATGCATATATATCTATGTATGTATATGTATATTCATGTATATATATATATTTATTCATGTATATACTTATATATATGTATATATGTGCGTACTTATATATATACATATGTATATATGTATATATGTGCGTAAATGTGTGTATATACATGCATGTATATGTATATATGCATATGTATATATATATATATCAATATATCTGTAAATGTATGTGCGTTTATATGTATGTATTTTCATATATGTGTGTGCGTGTGAGTGTGTGCATATGTTTATATACACACGCAACAAAGACACGCACACACACACCTACGCGAACACACACGCGCGCGCACACGCACACGCACACACACGCGCACACGCACGAACGCGCGCACACACACACATATATATATATATATATATATATATATATATATATATATATATATATAACTACTTCATTTACTCACATAAAATTAATATACGAAAGTATAGATTTATTCGTAAACTTTAAGTATTTACTTCAAAAGTACTCAATACGTAGGTAGAGCTAGTTAATAATTTATAAAATATATATGGCGATTAAGCTACACTGAATATTCGGCGTTTCATCCACTCTAGGATTCGTCAGGCTTATGCGCGAATTCTGTAGTTGTTTCTGTGGATGAAACGCCGAATATTCAGTGTAGCTCAATCACCATATATATTTTATAAATTACTATATATATATATATATATATATATATATATATATATATATATATATATATATATATATACCCCAAACATGTGGCATTATAGAGGGAGACTAAAACTTGTTGCTATTATTTCAAATGAGCTGAAATA
>NC_136503.1:81851889-81871889 GCF_053919585.1 Euprymna scolopes | reverse complement strand
TATATATATATATATATATATATATACTAGACTGGGTACCCGGCGTTGCCCGGGTGTTTGGAGGTGTGTGTTGAGCAAAAAAAGAAAAAAAAAAAGAAGCGGTAGTAAGCAGGCAGGCTCGAATCCGTACCGCAAAGGAAGAAAAGAACGTAAAAAAAACAAAAAAAAACCTTACGCCTTTGCTGTTGCGTCCATCGCCAAACCGGAAGTGAATGTTTAAATTAAGGCTAGTCAATCGAAAAGAGGAGATGATTTTCGAAACTATCGGCGAAAAAGCGACTCCTGCCTGTAGAAAAATTCCCACTGAAGGAATTAAGTTTTTTTTTTTCCAATTTTTCGATATTTGTCGTCCGAAGGGTCGTGTCTCAAAACGATACCAATCTCGTGAAAATCCGTCGCCTCTATGGAAAATTTTAGACATACATACATACATACATACATACATACATACATACATTTAAATAAACAGGTGAGGTTTATATTATAGATTTCCAGACTTCACACACACACACACACACATACACACACAAACACACACACACGCACACACATATATATGCATATATATATATATATATGAGAGAGAGAGAGAGAGAGAGAGAGAGAGAGAGAGAGAGAGAGAGAGAGAGAGAGAGAGAGAGAGAGAGAGAGAATTGTATTTCTGTGATTTGCTAGATGTTAATCCCATGAAACTCTGGTGCTTAAAATGCAGTACTCTATAACAAGTATTATTATATAATTTTCTGTTTTTATAGAAACACTAGCAGGGACACTCGACGTTGCCCATCATTAAATAATGATCAACGATTCTTTTTATCGTCATCGGTGAAATCGCTCAATTTTCAGTCAAATCGATTGATTGCCTGCTCTAGTTGTGGATACATCCTGATGTACCGCCTCCCTGCAGTTATTTAGTCCACAATGCATTATAGTCTACATTGCACTGTAGAGAACCTATTGTTGATTTTATAAAATTATTTTCATACATAAAGTCAAGTATCATAGTTTAGTGGGGCTCTAAACAGAAACATTAATTTCGAATGCTCCCCTATCATATCAAAGAACATACTGTTGATTTTATATGTCGAGCCTTTCGGATTGTGTGGTAATAAAACTTCTCAAATGGACTTGTGATGTTAGGTCGTGTAAGGTGTTAACTTTGGTCAAAATCACTTGTTCCTTTTTTCATCGGAATGTTTCGATTATCGATTACCGATACTTATCGAAGACATTCTTATAAAAAAATATATCTAATAACACTGCCAGGCACACATTTTTTTTTTCATAAAAATCAACGCAGCTGTTTTCGAGTCAATAGGGAATGAACTCACACACAGACAAAGTCCCTTTTCTATAATGATAGGGATAAATAGCTACATATGTGCGTACATGTTTCGGCTGTGATATCTTTCGAAATTCACATACATCAGGCCACAAGTTTCAACCGATTTTCAAATGCCATTTGAGACTAGTGGCCTGATGACTCTGGATTTAAAAAGACATCACAACTGAAACATGTATGCATATCTGTAGCCAATAATGCTTGTATAAATAAAGAAAATTATGCATATACATACATACATACATACATATATATATATATATATATATATATATATATATATATATATGTATATATATAAAATAGACGTTTTTTGTCTATTAATACTATTTTCGACCCTTTCCAACTTCAGAATAACAGTCTTCACTTCTGGTAGGAACTGGCTGATGTAATTACCATGTTTATCATAAGTCCGAGTACTTACCAATCCTTCAGGATTTATCGACAGGGATAAATTAATCTAATTAGTTTTAAACAGTTTATAAAGTTTTTTTTTCTCTTCATTGGTTAATTACTTTATTTATCCTTTTTTTTTTTCATTGGTTAAAATTAATAGCATCCTGATAAATATGGGGATTACATCAGCCAGTTCCCGCCAGAAGTGAAGACTCTTATTCGGAAGTTGGAAAGGACCGAAAATAGAATTAATAGACAAAAAGCGTCTATTTTATTTAATGAAATATGCCATAGAGAAAAAATCCTTCTTAATATATACATATACATACATATATATATATATATATATATATATATATATATATATATATATATATGTATATACTTGTTTATTGTTATATAAACATGTTCACATCCCGCTGCTACAAATAGCCACTTGTTTCAATCAAACAACAGATATCATCAGGCAGCGACTTGACTATTCAAAAGTTCAATGAATAATCATTATTCATTGAACTTTTGAATAGTCAAGTCGCTGCCTGATGATATCTGTTGTTTGATTGAAACAAGTGGCTATTTGTAGCAGCGGGATGTGAACATGTTTATATAACAATAAACAAGTATATATATATATATATATATAACTACATTCAAACACTGGGTACAGCAATGGGAACGAAAATGGCATCGACATACGCAACCCTTACACTAGCCTACCTAGAAGAAACTTTATATGAAAAGATAGAACAAAAATTTGGCCACAGCACTAAAAAACGGTTTATAGAATCCTGGAAAAGATACCTTGATGACTGTTTTATCCTATGGAAACCCACAGGGGGGGGGGGACATCACAGACTTACACACCATACTCCAAAACCTACACCCAAAAATTAAATTCACCATTGAACAAAGCTCTACAGAATTACCCTTCCTAGATATACTGATAAAGATTAAAAACAATAACATTATCACAGACATTTACCGCAAACCCACAGACAATACCTACACTTTCAAAGCCACCACCCTAAAAGCTGCATAAAAGCCATTCCCTACACCCTAGCACGTAGAATCTGCATCATAGTTACGGACAAAAATCTTCGGACAATCCGACTCCACGAACTACGAATGCATCTAAGAAAAAGAAAATACCCACCTCAACTTATATACAAAGGGATCCAACTTGCGATAAATATAACAGTAGAAGATTTGAGAACCCCTAAAGAACGAAGCAAAGAACAAATCCTAACATACGCCTCCACACACAACACAAACAACCCTGAGCTTTTCACAGAGATAACGAAAAACCTCATCCTACTTAACCAGAACAACAAATTAAACAACTTCCTTAAAACAACAAAAATAATAAAAAGCAAGCACCAACCCAAAAACCTAAAACACATTCTAACTTCATCCAAACTCAATCAAGACACAACAAAAGGAGTCACACAATGCAACAAACAACGATGTGGAGTCTGCAACATAATATTAGAGGGAAACACATACCCATTCACGAACCCTATACAAACATTCAAAATTAAAAACGACCTAGATTGCACCTCAAAAAATGTGGTCTATGTAATAAAATGTGCAGCATGCGATAAATCCTACATAGGCGCCATAAAAAAAAACCCGAGTAATAGAGTAGCCCTACACAGATCCAACATCAAAAATCGCAGAAAATAGACACCTGCATGTATCACAGCATATACACACATGCAGTGGAGGCAAATTCGAAATAATGCCCATTTTCCAAACCGACAACTACTTCTACTTACTAACACAAGGAAAAAAACTTCATTGCAAAGTTCAACCCCGCTTTAAACGTTTCCCAATAATTATACACATAGATAAGCAAAACATAAAATACACCTACACGCATGCATACTTGGGCAAATGTGCACCCTCACGCACGGAACGAAACAAGCACAATAAAGCACGCGCACACTTTCGCGGGCACACGCATCCATATCAAGTATAATACCATTTCCCTAAATTAAACAAACAAAATACACCACTCCACCCACACCTAATAAAAGAAAATCTTTCTAGACAAAGAAAACTTTAACCAATATATGTATCGTATGTGAGTGGGTGGGTGTATGTGGCTGCGTGTGTATGTGTATGTGTGAGTGTATACATATATATATATACATATATATATATAGGTAGGGGGATGTGTGCGCGTGTGTATATATGTGTGTGTAGGTGTGTATATCTATGCATGTATATATAAGGGTGGATGAATGTATACGTGTGTGTATGTGTGTGTATGTGTGTATATGTATGTGTGTACATGGGTGTGCCCATACATATGTCCCTATATATATGCGTGTGTGTATGTGTATATGTACCTACATGCGTATGCGCGTGTATGTGCGTGTATATATGCATACATACATGTATATATATATATATGTGCATGTATATGTATGTACGTGTGCGTGTGATTGTGTGTGCGTGTGTGAATGTGTTCATATCATCTGGTACCTATATTCCATCTTGTATGTGTACGTTCACTCATATTTGGGGGACTAAGTACATGTATGCATGTGTGTTTGGATTGTGAAAGACAAAGAAACCTCTATCCAATATGTATGTGGTGTGTCAGTGGGTGGATGTGCGTGAGTACGTGTTTTTTTTATGTACATGTATGTGTGTATGTGCCTTCAGGCGCTTGCATGTGTATGTGTGAGTGCATATATGTACATATATATATATATATATATATATATATGTGTGTGTAGTATGTATGTATATGTATGTGTGTGAGTGTATGTGCGTGTGTGTGTGCGTGTGTGTGCGTATATATAAAAAAAGAAAGAAAGTCATAAAAAACACCATAAAAATCTTTACCAAATGGATCCAAAAGCACACCAAAAGAACTTAATTCTGATTGGACCCCACAACATGCTGACTATTGGAAACAGAAGGTCTGAGGCAGACATCTCTCTGAAAAACACACTCAGAGTTATCAGACATAAAAATGTTCTCCAAAATAACATTTCAATATTTCACTTAAAAAACCTTTATAAAAAAATATCTGAAGAGAGGTTATCAAAGCTTGAAACGCGTTATAAAAATATTTGGGTTTGTATTACTGTACACATAGATTCGAAAAAGTTGTCAAAAAACAAATATATAACAAATAAATGTTATCAAAGGCAAGATAAGTTAATTTTCTACCAAACTGGATATAATTTTCGTGTTTTTATTCAATTTAACATGTTTATTCAGCTCGAAAAACATACAGTGTTTAGCGAAGTATTGGAAAATTCAAAATGGCGGCCGATTCTCTCTTTAACACGGTAAGTTTGGAAAAAGGTGTAATAAATAATAAACTAGACAAAAAACTGTTAGAAATTCGCTCAATATATGTTACCGTGACATAACTTGACATATATTCGGTGGTTTTTAATAGTATTTTGTCTAGTTTATTATTTATAACACCTTTTCCTGAACTTACCGTGTTAACGAGAGAATCGGCCGCCATCTTGAATTATTCCAATACATTTCGAGCTGAATAAACATGTTAAATTGAATAAAAACACGAAAATTATATCCAGTTTGGTAGAAAAGTAACTTATCTTGCCTTTGATAACATTTATTTGTTATATATTTGTTTTTTGACAACTTTTTCGAATCTATGTGTACAGTAATACAAACCCAAATATTTTTAAATAAAAAATGATAAAAGGTTGAAAACCCCACAATTGTTGATGGCTACACTCATATATATATATATATATATATATATATATATATATATATATATATATATATATATATATATATATATGCACACACACACACACACACAAAATGATGCCTAATACACACACACACACACACACACACACATATATATATAATTATTACACACACAAGTAACTTTAATTAAAAAATGAATACCATATAAAATAAATTAAAAAAACTATCTTATTAACTTAATAAATTTTCAGTAATTATTAATTACTAAATCAATGTTAGTAGAAAGTACTTATTAAAAATAATACTAATTTAATGATGAATTATTGTTGTTTGCTGGAATCGATAATTGCATGTAATGACTAAGCAGTGTTGTATAGAAACACGATTGCGTATGAGACAAGGTAAAAAGAACAGTGACGATATTGAAAGATTTCAATAATTTTCAATTATAAAATATTTATTTAACATCCACACATCATGTTCCTATTTACAATGCCTCCCCAGGGACAGAGTTAGACACCATGTTGCTAAATAAATATTTTTCAATATTGTCATTTTCCTTCGTCTCGTACACGAGAGTGTTTTTCTATAAAACCACCTTGTCATTGCACTCAAACATAACTCCTTTCAAATGAGAATTTTTTTATTGCGTTTCTGAATTTTTGAAATGAGGATTGGTTATTCGTATTATTTGGATTCTTCGGACTACTGTTCTCATCTTGAGTGTCATTTTCGCAACGTTTCGGTCGATGTAACCTTCAACTTGCTTGCTTGTCGAACTCGAGAATGTTTCTGCCGCACTCGAGAACTTGGACGGAATTTCGGATAAAATTCTTTATTTACTTTACGAGGGTAACATGGTCTCGTTCCATCAGTCATGAATGGATAAAGGTTCTAAGTAATTTGCAATTGTATTTTTGGTCACCCACACTGAGAATTGAACCCTCAACCTTGTTATGGCTGATGCAACGAGAGCATGCTACGCTCGTGAAGTACGAGTAAATAAAGGGTTCAGTTCAAAATTTCGTCAAAATTCCCGAGTTCGACAAGATACACCTGAAGAAAGTCGGAGGTTACATCTGCTGAAACGTTGTGAAAATGGCACTCAAGATGAGAACAGTAGTCCGAAGAATCCAAATAATAACATTTTTATTCGAAACCAAGTGATTATTTTTTACAAACACAAGATACAAATAAAAATAAGACACCTACAACATCTAAAACTGTGAAGACATTTAATTTGTACTTTTGACGAGTGACTTTCCGATTTTCTAGTGTCATGTTAAAACGGAAATCTGCCTTAAAACCATTTTTCGTTTCTAACAACGAATCCACATTCGGAAGGAATTCACATAGATAAAGAACGGACTTTTCTTTACTTTTTCTTTTCATCTTAAATGAGCCCATATTGCCACTTGTAACGTACGGAGCTACTATACTTGGCCTTTTGGCCAAGATCAAAGTGTAGTATCTGTTCTTCAGATGCTGCAAGCTATGACTAGCAAAGACCAGATGTGGGGGCAACCCCACATGCCTGACCTTTAACCAGCTCCCATTTCCCACCTCTCGGGAGCTGGTCCCCTTTTCCCCTTCCCCCTCTCTTCACTCCTCACATTAAAAATCGGCCTTGTGCCTAATTTGCTTGGTGGGGGAGCAAATAAATACCATCTGTTCTTCAGATGCGGCACTTCCATTTCTCGTTCTCTTTCAGTGGAGGAGAAATCATTCACGACTGAGACAATTTTTATTTTTGTACCTTTTCTCCACGTTAAAAAACGACCCTAGTGTCTAACTCTGTCCCGTGGGGAGGCATTGTAAATAGGTACTATTTAGGGTCGTGTCTAGCAGGAGACTTTAGGGAGTGGAGCAGCAGGATGTCTGTTAATATTACATTTAAACTTCTGCAGTTTATACACTCAGGGAATCAAGAAAAATGGAGGCAATTCCAAAGTCTAGCATCCGAGGGAGGAAACTGTCAGAGTAGAAGACTTTCCGGCATCTAGGACCATCAATAGTAAAGGGGTGAAATTTTGCTGCTTGTCGGGTTAGTCGAAGGTATGTGCGTCGAGGGGGCACAAGTGTTATGAGTTCATCAGAACACATTGCATTAAAGTACTTGTAAAATAACCACAGGGATGTGGCATTGCGGCGATTTGAAGGCGATAGGATGGTAGACAGTGCGTAACCTATTCTATTTGAGATTCCTTTTCGGAACCTTTCTAAGAGTGAGAGCCTAGTGGTAGAGGTTTCAGCCCAGATGTGGCAACAATACTCCATGCATGGACGAATTGTGGTTTCGTAAAGACATAGAATGCTCTCTGGTGTGAATAATTTTCTAGCACGGTAGAGGAAGCCCACCTTCTTTGCAGCAGCTTTAGCAATGTCCGCAATGTATTTGTTCCGATTCATGTTTCCTGTGAATGTTAATCCGAGGAGTTTGAAAATGGGCTCTCAGGAAGGGTGTTATTTGTTATGGTAATCGTTGGGTGAGAAGGGTTTTTTTGTAGCTGTTAAAGGAAAGAAGTTTATGCAAGGTCTTTCTTGATTACAACTCTGAATTAGTATATATATTATTTAGACATGCAGCAATATTTAGCTGCAAGTTTGTAAAAATAAGCTTAACATCGGAAATTTTCGCCAAGGTTAGAATTAAGTAATAGCGTTGAAAATTCCATTAGGAATTTAATATTTACAATAAATGCAACGCAGCTGTTACGTTTGAACCGTGTTCATTACATTTCAAACCTTTTGGACCCACGCGTTGTCGTTGCAAAAAAGAAAGAAAGAAAGAAAGAAAGAAAACAAAGAAATATCCGACCCGGCGCCCATTTTAAGTGTAAATGAAATGCATTTATTCGTGTTTTCTTCCCAAAACAACCCATTTAATTCTATTTTCCAAGTCTTTTCGCACGCATATGTGCTTTTTAAAAGTCTCTTTCCCTGCCATCTTCTATAATATAAATCTCACCTGTCTGTTTAAATGTATATATGCATGCATGTATGTATGGTTGTATGTCTGCCTAAAACTTTTCGAAGCGACGGATTTTTACGTAATCGGCACTGCTTTAAAGACGACCCTTCGGATGACAAATATCGAAAAATTAGCTAAAAACATTAATTCCTTAACCCTTAACTGAGCACTTTTCTATTGGGAGAGGTGGCTGTTTTTGCCGATATTTTTGAAAATTATCCCATCTTTTCCATTGAGCAGTCTTAATTTAAGCCTTCGCCACTTCCGGTTTGGCAATGGACGCAACGGCAAAGACGTCATGTTTTTTAACGTTCTTTTCCTCCTTCGCGATACGGGTTCGAGCCTGCCTGCCTGCCTGCCTACTACCACTTTTTTTGCTGTTGTTCAATACACACCTTCAAACACCGGGCAACGCTGGCCACTTAGGCTAGTATATATATATATATATAAGTACCACATAGACAGTTACTAATTTTCAAAAATATTGGTCTTTTATTAGTAACCACTTGCGTACAATTGTTTCGGTCCCAATGTTAACATATAATTATATAATGGTTCAAATTTTATAGTTTTGCACAATAGGGCAGGTCTTCAGGACAAAGCAAGAACCAAACCAATTATTAAAAAAGTTTCACATCTTATAAGCAGGGTTCTGTTAGTAATAGTTTTTATTTTTATACAAGATATGATTAAAGTGTCAAGCAAGACATTCTATTGTAAAAGACATCTGACTTGTCATATTCCTTCGGCAACTGTACAGATAAATGACATTTCTGGTTTTGCTGTTGAAAACTACTTAATTTTTTCAAACTTCCGGTAGGACTAAATAAAACCGTCAGGTTAGTGACGATATTTTAACAATTTTAGTATATTTTGAATTAATAGAATTACAATATAGCAATAAATTAATTAATTACAAAACTTAAGCGTTATCACTTTATATTAAAACAAAAATATATATACATATGTGTATGTGTGTGTGTGCGAACTTAAGCTATTATTAGCTTAAGCTCGCGCGCGCGCACACACACACATACACACACACACACACAAAGAGAAATAGAAAGAAAAAAACGAGTTATGTGTTCATCAACGTTTCGTCTTTATTTCGAGATTTCTTCGTTTTGTTCCTTATTTCTGTATTTAGTTGTAATACTATTTTCCTTATTCTCAACACCCACACCCACACACACACGCATATATATATATATATATATATATATATATATATATATATATATATATATATATATATATATATATATATATATATACACAGTTTTTTGTTTAAATTTAATTCAGAAAAACATCAATTTTCAGAATAGAAATTTATTGTTTGAATAAAGAATAGAGTTCAGATTTTTTCCCCTTAACAATGGATTTTCGGTGTAGACTCATCGGTGCATTCGATTATCATCAGGAGCGATAATAATTCGCTCCTTACCATCCTGCACTCACCTTTATAAACAATAAAAAAAAAACTATAAATACACCAAGCCTCAAAGAAAAAAGAAAAAGAAAACGATAACAACAATGACTCCTGATGATAATCGGATGCACCAATAGAAAGCACTTGAGAAGAATATGGCTGAACAAAAACTTTTAGGTGCCATTTTATACAACATGCCCGCTGAAATAAAAAAGACCGCTCGGCGAATGGAAAAGATATCCAGACAAATCGAAAAAAAGAATAACTCTGTCGTGTTCAATCAAACGTGCTTGAATAATGACTTGCTGCCAATATATATATATATATATATATATATATATATATATATATATATATATATATATATATATATATATATATATATATATATAGTGGTTGAGGGTCACCAAGAAATCGGCATTAGAAAAAGGAAAACGCATTTAAATAATTAAAATGTATTTTTGGGAACATTTTTGGTTTTATTTGAAATAGAAATAAAAACTGCAAGACAAAAAATACAAAAAGAATAAATAAATAAATAAACTTTAAGCTGATATGCATGAATTTGCACAGAATTTTGAACGGAACTTTTTATTTAATTCACAGAAGTGGTTTACTCTCGTTCTGTCAGCTATGACTGAGTAGAAGTTTTAAATGATTTGCAATTGTATTTTGAGTGTAGTCCATCCTCGTAAAGGTCCGTCATGTAGTTGTGGATAAAATACTTGGTAAAAATCTAAGTTACATTGAAGGTTGAAGATGTTATCTTCAGTGTGGGCGATACTTAGAATACAATTAATTAATTATTTAGGACTTCTACTCGGTCTTGGCTGACAGAACGAGAGCATGCTACCTCCCCTGTATTAAATAAAGGTTTTCGTTTGAAATTGCGTGTAGATTCCCGAGTTCGACCGAAAGATTCCCGAGTTCGACAAAATTTGCCTGAAGAAGATCGATTATTACATAGATGGTAACGTTGTAAAAATACACTCAGGATGAGAACAGTAGTTCGAAGGATCTATATAATACATTTAAGCAGACAGGTGAGATTTATTTATCATGTCGATGTTAGTAGCATATATTTGATACATAAAACATTTACTTTCACGATCAGCCATTATGATTATGAAATCTCCTGAGTTCATGCAGTTACCTACACTCTTCTAGTTACTATTTAAGTATAACTTGCAATTTTTTCGAAGTAATTTTCATTCATAATTAATTTTCTATTTCATCATATTTTCTAACCTTTGGATGTGCTACTAACTTCGACATGACAATTAAGTCGACGACATTGCTTTTAGTTAGAATGTAATGTTTGGATGTTCGATTTTCATTATTATTCCGAACAAGCACAGATAAATAAAAAAATAAATAAATACGTTTATTTACTTTTATGAATTTCTTTTTCAAATAAATATGTTTATTTTACACAAACACATTCCATAATTTCTGGTTTCATTTAATATTCGCCCAAGTTTTAGATGAAATACGTTGCTTTTAAATATAATAAATGAGAATATTCGTAAACTGGTTTCTTTTTCAAATAAATATGTTTATTTGCGTCTTTTTCTTGAAAAAATATGATATCTTACATTTAATATTCATTATTTATGTGAAATATGTCTGCAAATAAACGTATTAAAATATGTAAATAAACATATTTATTTGCAAAAAAAAAAAAATCAGTTTACGAATATTTTCATTAATTATATTTAAAAAAAAAATAAACAAGAAAACGCGAACCGATATTTACTAGGTAGGCACCAAACAATGGCTTGAGGTTCATTTACAAATGTACTAAAAACAAAATATCTTTCTCGTTACGGCCTTATTTTCTTAAAGCAATGTAACAGCATAGTAATAGGCAATACAAAACTCCAAATTGGCCCAAACGAAATAGACCGAAACGAAATTGCTCGAGTCAAGAAAATTCAAAAGTAACCATTATTAGTAGAACTGTAACCTTAACTGTAACCGGTAATGTCGTTAAATAAGGTTTATGGGTGATATGAGAAAAATAAGGAATTAAAAATGTTTCTTATCTTAAACATTATTATATGAGGAGTCATTTCGTGTAAAAAGTTGATTTATTTTACTCATCGAAACTCGAAACTCGAGAAATACATGATTTAAATATGTAAACATTGCATGAAAATATTCAAGATGAATGACATCTGCAAATTCATAAAGCAAAAACCGAGATTGAGTGAAACGAAACGAAATAATAATAATAATAATAATAATAATAATAATAATAATAATAATAATAATAATAATAATAATAATAATTTAAAATAAAATTGTTGAAAAGTGCTTTAAATAATTTTTCATGTTTTTTTTTCTTGCATTTTTTCTAAATAAGTAAAAATAAAAGTTGTTTAAATTATTTTTCTTTTAATTTCTATTTACTTATAGAAATATTAATAACAATTGTTTCATGGTCATTTTCTGACTTGTAAGGTTTGCCTCGGTTCATTCCATTTTACTGGATTTTAGTTTTTGATCGCAAGGTCAAGGTTGCTACATGCTCTACAAAATTGCGGGTGACATCCATCTTGAATATTTTTCATGCAATGTTTACACATTTTAATCGTTCATTTCTCGAGTTTCGACGAGTAAAATAAATTAACTTTTTACTAAAAATGACTCCTCATGTAATAATATTATAAATAAGAAACATTTTTAATGCCCATAATGAATATTATTTTCACAACATTTCGATAAATGTGACCTCTGATCTTCTTCAGGTGTCTCTTATTAAACTCGGGAATCTTTCTATTGGGATCGGAACTCTGCACGGAATTTCAAACGGAATTCTTTAGTAATCCACTGGGGTAGCATGCTTATAACATGGTAGAAGTCTTAAGTAAATTTGCAATTGTAGTCTTTGTATCGCCCGCACTGAGTATTGAACCTTCAACCTCCAGAGGAGCGTCACTTACAACTGAATCGTACCTAGTACTTTATCCGTTAGGGCGCGGGCCCTTGCGAGTTCGACAAGAGACACCTGAAAAAGGTCGGAGATTATATCGGCCTAAACGTTATTAAAATAACATTCAAGATGAGAATAATAGTTCGAATAATCCAAATAATACAATTTATCTCATTATCCTCATCTAAAATAATTCAGAAACAAACCGTAACATATCTTTTAAGACATTCTTATTGCATAATTAAAAAGAAGCCTCTTTACATCATCTTCTTCTTCTTCTTCTTCTTCTTCTTCTTCTTCTTATTCTTATGCTTCTTATTATTATTATTCACTAGGAGTTTTTACACAAGTAATAATCAGAGATTACTCACTGAAAACAACCGATGGTGTTCTCTGGAGTCTGGATGATAACAAGTCTCTCTAGATTTTCAGTACTGTCCACTTCTTTTAATAACCTCCGCAAATGAATTTGTAATCATCGCAGCAGCCGTTTACCATTGACTTCTCGCGGGCAATGACCATTGGCTTTTACTGGAATTTAGTTAATAACATGCCTCCCCAAGGCTCCATCTCCTTCGCACTCTTCCAGCGAATGTTTCCTGAACCTTTCCATCCGCCTTGACACTTCCCGAATATTTTGTCTGGCGCCATTCGCTACTACTACTACTACTACTACTACTACTACTACTACTACTACTACTACTACTACTACTGCATCATCATCATCATCATCATCATCGTTGCGTCGTCGCTGTTGTTGTTGTTGTTGTTGTTGTTGTTGATGATGATGATGATGTGTTTTTAGATGTAATATTATTCTTTACTATTATTATTTTACCATCTAATTTACATATGTGTCGGTGGTGTATGCAAATGAACCTATATATATATATATATATATATATATATATATATATATATATATATATATATATATATATATATAATATTTGGAGAGAGAAAAAAAGAGAAAGAGGGGGACTTGTTCAGTCAAGTCATGATTATTTAAAACAAAACGCAATTTATTTTTGAAACCCACAGCCAAGATATAAAAGCCTTAGAGAAACAAACGTTGATTAGGTGACATGTAGTACAATTACTTAATTTGGGGATCACGCATATACACTTACTCAAGCCATTGTTGTTGTCTACGTTATAACATTTGATATGAAATAGACGGCGTCAGCTGTATTAGCAAAAAGGAAAAATAAAAGAAATGTAAAAAAAAAAAAAAATTTAATTTAAACAATATTTTAAAACGGATGCTTTTTTAAATTCATAATTAAATGCACTTAAAAACATAAAATTTTCACTACAGTATTTACTCGACAAAAATTCTCCATTTTAATTGCAAGTGTTTAAATGTAAAATAATTTTTTATCTCTCGGAAAAGAAAATACTGTCATATTTGAACCGGTTTTATAAATCCGTCGGCAATTTCTTTTAAAATTGAAACAGAAAATAACTATTCTCGTAATAGTCGTCTATCGCCTAACTTTATTCTGCGACGCCAGGAGGCCACGTGACTTCAGTGGAACGGCCTTCTGTTTACGTAGACCACACTTGAGTATGATGATATGCATGATCGTCCCCAGTTTAAGTATACATTTTGTGTGATTATCTAGATAGCATTTAATTAGCAGCGATTATTACTGTTACGTAATTAATAAAATGTTTTTATGTTAACCTCCGGTTGTTTTAATACATTATTTCGACATAACACATAATCACACACCGATTCTCGTTGGATCACTATTTATATACGACAAATGCACGACAATTGTACCGCTGCTTCTCTATTTGTGTGATATTTAAAAAAAAACGACAAATTTAGGCGCGATAAACTGTTTTTGCTTTTTTTTTTTTCGCTAAACATCTTTGTTAAATAAAACATTTTTTTTTCAGGCTTGGAGGGATTTTTTTTTTAAATTCAGGTCTACAAAAACGTTCCTTCAAGGTAAAAGAAAAAAATATTTGTTTACGTTTTTAAAATCGTAAAAGATTTTTTTTTATAATAAATGTTTTATTTAAATAATAATTGTTTAAAAAAAATGAGATTGTAAAGTAATTTATATCAACAGATTATTGTATTATCCCAAATCTCAGCACGCCTAAATATCACACGAATAGTGAACATAATTAGTAAAATGCTTAGATCATCGGAGTTAAGCGTCGTTGAATTTGGTCAATACAAAAATGGGAATATCTGCTCTGTATTCGTATGCAGGTGTATATGTATATGTATTCAGCAATTAAGAAAACAAAAAGCATGACAAAGTCACAGTGCCACATATGTAGAGTTACAAAAAAAAAAAAAAAAATTTCGACCTAATAAAATTAATATTTTAGTAAATATTTATGATGATTTGTATAATCGATAAAGTATTTATGAAGTATAGATGTAAAATATTTCATTCATATATGTATATATATATATATATATATATATATATATATATATATATATATATATATATATATATATATAGCCATTCTATATTCACCAATATATAGTTTTTCTGATATATATATATGTGTGTGTGTGTGTGTGTGTGTGTGTGTGTGTGTGTGTGTGTGTGTGTAACTATGTATCCACATAAAATGTTATAAGAAGATACATTTAATGTATCAATTTTCAGTATTTGCTTCAAAAGTGCGCATTACGTGAGTAGAGCTCGGTGCGTAACCCGATAAAAAAGTGGACAATAGAATTGGAAATAGAACTCAGTCGAACGCTGTTTGAGTGAAGCTCGGTCATTGGCTAATTTAAACATTAACTCCAAGGCGGGAATATAACAATGAATGATTGGTCAGCTAGTTAAACTGAACACCAAGCACTAGGTGTCACGAATACCATGCATTTTAGTCGAACAATTCCCTAGGGAGATGAAACGCATGAAGATTCTGTGTAATTTACTATATATATATATATATATATATATATATATATATATATATATATATATATATATATATATATATATATATGAAGAGGGGTAGGGTCCCGAAACATGCATGTACGTAGATTACTGTTTTAAAAATACATAAATAAATAAATAAAAATATTTTTTGTTTACGTCCAAAATAAAAAATGGGCAATTTCTAAAAAAAACATCCGATCTTCAAGGTGAAGACGCTAACCTCAATATCATTTAAAAATCAACAACAACAAAAAAACATCCTAAATCTCTCTCTCTTTCTCTCTATCTCTCTCTCTCTCTTTCTCTCTCTCTCTCTCACACACACACACGCACACACACATATATATATATATATACTTACTTGCCTTATTCCGGAATTTGCAGATATCGGCCATCCTCTCCCCTTAACTTTTTTCTTTAATTCATTATTTATTTATTTACTCATATATTAACTTATATATATATATATATATATGTATGTGTGTGTGTGTATGTATGTGGGTGTGTTGCTTGTGTATATATATGTATACGTGTAATTGTATGTATTCATATATATGTATGCATGTATATACATATGTATGTATTTAGCTTATCATTCTAGTCAATTCATTTGCTTTCTTTAATGACTCCTGCTGATAATTTAATTCTTAAGTAATAACTTGTATATTGCAGTTGACCTCAGTTTTTGCTTTAAATTTGGCGCCATTTAAACGTCATCCTATCTAGGTCATTCTGACATTGGCTTTTCTATTCTAAAATGAACTCAATCACTATTCTTTTTTTCTTCTTCACTCATTTTTCTTAAATCAGCCCAGCCTTGGCAGTCGTGTTTTAAATTCTTCGATTTCTTTTTTCTATGCACAACTTATCTTTCTTTTAATAATATTATTTTTTGAACTCATTCCCCTTTTCCTTGTGAATTAGTGAATTATTCCACGGATGTCTGCCTTTTGGATTACTTTGGACCATCTTCCAATTACCCGAATCCCTTGGATTTTACTTGTAGAAATGGAAATTTAATCAAGTTTTTTGGATTTTACCGTTATTGGATATTTTACCCTTCACCAGACTATCCATTCACTTGAAATCACCGTTTCCTTCACCCTATTCCTTCTGCTTCACTATTTGTTACCAAGGAAGATCTATGACTTACTTGTAGTTTCATTAAATACTTTTGCAAAAACAAAATCCGATCCCGCATTTTGCTAAATCCTACGCTCTGATGAGAAGGAAAGTATTTCTTCGAAACTCCGCGGATTAAGGACTATCCTCTTATTTTGTGCTTCCTTTTTAAAATTAAATATGTTTACTATTTCTAAAATATTAATTTTAAAAACGTGTTTTATCATGCAATTTTATTGTTTGCTCCTTTTGATTGTGTTGAGCTTTTCTTGTCTTGATAAAGTTTGCTTTATAAAAATATTTACTCTTTGATAACATAAGCTCAACACTATCAAAAGGAGCAAACAATAAAATTGCATGATAAAACACGTTTTTAAAATTAATATTTTAGAAATAGTAAACAAGTATTGTCTAAGATTATGTTAACAATAGGTGCATTTAGGTTTTAATACCAAACTATTTTTAAATTCATGGAATTTATTTACGTTTTTTTCTAATTTTCAATTTATATATGTATGTGTGTGTGTGTGTGTGTGTGTGTGTATTATATGTGGTTTTATTTTATTTTTTATTTATATATCATTATTATCATTTGTTTAAGTATTTCATGTTTTTATACACTTATATACTCCTTTCGCTAAATAGATTAAGGAATTAGTTTAAATTAAAATGAATTATGAATTACATTGTCGTTATTAGGAAAAGTAAATAAATATATACTTAAAAAGAGAAAATGCTATTTCTAGACTCTGAAGTCCTTTCATATAGTAATAACTAAGGAGCATTTGCTTAATAAAAGGAGGGAAATAATACAAAATTGTTTCCTTAGAATATGGTATATGCCAGTCTATTTCGAACCCAAATAAATAGTAGGGTAGCAATTTAAGCTAAAATTCCTATAAACATTGTGAGAAATATTTTATTAATGATTTAGTATTTTAGGTAGGCTTTCATTGAAATTAATCTAATTAGCATCAAGTGATAACTATATGCTAACGTTTAACTGTAGTTATCAATCATCATTATATCGCATAAACCTGAAGATTCTATCGTTGGCATGAGTTTCCCCCATATTTTTCTAGTCAGAACTCTATTTAGAAATACATTAGGGATTACGGGAGGGGTTACGTTAGTGTTGCCAACATTTTAAGTGAAAGTGATTTTTGTGGAACGAACTGGGTTCGAACTTGGATCATCCAAGTTTTCAGCCCACGTCGTTAACCACAAGACCACTGTCTAAAACAAGTTATCAATAACGAGGGAAATGCTTAGAAATGATAATGAGCGAATTGTAAAAACTGTATCACTATCTTGAATTAACTAAATTTGCTGAGTATTAGGAAATTTTTAGATCTATACTATTTTATGTCTGTTATTCGTTCTTAGCATTCAATATAATTATAAACTTTAATGAAAGTAAATTCTGTTAGATGGAAGATTAAAACTCTAATGTTCAATTTGTGTTAATTTCTTGGGGTTTGAGCTAAATATAAAAGAAAATGTTTCGTTCAATATTCACACTCACATCGGCATTTACTTACTGTTGATCACTGCGGGTTTTTTTCATTGGATTTAGGCCTTTAAGATTCCTGTGGATTCATTAGTTTTTTTTATTTGGAATTCTAGACATATTTTGGGATTTTGATCTAATTATAAAGGTTTAGATTTAAGAATTAAGAGAAATAGATAAGAACATAAAAGGTCATAGAAAAATATACATGCATGTATGTGTATGTGAGAGAGTTAACCTGTGTCTAAAATTAAAGTGTGTTCTTTTAATGGGAGTTTACTCATTAATGGTGATACATTATAGAAACCTTCACGCTGTTTAATTGTGCTTGAATTTGAGATAAACACTGAATCAAGGAGTCTCTGTTGCGGTTCATTCGAAACAAATTTAACTATTTTGCTTGTTTGTAGTCAAAAGTATGATTATGATGTAATAAATAAGAAAATAATGCATTCAGAGAATTGATAATTTTTTAATATTTGTTTTATATTTATTTCACCTTTTCTCTAATCTACGTTGGGTTTCACCAATGTTGATGAACACATAACTTGATAGCAATTTTAGCAAGGAATAGTGTATATGCCTGCATTGGAAATTGGTTAACTCTCTCACACCATAGAGAACACCACCTTTAATAATTAAATCAATAAATTACATAACAAAAATGCATTTCATATCAGTTACAAACCCATATTATAACGGACATATTTGTTCAAAAAAGAATATGAATTGCATCATATTTTTTTAAAATATATTAACGGCTATATGACGTTATGAAAAAAAAAATCTTACAATCTTTCACAACGCTATGCCCCCCCCCCTTTAAAATGTTCACCGACTTTTTTCATTTCTGAAATAGAACAAGGTCATACATTTCATTACATCAAAAATATATTTTCAAATAATTTGACTAGTGTTTTGTTTTCTTAATTTCATTCATACAGAGGAAGCCTCGAAATAAAGACAAACGTTGATGAACACCTAACTTGGTTTGTTTCTTTTTTTATCTTTTTATCTCGTCGGAATAATATTTTCATTATTTTCATATATATATATATATATATATATATATATATATATATATATATATATATATATATATATATATATATATATATATATGGAGTATTGTTGTCACATTTGGGCTGGTGCATCTGCTACCAGTCTCTCGTTCCTGTGGACAGGGTTCAAAAGAGAGTCGCCAATCTGATAGGTCCCAAACTGTCATCTAGGCTTCAGCTTCTGCCCGATCGACAAAATGTTGCATCACTATTCCTGTTCTCCTATCATTTTAATGGTAGATGCTCCGACGAACTACAAACCTTTGTATCCCTTCGACGTAAATACCCCCGATAAACCTGACAAGCAGCAAACTCCCACCATTATACAGCAGTGATCTCTAGATGTAAAAAGGCCTTCTACTCTAATAGTTTCTTCCTCAGAACTGCTGGACTTCCGGGTTCTTTCTTTACCAACTGTACTGACATGCAGAAGTTCAAATGTAATGTGAACAGACATCTTGCTGCTCAACTCCCTACATAACATCCCTGCAACTTACGGCCCCGATAGTAGTCCCTTGTATCAAAGTGGCACTGTGCTTGTTTTGGGTGAGAATAGATTATATATATATATATATATATATGATGATTGCAACGTCTTGTCAGAC
>NC_136503.1:81841889-81844389 GCF_053919585.1 Euprymna scolopes | reverse complement strand
CACACACACACACACACACACACACACACACACACACACACACACACACATTCAGCTTTATATTATTGGAAAAAAAAGGAAAACGAAAAAAAACAACAAAAAAAAAAACGAGGGAGTGTGCATTATACAGGTTCACTCTAGCTTGTTTTGTTTTTTTCGTGTGTGTGTGAGTGTGTGTGTGTGTGTGTGTGTGTCTGTCTGTGTGTGCTTAGTTAGTTTCGGAGGAGATGAAGTTTGAAAATATGGAACCAGACAGACGGGCATATATATATATATATATATATATAGTGTTAATCGTGACACTCGACACTGATGACTCCCGAAAGGTTGAAACACTAGTGTCTGTAGGTATTTAATAATTATTATAGTAAATACTTATGTCAACCCCTTTAAGAAACTTGTTTCTTATCGTTGAGCACTTTCAGTTTAAATAAGTCGGTCAACTTAGCTCATATGCTTAGGTCATCATATAATGATTAGATCACTCTGGCTGACGTTAAATCAGATAGAAAAGAATAAATGTTTAAATCTCAACTGCATTTCTTGCGGTTAACAGTAGCCGAATCGATTAGGTCCTTGCTAATGAAGCCAGACATGACTTCTGTTGCAGGGTTCGAATCTCTCGACTGATGTTAATCATGACACCCTGCACTGATGATTTCCTAAACGATGAAACACTAGTGTCTGCAGGTATTTAATAACTACAACACTAAATAATTATATATATATATATATATATATATATATATATATATATATATATATATAAAGTCTACCTCTCGAAAAATATGCTTCACTAGTGTTTTTACGTGTTAGATGTATTACTAAAATTTATATAATTCATACAATTACGTCAGTAATTTATTTTTCATGTATTAAGTAGTTTTATTATTACCATTGCTGACGGCATAAAAAAACAAAAACACTGCTGACTTTTTATTCTAAGAGTTGCTGGCTTCTTTCTGGATTTATTTCAAGCAGCGAGGTAAGCCTGATGTGGTTGTCTGACTTGTTATTTGCTTTCCCGCTTTCTCTCACAACTTACATTTTTTTTTTTTGATGTTAGAATCAGGCACATGTATTTTTCGTTAAATTTTGCATAAAGAGATTGAAGAACACGCATACAATTTTTTTTTTCGTTAAATAAACTGTTTCTTTTTTACTTAAGCATTCCGTTTACCGGAAGTCTTGCCGATGTATACAGTGGAAAAGTCTGTCTTAATTATTACTTATGTGTAGCTATACATTTAATATAAATCTGGACAAATAAAAATATATTAAAGCGTATTTTACGACTTGGCAAAGCCCCCCACACCCACCCAGCTTCCTCTAGTCTAACATATAAAAGCTATATGTCTGTCTGTATGTCTCCATATTTTCAAACTCTATCGCTACCGAAACTAAAAGTCACAGATCGGCGCTAGGGGCCTCAAATGATTGGATTTTTATGGGTCGTTCTTTTATGGGTCTTTAGCCGGTTAAAATAGTTTTTAAGGGTTCAAAAATGGGACCAAAATTGAAAAAAAAAACAAAATCGTTATACGTTTTGTACATTCATCTTAGTTTATTTTTAATTTTTAATCAGTTCGTATGCGTGTTACGTTGGTGCTGTGGCAACGTTACAAAACTTTGAATGCTACGGTTTTGCTTTCGGTTTCGATTCTTGCTGATGACAACCAAATACCTTTCTTTTTTTTTTTTTTTTTTTTGAAATCACGACTGTATAATAATCTATAGGAAATCTGGACAAATTAATTTAAGTGAATTTAGGACCGGGCAAAGCCGGGCGTCCTCCGCTAATTCTAGTTTAATTTTCCAATTCTGTAACAAAAAACTAGTTTTTTCTTTAAAACAATTCTTTTTCAAAATGGTTTTATCTATATGAATAAAACAGTAAAAGTATGTGCGTGCTCAAGCGATAAACTCTTAAACTACCAGTTGCATAACATTGATATAAATAGGAAATGATAATCATAAACCAAGGATGGTTTATGACGCGTAAAATCTTTGTTTGCTTTGATGGGTTACACGTACAGAAATATGTCGGCAAGTTGAAATGCAAAATGTTTATTTCAACTTGCCGACATATTTTTATTTATTTTACACAAGCGCAAATTCATTCATAGCTTGAAGTGATTTAATTTGAAATATTTAAAAAAAAATTTTTTTATTTATCTATTTGCCGGATTAGCACAAACGGTAGGGAACGCGGTTAGAGCGCTTTATGTTTTGGTTTCGATTCTAGCTGATAGCACCAAGTCATTTCTTATTAATCTTTTGAAACTAGTACTATATATATATATATATATATATATATATATATATATATATATATATATATATATATAGACTAGCAAAAGTACGTTGACTGGGTTCAAAAACAGCCTGCAGAAAATGAACTCTGATTTATGAAAGTATCATAGGTTATGAAAAGGAAGGGTTGTAAAGAGATAGCTTCGAATTTGGGGCTATCAAAACCAAAGCAAAATATGATGAAAGT
>NC_136503.1:81819389-81831889 GCF_053919585.1 Euprymna scolopes | reverse complement strand
TGTTTGTGAATAATCCAGAATAATAGAATGACATCGTTGCAGCCAATTAAAATAGCCGGATTGTTATGGGGAAGAAATCAGTGTATTTAATAGCGAAACGTACTGGTAGTTGTAAGTGCATGAGTGTGCAATCGAGCTAATGTTGGTGTCAGGTCAATATAGTTATAGAAGTACTGGTCCTGTTTAGGACAGTGAGAGGACTTTTTAGTTAGAGGAAGAAATATGAGCTACTTCTTCTTTAGGTCTTGGCAATCGTGATAATGTCGCTTCTAGGAAATAAGATATGATTTTATTATATCTAATAAATGTGTCTGTAACAGCGTTCATGAGTTACATAATATTATTAGACGAATAAATGTGTCATTGCAAACCTATCGTGATTTGGTCCAGAGGGTAATTTCTGCAATCAAATTATATATATATATATATATATATATATATATATATATATATATATATATATATATATATATATATATATATATATATATATATATATATATATTCGCGCATATTTTATTGAAGAGGATCTTCGTCCTTCTTTTTATGATCTTTCTTTCGAATTTTTCTTGTTTTCGTACAAGTATTTTTGTTGTGGGATCGAAAGTTCTTATAAAGTCCCCTAGTTTACCGAACGTTTTCGGTCTCGATTGACCATCGTCAGGGTTGTTCTTCCTGTGCATCCTACTTATTGATTGATTTGTTCTCTGTCGTTTTACTGTTTTTATTACTAATTTACTATGTGTAGTTTCGCCTAATTTGAATTTTTTTTTCTTTTTTTTCCTTCCTCTTCACCTTTATCGTGTTAGAATAGGTGGAGGATTCGGCTGCTGTTGTCAAAGTTTATTTTATTAATGGTTGGGTTTTTACTTTTTATTATTAATGCTTGTAGCATTGTTAGTCGTTGGTAATTATTGCAACGACAATAAACAACGACAAATTTATTGCAACGACGATAAACAACGAAAAATTTACCACCACCGTATACAAAAAAAACAACCAGTAAACATTCCTGCCTTCTTAATTTTAACAGCTATTGCCCCAACAAATATAAAATAGCCATAATAAAAAACTATTAGACCGAGCACACCGAATATCATCTAGTGAAATACTTTTCTACAAAGATCTAGCAAACATTAAACAAACACTAGTTAACAATAACTTTCCCAATAAAATAATCGATCAAGAAATAACCCAATTTATTAGAAATAAAAACAAACCAATTAATCAAAACGAAAATACCCTAATTCCTCTATACTACAAAAATCAAATGCATTATAATCACAAACAGGACGAAATCACCATCAAAAATATTATAAAAAGATACATAAAAATAAAAAATCCTAACAACAAAATAAAACCAATAATATATTATAAAAAATACCTAACGAAAAACCTAGTAACAAAGAATAATAACAACGATACAACCGATAAAATGAGTATGGTCAATGCAGTTTATTTGTTTAAATGCCCCCCCCCCCAGGACTGTTACTCGAAAAATATGAACTATATTGGCCGTACACGCACTACATTGGGAAAACGTCTCACAGGACATCAGAACACCTCCAGTGCTATTTGCAAACACCTCGAACAAGAACATAACATAATAAACACCACCTCCAAACAATACAAAGAACTTTTAAAAAATAACACTAACATATTAAAAACTTGCAATAATTACCAACGACTAACAATGCTAGAAGCATTAATAATAAAAAGTAAAAACCCAACCATTAATAAAATAAACTTTGACAACAGCAGCCAAATTCTCCACCTATTCTAACACGATAAAGGTGAAGAGGAAGGGGAAAAAAGAAAAAAGAAAAAAATTCAAATTAGGCGAAACTACACATAGTAAATTAGTAATAAAAACAGTAAAACGACAGAGAACAAATCAATCAATAAGTAGGATGCACAGGAAGAACAACCCTGACGATGGTCATTCGAGACCGAAAACGTTCGGTAAACTAGGGGACTTTATAAGAACTTTCGATCCCACAACAAAAATACTTGTACGAAAACAAGAAAAATTCGAAAGAAAGATCATAAAAAGAAGAACAAAGATCCTCTTCAATAAAATATACGCGAATAATGAAATTCTGCCTAAATATATATATATATATATATATATATATATATATATATATATATATATATATATATATGTATATATATATATATGAGAGAGAGAGAGAGAGATAGATAGAGAGAGAGTCATCCACATACAGTACTGTTTCGCTGTTTCACAGCTCATCAGTGCTGCTAGACAGGCAACTGCCAAGATCGAAACCCGACCGCCCAAATGACAGCCACTATTGCTCTATACGGTTGCTGCTGTGTGGGTAATGAATTAACGATGTTTTTACATCATCCAAGTGCCTCAGCTAGATTTGTTTACACAAAGAGCGTCGCTTAATACGCTAATGCCAGTTTATATATATATATATATATATATATATATATATATATATATATATATATGTGTGTGTGTGTGTGTGTGTATGTATGTATATGTGTGTGTGTGTGTGTGTGCCCGCGTATATACACATATACATATGTGTATCTATGTGTTGTATTTATTATTATGATTATGTATTTATTGTTATGATTATATATAATTATTTATAATAACGATTATTAAATACCTACGGACACTAGTATTCCACCCTTTCGGGAATCATCAGTGCAGGGTGTCACGATTAACACCAGCCCATAGATTCGAATCCGGCAACAGAAGGCGTCTCTGACTTCATTAGAAAGAACTTAATCCATTTGGCCACCGTTAACCGCGAGAAATACTGTTGATTTATTTTTAAATGTTTTTAATGTCTGTCAGAGTGATCTAATCAGTTTATGTCGCATATAGAAAGGACTTGTCCTGCCTTGATACAGTTCAAAATAGACTTCGTAGCCTCGTAGGAGATGTCCTTTTCTCCTCCTTACAACCTCTATCTCACAGAAGAGATGTTGCGAGTTTGTCTCTGATGTATCGTTATTTTCATGGAAAGTGTTCAACTGAGCTTCAACCTATGGTCCCCCCTCGCCAAACTTTCACAAGAAACACTCGTCTAGCTGTAAACACTATCAATAATTTCCCCCACTCTTTATCTGTGCCTATACCTAAACATAGATTCCATGAACAAAGCTTCTTTCTTAGAACTGCACGCCTGTGGAATTGTCTTCCGTTTTCCTGCTTTCCGGCTGACTACAATATGGTTGTGTTCAAGTCTAAGGTAAATAAGTTCTTGATGAGCCGTTCCATATAAGTTATTAAATTTACCAAATTTTCATTACTAATGATTACTATATTGACCAACTTCTACTGTACACTCTTTAACCCTTATCCTTGAGTGGCCTCTGGGCCTTGATAATGTGGTGATGCCTGTGTAAAAAAAAAAATACGAGCTAAATTGACTGACTTAATTTCAACTTAAAGTGCTCAATGATAAGAAATGAGTTTCTTAAAAGGGGCTGACATAATTATTCACTATAATAATGTTTAAATATCTACAGACACTAGTGTTTTATCCTTTCGGGAATCATCAATGCAGGGTGTCACGATTAACACCGGTCGATAGATTAAAACCTGGTAACAGAAGGCGTCTCTGCCTTCATTAGCAAGGACTTAATCAATTAGCAAGGACTTAATCAATTAGCAAGGACTTAATCAATTAGCAAGGACTTAATCAATTAGCAAGGACTTAATCAATTAGCAAGGACTTAATCAATTAGCAAGGACTTAATCAATTAGCAAGGACTTAATCAATTAGCAAGGACTTAATCAATTAGCAAGGACTTAATCAATTAGCAAGGACTTAATCAATTAGCAAGGACTTAATCAATTAGCAAGGACTTAATCAATTAGCAAGGACTTAATCAATTAGCAAGGACTTAATCAATTAGCAAGGACTTAATCAATTAGCAAGGACTTAATCAATTAGCAAGGACTTAATCAATTAGCAAGGACTTAATCAATTAGCAAGGACTTAATCAATTAGCAAGGACTTAATCAATTAGCAAGGACTTAATCAATTAGCAAGGACTTAATCAATTAGCAAGGACTTAATCAATTAGCAAGGACTTAATCCATCCAAGGACATAATCCACCATATATATATATATATATGTGTCAATCGCTTTATTGCAGTTTAGCAAAATATCAATATTTTTCTAAATATACGTCATAAAAAAAATTAAAATTGCTTTAAGGTTAGTTATATATATATATTTAAGGTTAGTTATTTCCCAAAATTTTATTTAAATTCATGCCATTTACACGAAATTTTCACATTTTATTCTTTATCAAAGAATTTCCACTGTTCATCTTCATTGCAGGTTTCTTAAAATGTTTTATGGCAACAATACAATGTCTAATTATGAAAACTTAATTTTTATTATATTTTTATGTCCAAGAACAATAAACACATCATAGGTTCTAAACCTAAAATAAATGAATTATTCATCTTTACCATTTGTTGAAATAACTTTTTACAACCTTTTGTCCTCCGCTGAAGTCAATTGTTTGATCTGAAAAGGTGTTTTGACTCTGATGACATCAAGTATGTTTCTCCTACAGGGCATTCTTTGGAGTAAATTGTTCTATTCCCTCATTAAACTCCTCTTTTTAATATTGACCAGAGATGTTCAATGAGGCTAAGGTCTGGACAACACGGTGGCCAGGTCATGAGGGTTTCTCCAACGAAGTCCATAGATTCAGGGAAGGCTGCATTCGTCCTAACAGAATGGGATGGTGCATTGCTATACATAAAAATAATCTGAAAGTGACGTGACAATGTTAGGTTATCTAGGCTGTATACTCATTGCTGGTAAGCTTTACACCCTCTGTCACTCGGAATGGTTCAACCAATTATCCCCAATGATTCCCGCCCAAAACATGATGCCTCCACCTCTTTGTTGACGATGAACTCTGTAAGGGGTCGGAGTTCCGTTTGGGTTCCAAACTTAAACCTATCCATCCGGACCGTCAAGAGTAGCACATGCTTCATCCGTAAATGGAACATGTTGGAAATCCATTTTTATGCAATTCTGTGCCCATGCCATTCGTTTTTCCCTATGTTGTTTGCTCAATTGAGGCCTTGCAAGAGGTTTGATGTTCCTAACCATCTCATTCAACACACTGCATCGGACCTGCCTGGATCGATTTCAGTTCTTACAAAAATGGAAGCACTAGTGCTGTTTGGGTTTCGATTGACTTTCCTACGAATTTTCCGAATATCACGATCTGAAAGGTTTATCCTGGCGTCCTTATCCTTTCTCGATTTGGTGTTGGGATTGTTCACGAATGAAATCAAAGTTCTTGGATCCCTTTCCAGCTTCGTGGCTAAATCTTTGATGGACAATACTTCTGCCTTCAGATAACTTTCAATCATCAGCTTTTTATTTATTTTTTATTTTTTTTATTTTTTGTTTTTTGTTTTTTGTTTTCTTGCATTGTAAGAGATCTGTGATAAAGTTATGGACAGTATAAATTCCTTGATAATAAATAGAATGTCATAACTTCGTGAATATCGCATGAATTTGAATAAAAGTTTGGGAAATAACTAACCTTAAACCAGTCTTTCGATGATAGAATTTTAATATTTTAATAATATACGTATATTTAGTGAAATATTGATATTTTACTATATATATATATATATATATATATATATATATATATATATATATATATATATGAAGAATGAAACATGTATAAATACATTTGAAGCCAAAACTGCAACGCGAAATTTTTTTATAAAATAAACAGGTGTTTATTTTTAAAGAAATATATTTCGGAGTAAGACTCCTTTATCAATCTTTTTTTTCTGTTCTTCCTCGTCATGATGTAGTGGAAGATAGTTCGATGAAGAGTCCAAGTGATGTTGTTAACTGCGGGGTTTTTATGAAGCCGGATACGTGAAGCGTGGTCGCGCATTTTGAAAATCTGGGTAGTTATTTTTGTGTATATCCGTTGTGGACTCTTCATCGAACTATCTTCCACTACATCATGTCGAGGAAGAAGAGAGAGAGAGAAAAAAAAAGATTGATAAAGGAGTCTTACACCGAAATATATTTCTTTAAAAATAAACACCTGTTTATTTTATAAAAAAAAATTCGCGTTGCAGTTTTGGCTTCATACGTGTTTTATTCTTCAAATTTCACTCAGCGCCTCGAACGGATTTACACAAAAATAACTACCTATATATATATATATATATATATATATATATATATATATATATATATATATATATATATATATATATATATATATATATATATATAAAGCAGTGGTTGTCATCAGAGGGTAGGAATCAGAAAAATGTGGGATCGGATTTTGCATACAAAAGTATTTGATGAAACTGCAAGTAAGTCAAAAATCTTACTTGATAACAAAATGTGAAGCAGAGGGAATATGATGAAGAAAAAGGTGATTTCACGTGAATGGATAGTCTAGTGAAAGGTAAAGTATCCATTTTTTTGTTATCAACTAAGATCTTTGACTTACTTGCAGTTTCATCAAATACTTTTGTATGCAAAATCCGATCCCGCATTTTGCTGATTCCTACTCTCTGGTGAGAAGGAAAGTATTTCTTCGAAACTCCGCGGATTAAAGACTATCCGCTTATCAAGTGTTTTCTTTTCAGATTAACTATATTTTTAACTCTTTTTCAAAGTGTTTTTAACATGTTTTATTAACTATTTGCTCTTATTATAAGCTCTATCTCCTATTTGGTTTTATCGAGCTTTTACATCTAGTTGAGATTACTTTATAAATATTAATTCTTTAATATGTATAATATACTTTAGTTTTACCATCTTGGATCATTTTGGTAAATTTAATTGTAATTTTTATTTTATATATATATATATATATATATATATATATATATATATATATATATATATATATATATTATTTATCAATGTGGAAGTGTTTTATTGCTTTTTAGTATTTGTTTTTTGCTATCCGTTCCCTAATTCTTGTTTTTAAGTACCCAAACTATGTTGTGGTCCTAGATATGACCTTAAACTATATCCAGTGCTGAGGCCCCAGCTTGAGGGCCTTGAGGAGTGTGGAGCCACTCTTTAATTTCCATTGCTCCCAGGTCCACTCTAACCCGGAGTAGTAGTACCTATTAGGGTCCCAACTATGGGTTAAATAGAAACCGACTTGAAAACAACAAATATATTCTATTAAAATATTTTTTTTCAAAATCTTTGGATTCGGCATTAAATAACCCGAAAAGGGTTGATATGCCGTAAAACAAAAACAACCAACCAACCAAACTATCTTGTACAGAACAGGTAATGTAGTTCGATCTTAGCACGAAGCTTTTGTGTGTAAAATGACTTTTTATTCTGTCTAATTGTATTGAAAATATTTTGCAGTTCACAAAATATTTTTATATTTTCAATTTTATGCTAATCAGTGACGCATTATTTTTTTTTATTAATGTTATTATCTGATGAAAAAAGTTTATCCATGGGTTTAGAATTTTCCTTTATTATAATTCATTGTTTAATTTTTTGATGGATTAATAAATATTAAAATTTTATTCAATTGTTATTTTATCAATTTTTGTTTTGTTTTTAAGTTGCTCTATTTCGTATATTGAACTTTTTATCATCTTGATAGGTTCTAATATAAAGATCTTCGTAATTTTATACAAAGCTCTCTGTTCATCTGTAAATAAACAAGCAGGTCGAGCACGGTGGGCAAGTATATAAATATAAAATATATATAATTTATAAATATATAAATGGGCATTTGATGAGGTTGTTTACGGGTACCGATCTCATGAGCCGGAGATTAGAATTGCCGACTATCAACTAAATGGTTGTAGGTTCAATTCTCGGCTGTGGATGGATGCTAGTCTAATCGCACTAATGATCTGTGATACAGCGAAACAGTCTATATGTAGATGACTATATATATAGAAACAGTTGAACTACGCTGACGAGAGGTAATGACCTCGAAACACGCGTGTACGTAGATTACTGTTTTAAAAATAATAAATAAATAAAAATGTTATATACGTCCAAATTAAAAAGGGCGACTTTCTAAGTAAATAAAAAAAAAATGAGCTCCGAGGCGGAGCCAATATTAACCGTATGTATCGCTTGAAAAAACAACAATAACAATATATATATATATATATATATATATATATATATATATATATATATATATATATATATATATATATATATACTTTGAAATAAGACGTTTCGATTTCGTATTCAAATATAAATATTAATGACACAACATTCATTTAGATAGCTCGATAGTGCAACACTAGAGCTATAAATACTTTTTATATTATATCGTTTCCCTGGGAACAAACACTCATTTTTATTTTTTATGCGCAGCTAAAAAAAGTTTCTGTTCATTTACTATACAAACGAAAAAATTTCTTCAGTGAATACGGATATTTTATATATAGTTCTATTTATGTTTTTTAATTATTATTCTTATTCAATATGGACATTCATTATCAATTCTGAAACACATATTTAAGGCAATACGGTGAGTAATGTTAGCACGCACGCACACACACACACTCACACACACACACACATAGAATAAATGACAAAAAGTTATATTCCAAAATTCATGATGTTGACCATCTTATAATTTATTCCTTTAATTCAGTTGACTTATACAATTCTTGACAGTATCTATATAAGTCAACTGAATTAAAGGAATAAATTATAAGATGGTCAACATCATGAATTTTGGAATATGACAAAAAGTTATATTCCAAAATTCATGATATTGACCATATTATAACTTATTCCTTTAATTCAGTTGACTTATACAATTCTTGACAGTATCTGTATAAGTCAACTGAATTAAAGGAATAAATTATAAGATGGTCAACATCATGAATTTTGAAATATAGCTTTTTGTCATTTATTCTCTATATTGCTCTGTAATTACATTGAGCTTCTTAAATAAGGACTGATATATAAGAAAATATATTTCTACAGAAATATATATATATATATATATATATATATATAGATAGATAGATAGGTAGATAGATAGATAGATAGATAGATAGATAGATAGATATAGATATAGATATAGATAATCTGAGGTTATTGTCTTTCAGAGGTTAAGTAACCAATGAAGTTTAACGAGGTTAATACAAGATTGCTCAATAGAGCAGAGTATACTCTTTATCTGTTTTTACATAAGCAGTAACGTGTTGCTACACAGTCATGAGCATGTTTTGATCAGCTTGTTACCAGTAACTAGAGACCTCTTCAGGCGATACAGCTTATATGAAAGCAAAAGTTTGCAACGAACATATCAGGTGTTCCTCGTCACAGAGAGTTAATATCAGGAGTTTCTGTCAAATGCTGTGAAAAATAAAATTTGTCTGTCTGTAAATAAGACCAAGTAAAAGTGCGGATTTGAATCTGTGTTTAGATATATGAATGAATGGGAAAGGGTGGAGGATTTAAAGTCGAGGTCGAGGTAGAGGTAATGGAAGGCTTGAAAGAATAGTATTCGTATGCGTGTGTGATGGCCGCCCCAAATCTTAAACATACTAGTGTGCATTTGTTCAAACAGTGGGGAACTGTGGCTTTCACATATCTATGCTAAAAGAATCTCTAGCTTTTTTTGGGGGGAGGGGGCTAATTCAGCTATTTTTTGTACAAACAATTTTTTTTTAAATTCATAATAGGACTTTACTAATTATCTTTGAAATAAACCCAGAAAACTAATATTTATCTTTCAAAGGATATTTACAATGAATTTATTTAACTTCAAAATTTAGCTGAACTTGTCAATTTCCGAATGTCGCTGTAAAAAAACATTTGTCATTATAACTTTTTTTTTTTCACGTGTACAAATATATTTTTCCTTTTGGAAATTAACTTTAGTTTTTAATCCTTGAAATATAATCAAAAAGTAGTTGGAAATTTACAAAAAAAAAAATTATGATAAACCGGCTTTCAAAACTATGTCCCCCTATTTTTTTTTTTTCGCCGTTAATGCCCGTACCTAGAATATATAAATATTAATGATGGAACGATTCCGAATTTTTTTTCCCCCGATTTCGATACAATTACCGATTTTGTTCTAAATTTCTGATTCCAATACAACTACCGATTCCGATTCTTTTAAAATTCTAAACATTTAATTAGAGATTTGATGCTTTTTATGATTGTTCAGATGACTGTGTAATTAATTAACTTGATTATTAAATATGTGATTATATTGTTTTAAATTAAAAAAAAAAGTCCTATATATTGTTTAAAATAAATAAAAAGTGTTTATTATGAAAAAACTTCTGTTTATATTGCGTATGTTCTTATTTAAAACTGTTTACATAGTAACATACCGGTGATTAGGGAAATTTGGTTCATTTTATGCGATATGGGGCTGCAGAGTATTTTGCCAATCTTGTCTCGAGGAATATGTCGGATTACTTACTTTCTTACTACTACTACTACTACTACTACTACTACTACTACTACTACTAATAATAATAATAATAATAATAATAATAACAACAACAACAACAACAACAACAACAACAACAGCTGCAGCAAATAAACACCTTGCGCTAAATCACTCCCCGAAATGAGATTCTGTTTTTCTTTTAAGATGATTATGTGTCAGATAGAAAAAAAATGTTACAATTTCGAGTAGGAATGTAACGCAAAATGGTAATTACTTCTGGCCCATTCTAACTTTTTGATCTTGTTTAATCGCTTAAAAGTCGAAAATTAAGCAAAATACCAGAAGAACATACCATTTCGCTCATTTGATGTGTTGGTTTAATTTTCGATTTTGAGCTGTTATCAAGAGTCCTTGTGCGGAGTTTATAGAACAGCCATTAAAAATAAAAATTCAGCAAAAGCGCAACAGATGAGACACTAAGTTTGTTTTGAAATTAAAACACAGTTTAAAATATGTTTAAACACAAATAAACATCCAGATAGGTAGAAGAGTCTTCCCTTTGGAAATATTTATCTGTTGCATATTTGTTTTTAATCTTTTTTTTTCTGTTAGGTTTGTGTGTGTGTGTGTGTGTGTGTGTGTGTGTGTGTGTGTGTGTGTGTGTGTGTGTGTGTGTGTGTGTGTGTGTGTAAGTTTAATTGCAGATATATTTTTAATTTGGAAAACTTCTAAATGTTTTCCCTTTATGTATTTTATCCAAGATTCTGATAAACTTGTAAGATTTTTCACCTATATTTTGCACTCGTGTCCAAAGCGGGGAAGTATCATAAAACACTGATTATTTCAGAAGAAGCCGATCACAGAAAACGACCGTATCCAGCAGGCGCCAACGAAATTGAAAAGCCTTGTCTAGAGCATTTTCAATCTTTAAATAACTAAGTATGAACTCCCTGATAAGAGGCAGGTAGACGTTTAGCGAATAGATGTGAAAAGGTTTATAGAAGGAATAGGCAAGTAAACTTTCTAATGTTTACAAATGAAAAATTGATTAAATAAATTGAACTCTGAGAATGAAATCTGGGATTGAGATTTATAACCCATGTTGTGGTCCCTAGTCTTATGACGTAAATGAACAACTTCTAATAAATAACATTATTCATGACAGATTGCAGAATCTCTGGATTGCGATTTAACTCTCTTATTTCGTTCCTGATGTTTTTCTTCAATTCTTACATGATTTGGGGTTTGTTAATATAGACTCTTTCTTTAAGATATCCCACAAGAAAAAAATGGGGCTAGTCAAGTCTGTTTTAGAATGAGCACAAATATGCTAAGCTGAAAATGAGCAACATTTAAAAGACATTATTTTTCATGAATAAAAATTGTTTGAATTTTTCATTTCTTTTAAATTCGCAATGTCCTAGTCAGATTGTGTTAAGATTACAGAAAGATATCAAAAATAAAGAATCTATTTGAGTTCAAAACCCATTCAGTGACTTTTTGGACACCCTGTATTATAATATTAGCGTTATAATAAAGAAATGTATTTTTAATTAATTATATACGTATGCGTTCTTTAGAAGTACCTTACGTAATGTAATTTACTGTTATAGACGAAATAACTGGATAGCCAAATTATTTATGCAAGAGAACATATAGTTTACATTAGTTTAATAGTCTATTAATACCTTCAGTTTCATGGGATCGATTAATTAATTATTACGGTCTGAGTTTCTAATGTTTCCGTAAAATCGAATATACGTTCTGATGTGTAGTGTTAATTGAAATATAATAATCATATTCTCTTGAATTCTGATTATAGATGGTAAATCTAGGTACCTCCACTGAACCATCAGCGAAAACTTAAGTTCTGGGAATATCAACCTGAAAGAACTGTTGGAAATGAGGCCTACACCATATATTACGACCATAAAACCCTACAGCCACCTACCTTGAAAATGCTGCTGTCCAACCTGACATGATAATCCCTATATTTAATAAAAGAGGCGCAGTTTTTCCCTCCGGACCAAAATACAGTAGGCTTACAACACATACAAATATATTAGGTTTACACTACAAT